>NW_027467213.1:2500-7500 GCF_046128005.1 Genypterus blacodes
CTTTCTCTGTGTGTGTGTGTGTGTGTGTGTGTGTGTGTGTGTGCAGGACGAGGCTCAGTACGTGTGTGTGGTGGAAATTGAGGGAGTTAAGTTCAACCTGACGGCTGCTGTGGAGAAAACACAGGACAACACACACACTTTCACCTGCAGCCCCCACCAGGTAACACACACACACACACACACACACACACACACACATACACACACACACACACACAGAGAACCTATGATGACATCACAGATCAGCTGGTTTGTGTTGACATGCATTTATCCCCCGTAGTTTCAGTATGCTGTCAATCAGCTGCAGTACTCAGCTCCCGTCTATCTGAAGAGAGGAGAGAGACGCATTGATGCCACGCCCGACCTGCGACGTAAGACCCTGTGTGTGTGTGTGTGTGTGTGTATTTGACTGGTCTTGACGGATCCAGACTCTAATTTCTAAAGTAAAAACATTAATAAACAAACAATCATGTGCAGGAAGTAGAATCCCTTCCCTTCCTCTAGAAGCTTTTATTATGAAATGCAAACAGGAAATGGTGAATTATTATTGGAGCTTTCTGTCTTCCTCAGTCCAGCTGTACGACTGCTCAGCCGGCCAATCAGATTGCTCCCAGTGTCGGGCGGTGCCAGAGGAGTACGGCTGCGTGTGGTGTCCAGGAAGCCCCGCCCCCAGCTGTGTTTACAACCAATCCTGCTTCAGCGTTCCTGCAGACACCTGCCCTCCTCCGCTGATCACACAGGTGAACACCCCTCACACTCAGCATCCATGGGTCTGTGAGCCAGTCAGTCCATCTGGAGTCACTGTCGCTCTGTCAACCTGTCTGTCTGCAGGTACTTCCTGTCTCTGGGCCTCTGGAGGGCGGAGTCTTGGTGACCATCAGCGGGTCCAACCTGGGGATGAAGTATCAGGACGTGGTGGGCGGAGTCTCTGTAGCAGGTGTGTCGTGTCTGCCACAGCCTGAAGGCTACCAGATCTCCACCAGGTAACACGCACGCACGCACGCACGCACGCACGCACGCACGCACGCACGCACGCACGCACGCACGCACGCACGCACGCACGCACGCACGCACGCACGCACGCACGCACGCACGCACGCACGCACGCACGCACGCACGCACGCACGCACTACAGTGACAGAAATCCCTTTCAAGCTGTGTGTGTGTGTGTGTTTAGGATTGTGTGTGAGCTGCAGCCAAGCGGGGAGCAGACTGAGGGACCTGTCCTCGTAACCTTGGGAACGACTCCACCGGGAAGGTCAACGCAGAACTTCACCTATCAGGTTTGTGAATGAACAGCAGTCTATCGGCGCTGTGAAGTCAAGGAGGCCATGGTTCTGACTCTGTGTGTGTGTGTGTGTGTGTGTGTGCCGCGCTCAGGACCCCCAGCTCCTGGCTCTGGTCCCTGATAAAGGTCCGGTCTCTGGAGGAACCAGACTGACTATCAGAGGACGTCAGCTGCTGACGGGACAGACGTCCGACCTCAGGGCCTTCCTGGGCCCTCTGCCCTGCTACATGTGAGGACTGTCGCCATGACTACCAATTATAACAATCACAATTATTAAAGTATTAGACTTACAGTTAGTATGTTTAACTTGCAGTAGAGACGGAATATTCTGTGTTTCTAAAGCATCCATGTCCAAGAGTTATTATTTGACTCCATCTAGTGGAGAGAAATAGAACTGTCCCATAAAACTAAAGTCTCCTCCTCTCCTCTCCTCTCCTCTCCTCTCCTCTCCTCTCCTCTCCTCTCCTCTCCTCTTCAGTGTGGAGGAAGTCACTGACACCCAGTTGGTCTGTCAGACTGGTTCCAGTAACCAGACTGGTGGCGTGACGGTTCGTGTTTTGTTTGGTAAAGCAGAGAGGATCATTCCCAACACTTTGTACCGTTTCCTTGACAACCCTGTCATCACCGATGCCACGCCTGCTGAGAGCTTCTACGAGTAAGACCCTCAACTCAAGGATACATCCCCGTTGTATGACAGCTACAGATGAGCAACAACACCACCTAGAACACCATAGCAACCAGCTGAACTCTGTAGCAACCAGCAGAACTCCGTAGTAACCAGCAGAACTCTGTAGCAACCAGCAGAACTCCGTAGTAACCAGCAGAACACCATAGCAACCAGCAGAACACCATAACAACCAAATAAGTAACCACGTAGAACATGATAGTAGCCAGCCAAACATCATGACAACCAGCCACTACACCATAGCAACTAACCTAGCAACCATCCATGTTGTTTAAAAACGTTCAGGGTGGGGCTCCAGTACTGGTGGGTGGGGCTACAGCACTGGTGGGTGGGGCTACAGCACTGGTGGGTGGGGCTACAGCACTGGTGGGTGGGGCTCCAGCACTTCTTTGGCTCACAGATCTTCCTGGTTGTGTGACAGGGGTGGACGTGCCATCAAGGTCATGGGCAGGAACCTGGATGTGGTGCAGCAGCCAATCATATCTGTGTGGGTGGAGCCTGTGGAGTTGCAGAGGGTGAAACGGAGAAGACGATTGGCTCTTCTCACCGCCAAACAGCAGCTTGTCTTCAATGGCACCATGACAACGGTGAGACAAACCATCAGACACGTTCAGTGTATGAGTTGATAACTTTAAGATGAGTCAGATAGGGTCAAAGGTCAGAGTGAAAACAATGACATAGACTTTTTATTTCCATTGGTACCACTATTGTTACTATGTCTTGTATTACTACCTCTATACTCCTCCTGTCATTGAGGAGGATGTGATTGTTGAGGGTTTCCAGGGGCTCCAGGGTCTCCAGGGGCTCCTGGGTCTCTTAGGGTTGTGAAGGAGGCTCTATTTGGCGGTCCTGGTTGTCACAGAGGAGCTCTTATAGATTCAGGTTTTATGGGTCCTTCTGGTGGCTTTAGTGATCTGAGAATGTATAAAATAACAAAACAATGAAATGGACGTCCTAACATGAACGTGTCTCACCCATTGTCTCACCTGTCTCCCAGGTGTCAGAGCGCTGCAGTGTCCTGTCCTCGTCAAAGATGACCTGTGTTACCCCCAGAGTGACCTCAGAGGTCAAAGTGAAAGGCGTCTGGTTTCAGTTGGACAACGTGAGGGTCGACTACAAGAGCATCAAGGTACCTGTCTGTCTGCATGTCTGTCTGTGAATGTCATCTCGTTCTGTCTCATGCTAATGGACCAACCTGTCTCTCTCTCTCTCTCTGTCTGTCTGTCTCTCAGGGGACAAGCTTCACTTATCATCCCAACCCAGAGCTTTTCCCTTTAAACCGAGAAGCCCCAGACGTTCCGTTCCGCTTCAAACCTGGAGGAGTGATCGCTGTGGAGGTACAAGGCTGCAATATGAGTCCAATATGTCCGCCAGGGACAGGGACAGGGACAAGCGATTGACATCAGACATAAAGACTCCTGGTCCACTATAATGCACAGGACATGAGCTGTGGATCAGAATTTCTCTCTCTAAGTATCTATATGATGTCATTTAGAGGTCTGACAGTTCTTCAGGAGTTTAATTGAGGCGGTTCCAATAGTCCATCAGGTCCATCAGACCTTGAGGTTCCAGAGAGCAGACAGAGATTATGAATTGTCATGAGATGAAGTGAGATGATCAGTGAAGTTCCAAAATAACATGTGTATGGATTATTATTCAAATCACTTTAGCTTTCACATGTCACTGACTTGTTGCCATGGTAATGTGTGGTGTTCCTCAGGGTCAAGACCTGACCAGAGCCATGTCCAGGAAGGAAGTGGTGGCTTGGCTTGGAGACAAGGAATGTGAGGTCAAAACGCTGGACAACACTCACCTGTACTGTGAACCTCCAGAGACTCAGCCTGGGAGTCTGGATGACAACGAGCTGCCCAGCCTGAAGGTGGCACACACACACACACACACACACACACACACACACACACACACACACACACAACTCTGAATTATCAGACTCAAACTTATCAGTTGACCTGTCTGTCTTCCTGTCGTCCTGTCTGTCTGTCAGGTGTACATGGGGAACCTGCAGGTCAACCTGGGATTGGTGCAGTATGACAGTGACTCCCTGCTCTCTCCCGTCCCATTGGCTGCTCAGATCGGTTTGGGGGCGGGGGCTGCTGTGGTGGTCCTGTCAGTGCTGGTGGTCATCCTGATGTACAGGTACCTGATGGCTTTACCTTTTTGATAAAGCTCTTTGTATTAAGCTCCTTGTTTCCTTGTTTCAAACATCTCTCTTCTCTCTCCCTCTCGCTCTCTCTCTCTCTTTCCCTCTCTCTCTCTCTCTTTCTGTAGGAGGAAGAGTAAACAGGCTCTCAGAGATTACAAGAAGGTTTTAGTGCAGTTGGAAACCCTAGAAATCAATGTAGGAGATCAGTGTCGCAAAGAGTTCACAGGTACACACACACACACACACACACACACACAAACACACACACTATCTATCTGCTTGTAAAGCAAAGTTCAAACCTTTTCCTGTCTGGTTCTTCTTCTTCTCTCTGTAGACCTGATGACAGAGATGATGGACCTGAGCAGCGATGTAGGAGGACCTGGACTCCCTTTGCTGGACTACAGGACTTACGCAGAGCGAGTGTTCTTCCCCGGCCAGCAGACGGCGCCACTGAGCCGACAGTTGGACCTGCCAGATTCCAGGAGGCAGACAGTGGAACAGGGGCTGCTGCAGCTCAACAATCTGCTGAACAACAGACTCTTCCTCACCAGGGTGAGCAGGAAGTGACAGCATCTTTAAAATGAGACGAGCGTGTCCTGTAGGTGCTGACTGACGGGTGTGTCCTGGTGTCTGTGTCTCAGTTCATCCACACGCTGGAGGCTCAGCAGGGTTTCTCTCAGAGGGATCGTGGTTACGTGGCCAGCCTGCTCACCATGGCTCTGCACGATAAGCTGGAGTACTTCACCGAGGTGATGAAGAGTCTGCTGCAGGACCTGGTCCAGCAGTATGTCGCCAAGAACCCCAAACTCATGCTGCGCCGGTACGCTCAACCAACGCACCTTCACCTCTCAAACAGTCAGACA
>NW_027467213.1:12500-50000 GCF_046128005.1 Genypterus blacodes
ACAGTTCACTTAAAAGGGAAAAACTGTCTGTCTCTCCGCCCCTCTCCCCCCTCTCTCTCTTCCTCAGATCATCATTTCTCTGGAGGAGGACAGCTCTGGTCAGAAGATGCAGTTGGCCTACAGGCTGCAGCAGGTCGCTGCCCTGGTGGAGAACAAGGTCACTGACCTTTGATGACCAGCCTACATGAGGCACTGAGCCTTGACCCCCTCATCAGCTGGGACAGCCCTGATGTTCTCAGGTCAAACGCACTCATCCACTCACAAGAACCACGTGGAGCTGCTGCTGAGGAGGAGGAAGAGGAGGAAGATGCAGCTATTGGCAGAGACTCTGAAACACTGAATATCATTGAATTCCTGTTAACACTGTGTCTTCCTGCTGTGTGTGTGTGTGTGTGTGTGTGTTTGTGTGTGTGTGTGTGTGTGTTTGTGTGTGTGTTTGGGGTTTTATATTCAAACTCAGGAGATCCAAAATTTTATAATTGTTGTTTCTTCCAAAATCAAACTCCTTCACACTGCAGGAGAATCCAAACATGTTCAAGTATTCATGAAGGACAATGAAGGAGGTTCATCTGGTCTCCATGTTGATCCTTACTGGTGTGATATCAGAATAAGTCTTCCCACAAACGGTCAGTCAGTCTAGTATCGATCAGTAAATTTGCTAATGCTGAGCCTGGCAGTTCACAATGAGGGAATATTATGGGATGTATTTGATGATGAAACCACTCTGGACCCTCAAAGTAAACCAAGACTCACTTCAAACTTCAAACTGTCTGAAACCACATTCAAACCATTTCCTCCAAAAAGGGTTATTGCATTCAAAGCATTTTCTAAGTCATGTTTTGTTTACATCAACTGTCACTTTGGTGACTGGTACAAAGAGGGCACATGCAGAAAGCTGAGTCTTAACTGTGACAGGTGAGGGCTTTCTGTCCTCTCCTGTGCCTGTACATCCTAACATGACTCACATGTGACCTCATACCTGCACAGCCGGACCAATCCTGACCTGAAACCAAACTGAAGCCGACCGTAAACGACAATCTACTCCGTCTGTTCAGGGAACAGATCACCAGCGTGTGTTTGCACTATGATGTCCCTGCTGACGGTGCTGTCCTCAGTGTGAAGTGTTACAAAGCACAACTTTAGATGTTTCTACTGGTCACGTGTATTGATTACTGATTTCCTGAATGCTGTCACATCTCAGACCTGCTGGATGTTTAATGGGCAGTATTGCTGACAGTATTTGTCCAAAGGTTTCTAGGTTATCATCGCCTTTACTCCTAAACATCTGCCATGTCATTTGTCTTATAAACTGCTCCCTGATCTGGTTTGAGTTTTCACTAACACCACATCAGGGACACTTTTAAATTGTAGGTCCAGTGTGATTTCAGCTTCTGTTCATGTTTAAGACCAAACGCTCAGTATCGTTAACATTCTGGGATGTGGATAAGCAGCTCCAAATCTGAGGCCCAGGAGTGAGGGAAGGAGGAAGCACAAGACCTGTAGGCAGACTCAAGCCAAAGTTCTCAATTTACTGATCAATCTACATTCCCACGGTCATGAGCTCTGGGTAGTGACCCAAAGAATATCCTGTCCCATATTCTTTAAGATCCATCGGGTCATGGGCTTGTTTGTCTTTGGACCGGCTGTCAGGTCAGCTAAGGCTTTATTCTAGTTGCTGGTGTGTGTAATCGAGCTCAGGTTTAGTCCCCTCAGGTTTGGGTCTGGGTATTGTTAGGCTTGGTTCCAGGGTCCAGTTTTTAGGTGCAACTTATTTTTGGTTCACTAATGCTTAATGGTAGTTCTGGTCTGGCCCAGGTACGGTCAGGTCCATTTGCTGTCATTTCTGCTTGCTGGGCTCTGATCCATTTGGGCTTAGGTCCTGTTGCTGTTGGGTTTGATGAGGTTTGGATCCAGTTGCTCTCTGGCTTCTGTCCAGATGCTGATTACTCGGTTTCAGGATCAGATTGAGTTGCTGTCACATTTGATGGGTCCATTTGCTGCCAGGTCCTTCCTGGTTTGGCCCAGTTGCTGGTTTATCAGGTTAAGTTGGGTTCAAGTCTAAATGCTTTTTCATTTGTCAGCTTTGTCAGTTTGTCATTAGGTTGAATCTAGGCCGGGTCTAGTGGTAGTTGGTTCCTTTTGAGTTCAGGTGCGGTTTGTGGGACCCTCAGTGTGAGGAGCATGAGGAGTTCAATTGTTGTGTAGTCTGGATCTGTGAAGACCTCTGCTCTCTCGCTCCATTGGTTTGCTACCTGGCTAACATGCTAGCTAGCTTATGCTTCTACAAGCTCAAATGCTGATGAAGAAATCTGGCAGCCTGGGACGAAGGAACAACAGTAACTATCCACCAACATGAGAAAAGCTGGAAAACATTTATACCGAAGAATAAAGAACAGGAAGTACAATCACACTGGATCTGAGCTTTAATTGGTAAAGTCCAACCTGCTGAGAACAAACTGCTTAGCTTTCAGGCTGCGTGTTTAAAAAGGGAGTGGGAGTGGATGTGAATGTGTGTGTGTGTGTGTGTGTGTGTGCTAGCTAGTTACTAACTTAACTAACTTATTATGTGTACATAAGTCCTATTTATATCTATTTATCCCAGCTGTGCCTTCACTCTTGCAGCTAGGGGGCACTGTCTGATCTGACGGTCTCTTATTGATTCCCAGTGCATTGTGGGACGTTACACTCTGTTTAACCTGTTATTAAAGCAGGAAGGGTTAACAGCACTAATCTGTACAATTCCAACACAACGTCCAGGCCCGATTCAGTTATGATCACAAAATAGGAGGAACAATTGTTTTGTGCTGGCTACAGTCACCTAGCATAATGCTGAGGATTCTAGCCGCTTCACCAACAAAGGTTTCATTGTTTGGCTGTGCTAGCTGTAGGGTTAGCTTAAGAAAGTATTAGAAAAATTAGCTACATTTTCAGGTAGCTACTATTTGTAGCTAGCATCACGACAGTAACAGTTGTTGCAGCGGCTGCCTTTAGCCTAACATAGCACCGTGTTCAGCTATGTGCCGTTAGCTAGCTCAGTGGAGTGACCTTCTAGCTAGCATAAAATTCTCTTGTTCCTTCCTTGATTTGAGTTTACAAGACGTTTTAATAACCAGAGTGAAAGAAACGTTTTCATCAAAGCTCCCTGAGTCTTTAAAGCACAAATGTGGGAAGAAGGTGGAAACTATCAGAATATTATGGGATGTGTCAAATGTTTATGCTTAGTATTATACATAGTAAAGGTTTCTATGTTTTTATTTGTGTTTGACTCGTGTCCACCAAGGGTCTGGTGATGTTTCTGTTACAAAGAGCACTTGAAAGTGGAAAGTCTGAGCTCCCCTGAAGGCAGCGTTAGCTGCCAGTGACTAGCATAGCCAACTTTGCACAAATTGTAGTTAGTTTTTATCACTTGCATAACATAAGCTGGCGTCCGTCGCATCTTCACCTCCACTGAAACACTTTGTCTCTATGGAAACGGCTGATTGTGTGGTAGTGTCATATCGCACACAGTCTGCCTGTCTGTGTGGACAGCAGAGTGAGACAGGTTGTCTCCTGCATGCCTGCTGTCCCCTCTTCTTCTTTTTTTGGACAGAGACCGAATCCACCTGGCAATAAAGCTTCAGCAGCTTCTTCTTCTCTGCTGGATAAATGGAATGAGCTTCCTGCCTCTTCTTCTTCTTCTTCTTCTTCTTCTTCTTCTCCTCCTCCTGCTCATGCTGGTGTCCCTCTTGGTGTCCCTCTTGGTGTTCTGGACCCTGTGTTGACCCGTAGTTGTGCTCTGCTTAGACTTTCTTGCATGCATGTGATGAAGATGATGAGCTTCAGTGCTTCTTAAAGATATTATTTGTTTCTAAATGAAGACAAACAGCAGGACGTCTCTGTTGTTCTGTATGTAAGCGGGCAGGAAGTGGGTCACATCAGTGCTGACCTTTGACCCTCCTGATCCAGATGATTGCTGTACAGTTTCTAACCTCCTATTCTTGGAAAAGATGGAGCAGATCCTGAGCTCTGATTGGCTGAGCTAGGCCTGCTGTACAGTTTGTTAGGGTGTGTAAATGTGCCTGTAAATACCTGAGGGTGATGAAGATGAAGATGACTCTGTAATGGAGATGTGTTTTATTGTGAAGAGGCCGAGGATCATTTGTATGATGACAAATAAAGTTATAATTTTAACATTTCTGTTTGTTTGTGAATGGATCAGAGAAGCTGATAGGGAGAGAAGATCAATCAATAATCATGATAAAGAGCTGAGCTGCTCTTCACTCTTTTTGGTTAAGTCCAGTTAGTCCTTTACCCTTTAAAGGGCTCTCTCTCTCTCTCTCTCTCTCTCTCTCTCTCTCTCTCTCTCTCTCTCTCTCTCTCTCTCTCTCTCTCTCTCTCTCTCTCTCTCTCTCTCTCTCTCTCTCTCTCTCTCTCTCTCTCTCTCTCTCTCTCTCTCTCTCTCTCTCTCTCTCTCCCAGTCCCCCAGCATGCTCGGTCACTGCGCATGCGCACCGCTCGGTATCGGATGTCAGGCAGTCAGCAGCTGTCAAGACTCGAGACCGAGACTCACTCACACGCAGCATAAGAAGCGTCTGGACCCGGTACAGAGACGGTACCGACCGGGCCCGACAGCAGGCAGGACTGTATTCCCGTCAGCTAACCGGCAGCAGGTTAACGAGCCGCACAGGTATCCAGCGGGCTAACGGGCTAGCGGACAGGCCACACGCGACCACACTGATCCGCTCTGACTCCCGTCCGAACCGGCTCAGGTTCGGTGTAGCCGGCTAGCGGAGGCTAAAGGGCTACCGAGCAGCTCCCGTCAGCCCCAGGACAGACCGCAGCGGTACGACTCGACCCGGTTTGGTTCGAGGACTGCGGGCCAGGATGTTGATAGGTAAAGTTCTTCCTCTCCGGTCCAGTTCACTGTCCGGTACACTGAGTACTGAGTGACAACTTCACAGTCCAGAGCTCACGGGCTACAGAAGCTAGGGAGCTAACGTTAGCTAACGGTACCAGCCTGCGACTGCTGCTGCTGGCACGCGCACGCTCGCGCTCAGGCTGCTTTAGAATAGACACACACACACACACACAAGGTGACTGGTGCTGAAGTGATCCACCATGTGTGTGTGTGTGTGTGTGTGAGAGAGAGCTCTGATGTCATTTAAAGGAGCCAGAGTTCGATTGAGTGATCGGTTTTGCAGTAGAGATCCAATCAGAGCTGAGCTGCAGAGAGCAGCTGCTCAAACTGACCTACAGAGCAGACACAACAGAGCTGCTGCTGCTCTGTGCCGCTCTGTGCTGCTCTGACCACTGTTTTGTTTATTGATACAAATGAGTTCAAGTGACCAGGTTTCTAGTTTCTGTGTGTGTGTGTGTGTGTGTGACTGACTGCTGTTTGGTTCCATCACTCAGCAGCGGTCGGTGCCGGACATGGAAACCCGGCTGCTCCTGGCAAGAAGCACCGCAAGAGAGGGAAGAGACACCGGAGAGTCCGAACAGAGGAGAGCCGGTAATAACACACACACACACACACACACACACACACACACACACACACACACACACACACTGGAGCTAAATTAAGCTGCATGTTGTGTGTTTCTGTGGTTAGGGTTAGTTTGAGAATAGAGCTGCACATTTAATCGCATATAAAAATCACAATCTGACTGTGATCAGCAAATCAAACGTGTGTGTGTGTGTGTGTGTGTGTGTGTGTGTGTGTGTGTGTGTGTGTGTGTGTGTGTGTGTGTGTGTGTCCTTATATTCTGTCTGTTGGTCACCTCAATAATCAAAACCACTCTGAGAGCAAACATCTTTGTTTTGGGTGCAGTGAGGTCCAGTAACAGTTTGAGCCGTACAGAATCACACGTGGATCCCAGACCGCTGAGACGGCTCACTATTTATAGAATCAGACACTCATGACCCTACACACACACACACACACACACACACACACACACACCCTCGCTCATGTGCCTATTTCAATGCAACTCAGGCAGCCCTCAACAATTCGTATCACTCATGGGTGTCATAGTGGGGAGCAGGTGTGTGTGTGTGTGTGTGTGTGTGTGTGTGTGTGTGTGTGTGTGTGTGTGTGTGTGTGTGTGTGTGTGTGTGTGTGTGTGTGTGTGTGTGTGTGTGTGTGTGACATAATCCATGTTTGCTTCATCATGGTGTTTTATAAATGTGTGTATGCAGTCAGACTGATGTCATCGCCAAAAATCTGAAATGACCCAAATGAGGCAGCAGCTCCTGTATTCAGGGTCACCTCAGAACAGGAAGTGATCAGAGCGCCACCTGGTGGTCACGGTCACAGTGAGAGGAAGACGAGCATGTTTGTTCTGGTTCTGGTCTCACGGTGCTTCAGGCCTGCCAGGTGACGAGTCCTCAGCTGCATGAGGAGCAAACTGAAGGTCTGACAAAAGATGGAGAGCAGTGTGAAGACACAGAGGGTCATGTGATCAGCCTGAGCTCCTCCACCGATGACACTGCCTGAAACATGAGGCTCAGCCTTTATTTAGAAACCAAACGTACTTAGCCCCTCAACACACCACCGTCCTACAGGAACAGCTGATCGTGACGCTGACACTTTCATACATGAGGAAAGGAAACGACCTCAAATAATAAAAACAATAACATGTTCTGTGCTCGCGAGGTGATTTAGTGTTGATAAGTTAAGAAGTGCTGAGGAAGAGGAGGGGACACAAAGCTGTGGTCCTGAGGAAGAGGAGGGGACACAAAGCTGTGGTCCTGAGGAAGAGGAGGGGACACAAAGCTGTGGTCCTGAGGAAGAGGAGGGGAGTCCGGTTCAGACTGTGATCCTTACAGCATGTTGTTGTGCTCCTTTGTTTCAGGTCTGAGGGTCTTTGTGAGCTGAACAGTCCAGCGAACCACCGGCCCCCAACGCCCCCGCATCCTGTCTCACGCCCTGCCCCGCTCCCTGTCTCACTCCCTGCCCCACTCCCTGTCTCCCTCTCTGCCCTGCTCCCTGTCTCACTCCCTGCCCTGCTCCCTGTCTCACACCCTGCCCCGCTCCCTGTCTCACTCCCGGTGTCACTCCCTGTCTCACACCCTGTCTCCCTCTCTGCCCTGCTCACTGTCTCACTCCCTGTCTCACTCCCTGTCTCACACCCTGCCCCGCTCCCTGTCTCACTCCCTGCCCCACGCCCTGTCTCCCTCTCTGCCCTGCTGCCCCCCTCAGTTCCCCCCCCAGCATCAGCACAGAACACACTGATACCTCCTGAGAATCCCCCTAACTCACTCCAACCTCTGAGCACGCAGCCCGACTCCCCCATGTGTCCTGAGGTCGCCCCTCTGCCCCCCCAGAGCCTCCATCAAGCCCCCTCACTACCCCCCCACAAGACCAGACCGCTACAGAGCCCCACCGCCCCACTGTCCCCCAACAGTTCTGTACTAGATGCAAGTCCACTAGTGCCCCTCTGTCCAGAGTTGCCCCCCCACCCCTCCCCTCTGCCCCTCTGCCCCTCAGTGATGTCACAGGTTTATAGCCAATCACAAAGTTCCATCCACAATTCCAGCCAATCGCCCCCAGCTGTTATCCAAACACAGACTCTCCCCCGCTCTCCTCACACGCGTCGCTCTGACAGCCAAAGAAAGGGTTCAAGGAGAGACAGCATTACCCACAATTCCTCCCAATCACCACCAGGTTCCAGTATTACCCACAATTCTGCTGGGTCGCTCCCAACGTCTGCTCAGCATCCTGACAAAGCCCCTCCATTAAGCCCCTCCCACCCTGACTCCTTGTTGCTGAACTCCATGACCTTCACCTCCAATGACTCCTCCCACCTTTATGCCCCCGTGTGCCCCTCCTCTTTTCTCCTCCCCCCACACTCACTGGCCCCGCCCACTGCTCCTCCTTCCATCGGTTTGCCGCCGTTCCTGTCATCTGCTGCCCCTCAGCAAGCCGCCTCCCCCCCAGCTCTGAGCCCGCCCCCTATGGACTTCACCCCGCCCCCTGCACAGCTGCTGGGCTCTGATGATGAGGAGCAGGAAGACCCTTCAGATTACTGTCAAGGTGAGATGATGAACACAAACAAGCACAGGTCTACATCCTCTATGGAACGGTTTCTATGGAGACCAGTGGATAGCATGAATGTGTGTGTGTGTGCTTGGGATCAGACATCAGTGTGAGTGTGAGTGTGTGTGTGTGAGAGTGTGTGAGAGTGTGTGTGTGTGTGTGTCCATAAAGAGTGAAGAATGTCACACAGATACAATAATAATGAATGTTGACATTATCTTAACTGTTGTGTGTAACCTGTGTTGTATGCGTGTGTGTGTGTGTGTGTGTGTGTGTGTGTGTTAGGTGGTTACTACCCAGTGAAGATTGGTGACCTGTTTAATGGGCGGTACCATGTGGTCAGGAAGCTGGGCTGGGGACACTTCTCTACTGTGTGGCTCTGCTGGGACCTGCAGTACGTCTCTCTCTCACACACACACACACACACACACACACACACCCTGCCTTTTGTTCCTCTGAACCACCGTGTGTGTGTGTGTGGTAGGAAGAAGCGGTTTGTGGCGTTGAAGGTGGTGAAGAGCGCTCCACATTACACTGAGACGGCTCTGGATGAGATCAAGCTGCTGCGATGTGTGAGTCCCACACACACACACACACACACACACACACTCACACACACATACGGCAGTCACCCAACAACACCGCCCCCTGCTGTTCCCTGTCATTAGGGGGCGTGTTCTGTGCCTGGTGGGCGTGTCTTGTCCATTCTAAAGCTCTGACCTGATCCTCGCTCCTCCATGGTTGCGTCACCTGGAGGTTGATCAGGTCGTGTGTGTCCAGCGTCACACTCCCTGGAGGAGACAATGGAGATGACACACAGACAGATCTACTGCCCCCTGTGCCTTTAAGGGGCGGGACTAAAGCTGAAAGAAAGGAAATGGAAAAATAAGCGAGCAGAAATAACAGCTTTGAAATTGTGTGTGTGTGTGTGTGTGTGTGTGTGTGTGTAGGTGAGGGACAGTGACCCCTCTGACCCTTACAGAGAAACCATTGTCCAGCTGATCGATGACTTCAAGATCTCAGGAGTCAACGGCGTCCGTATCCTTCATCATGTCCCCTCCTTGTCCCCTCCCTGTCCCCTCCCTGTCCTCTCCCTGTCCCCTCCTTGTCCCCTCCCTGTCCTCTCCCTGTCCCCTCCTTGTCCCCTCCCTGTCCTCTCCCTGTCCCCTCCTTGTCCCCTCCCTGTCCCCTCCTTGTCCCCTCCCTGTCCCCTCCTTGTCCCCTCCTTGTCCCCTCCCTGTCCCCTCCCTGTCCCCTCCCTGTCCCTTTTTTTGTCCCCTCCCTGTCCTCTCCCTGTCCCCTCCCTGTCCCTTTTTTTGTCCCCTCCCTGTCCCCTCCTTGTCCCCTCCTTGTCCCCTCCCTGTCCCCTCCTTGTCCCCTCCCTGTCCCCTCCCTGTCCCCTCCCTGTCCTCTCCCTGTCCCCTCCCTGTCCCCTCCCTGTCCCCTCCTTGTCCCCTCCCTGTCCCCTCCCTGTCCCTTTTTTTGTCCCCTCCCTGTCCTCTCCCTGTCCCCTCCCTGTCCCTTTTTTTGTCGCCTCCCTGTCCCCTCCTTGTCCCCTCCCTGTCCCCTCCCTGTCCCCTCCCTGTCCCTTTTTTTGTCCCCTCCCTGTCCCCTCCTTGTCCCCTCCCTGTCCTCTTCTTGTCCCCTCCCTGTCCTCTCCTTGTCCCCTCCTTGTACCCTCCCTGTCCCTTTCCTGTCCCCTCCCTGTCCCCTCCCTGTCCCCTCCCTGTCCTCTTCTTGTCCCCTCCCTGTCCCCTCCTTGTCCCCTCCCTGTCCTCTTCTTGTCCCCTCCCTGTCCCCTCCCTGTCCTCTCCTTGTCCTCTCCTTGTCCCCTCCCTGTCCCCTCCCTGTCCTCTCCTTGTCCCCTCCTTGTCCCCTCCCTGTCCTCTCCTTGTCCCCTCCCTGTCCCCTCCCTGTCCTCTCCTTGTCCTCTCCTTGTCCCCTCCCTGTCCCCTCCCTGTCCTCTCCTTGTCCCCTCCTTGTCCCCTCCTTGTCCTCTCCTTGTCCCCTCCCTGTCCCCTCCCTGTCCCCTCCTTGTCCCCTCCCTGTCCCCTCCCTGTCCCCTCCCTGTCCTCTCCCTGTCCCCTCCCTGTCCCCTCCCTGTCCCCTCCTTGTCCCCTCCCTGTCCCCTCCCTGTCCCTTTTTTTGTCCCCTCCCTGTCCTCTCCCTGTCCCCTCCCTGTCCCTTTTTTTGTCGCCTCCCTGTCCCCTCCTTGTCCCCTCCCTGTCCCCTCCCTGTCCCCTCCCTGTCCCTTTTTTTGTCCCCTCCCTGTCCCCTCCTTGTCCCCTCCCTGTCCTCTTCTTGTCCCCTCCCTGTCCTCTCCTTGTCCCCTCCTTGTACCCTCCCTGTCCCTTTCCTGTCCCCTCCCTGTCCCCTCCCTGTCCCCTCCCTGTCCTCTTCTTGTCCCCTCCCTGTCCCCTCCTTGTCCCCTCCCTGTCCTCTTCTTGTCCCCTCCCTGTCCCCTCCCTGTCCTCTCCTTGTCCTCTCCTTGTCCCCTCCCTGTCCCCTCCCTGTCCTCTCCTTGTCCCCTCCTTGTCCCCTCCCTGTCCTCTCCTTGTCCCCTCCCTGTCCCCTCCCTGTCCTCTCCTTGTCCTCTCCTTGTCCCCTCCCTGTCCCCTCCCTGTCCTCTCCTTGTCCCCTCCTTGTCCCCTCCTTGTCCTCTCCTTGTCCCCTCCCTGTCCCCTCCCTGTCCCCTCCTTGTCCCCTCCCTGTCCCCTCCCTGTCTGTCCTTCATCGTCTCTATCTGCCTGCCCGTCTCTCAGTTCTTTCCTCAGCCTGGGCTCAGATGTGTGTATGGTTTTAGAGGTCTTGGGTCATCAGCTGTTAAAGTGGATCATCAAGTCCAACTACATGGGTCTGCCTCTGCTGTGTGTGAAGGCCATCATCAGACAGGTAACACACACACACACACACACACACACACACACACACACACACACACACACACACACACACACACACACACACACACACACACACACACACAGAGGCCATCATCAGACAGGTAACACACACACACACACACACACACACACACACACACACACACACACACACACAGAGGCCATCATCAGACAGGTAAAACACACACACAAACACACACACACACACACACACACACACACACAGAAGCCATCATCAGACAGGTATAGCACAAACACACTCTCTCTCTCACACACACACACACGTCCGTCTGATACCTGTGTGTGTGTGTGTGTGTGTGTGTGTGTGTAGGTGCTGCAGGGTCTGGATTACCTCCACACTAAGTGTAAGATCATCCACACAGACATCAAACCAGAGAACATCCTGCTGGACGTGGATGAGGTTTACATCAGGAGGTTGGCGGCTGAAGCCACTGTGTGGCAGCGAGCCGGAGCCCCGCCCCCTTCAGGCTCATCGGGTGAGTGTCGGTCATCGTCGGCAGCTCGGTCTCATGTTGTCAGGACGATGAAGTAGAGTTCAATCAAACAAAGCACAAAGTGTTAATGATGTAAAAGTCTCCAGGCTGTGATTAAAGCAGAGTCCAGGTCTGTCCCTGCTGTGGGTCACCATGGTAACGTCCTCCATGAGGAAGACCACGCTCAGGCCAGCACAGATGATTGATGAAGTCCGAACATCATCTGGACTTTGTCTTAGATGGTTGAATAGTTTTGTGTCGGGGTGCCTGATCCTCCTGTTATGGAACTGAAGATGGACACACACACACACACACACATGTTGTAGTTAAACAGGAGCTGCCTGTCTGTCTGCACCCGGAGCTGTCGTCCTCTCCTCTCCTGTCTGTCTCTTCACACGGTTCTAACTCTGCTGTTTTCTCCTGTCTCTTTTTTCCCCTCTGCCTTTTTGATTTCCCTCCCTCTCTCTTGCTCTCTCTCTCTCTCTTGCTGTCTTCTTCTCTTCCCTCCCTGTGTTTCTCACTGCTGTCTCTCTCTCTCTCTCTCCCTCTCTGTCTGTCTCCCTGTGTGTCTCTCTCTAGTTAGCACGGCTCCCAGGGATCTCCAGGTAAGTGTGGGGGCGTGTCAGGTGTGCTGCTTGTTGTGTTCTGATTGGTTAACACTGCACCGGTGGAATGAGCTGTGTTCAGACTGTGACATCATAATGACATCATGTTTAGTCCTCACATCGCCCCCTAGTGGACACAGCCTTTATGAACGTGTGTGAGGCTTCTCCAGCTGTGCTATGACATCGTCTCAGTGGCCGTGTGGTGAATCTTCTGTTCTTCCATCTCTCTCTCTCTCTCTCTCTCTGTGTGTGTGTGTGTGTGTGTGTGTGTGTGTGTGTGTGTGTGTGTGTGTGTGTGTGTGTGTGTGTGTGTGTGTGTGTGTGTGTGTGTGTGTGTGTGTGTGTGTGTGTGTGTGTGTGTGTGTGTGTGTGTGTGTGTGTGTAGTTTGGTAAAGTGTCTAAAAACAAGAAGAAGAAGTTGAAGAGGAAAGCAAAGCGTCAGCACAGGCTGTTAGAGGAGAGACTGGTGGATATACAGGTACTGATGCTGCTTCAACCATCACAACACACCTCCTCTGCTCTAGCTCTTCTTCTCTTCTCCTCCTCTTCATCTCTTCTTCTTCTCAGTAGTGAAGGTAAATGTGTTGATACCTTTTCAGAGCGGTGAGGTTTGTTTACATACATGTCTGTGTGTCTGTGTGTCTGTGTGTCTGTGCAGAAGTTGGAGGAGGACGACGGTCCGTCAGGTGAAACAGAGGAGGCAGAGGTGCAGAGTCACAGTGAGTGAAGAAGAAGAAGAAGATGTTTCATATCAAAGCCACTGTGTCTGTGTGTAAAGATACTCTTCAGCCTTCCTTCACTCTCTGCAGGCTCTCTGCTGCTCAATGGCAGCACAGCCAATAGCAAGGCCAGCACAGAGTCCACCTCCTCCTGGTTGGACGACAGATGTAATGGCCACGCCCTGGATCGGTTCTCCAGCCCAGCGTCCGGCCTATCAGGGTTCTCCAGCTCTGTGATGTCAGCGACGTCTGAGTCAGCACTTTCTACACAGTCAGGATACTCCAGTGGGAGAGAATGTAGGCACACACACACACACACACACACACACACACACACACACACACACACACACAGTGGTCCTGTCTGCTGATGTTCTGACGTCTGGTTGATCTTCTCTGCAGTGTTCAGTGCCTCAGATTTCCTCCTGAGTCCTCTGGATCCTCAAAACGCAGACAAGCTGCGAGTGAAGATCGCAGACCTGGGCAATGCATGCTGGGTGGTGAGACACTCTTCAATCTGTCCTCCCCTCCTCCTCTTCATCACCTCCCTCCCCACTTATCACCTCCTCTTCCCTCATATATTCTTACAAGTTTGCTGCTAAGCTTTTGTTAAGCATTGAGCTTAACTGTCTCTCTCTCTCCCTCTCCCCCCCCTCTCTCTCTCTCTCTCTCCCTCTCCCCCCCCCCCTCTCTCTCTCTCTCTCCCTCTCCCCCCCTCTCTCTCCCTCTCCCTCTCCCCTCCTCTCTCTCTCTCTCCCTCTCCCCCCCTCTCTCTCTCTCTCCCTCTCCCCCCCCTCTCTCTCCCTCTCCCCCCTCTCTCCCCCCCTCCCCCCTCACAGCACAAACACTTCACAGAGGACATTCAGACCCGTCAGTACCGGGCTGTGGAGGTTCTGATTGGAGCAGAGTATGGAACCCCGGCTGACATCTGGAGCACCGCCTGCATGGTGTGTGTGTGTGTGTGTGTGCGCGTGTGTCTTGTGTGTGTCCATGTAATGATTTCCTGTATCCCTGATGGGTGTGTGTGTGTGTGTGTGTGTGTGTGTGTGTGTGTGTGTGTGTGTGTGTGTGTGTGTGTGTGTGTGTGTGTGTGTGTGTGTGTGTGTGTGTGTGTGTGTGTGTGTGTGTGTGTGTGTGTGTGTGTGTGTGTGTGTGTGTGTGTGTGTTGCAGGCGTTTGAGCTGGCCACAGGAGACTATCTGTTTGAGCCCCACTCAGGAGAAGACTACACCAGAGATGAAGGTAGAGAGGGTTAAAGAGTTAAACTGTGTGAGGCAGGATGCTGCTGGTCCGCACTACAGAGAGTGTGTGTGTGTGTGTGTGTGTGTTCAGATCACATCGCTCACGTCATGGAGCTGCTGGGTCCCATCCCTGTGCCCTTCGCTCTGTCTGGCAGGTACTCAAGAGAGTACTTCAACAGGAGAGGTGAGGCATACTCTCTCTCTCTCTCTCTCTCTCGCTCTCTCTCGCTCTATCTCCTTTTCTGTGTCCTTCTTACTCTCTCTCTCTTTTACTCTTACTCTCTTTCTCGCTCTCGCTCTCTCTCTCCCCCCTCTTACTCTGTCTCTTTTACTCCTACTCTCACTGTCTCTCTTTCTCACTCTCCCTGTCTCACTCTCTCTCTCCCCTCTCTCTTTTACTCTCTCTCTCCCCCCCTCTCTTTCTCACTCTCTCTCTGTCTCACTCTCACTCTCTCTAATTGATATCATAGTGTGGTTGTTCAAACAGGAAGTGATGTCTGTGTCTCTCTCTTTGCTCCTCTTTCCCTCTCTCTCTCCCTCTCTCTCCCTCTCTCTGTCTCTCTCTCTCTCTCTCCCTCTCTCTCTTTTCCTCTCTGTCTCCCTCTCTCTGTCTCTCTCTCCCTCTCTCTCTTTTCCTCTCTGTCTCCCTCTCTCTGTCTGTCTGTCTGTCTGTCTCTCTCTCTCTCTCTCTGTCTCTCTCTCTCTCTCTGTCTCTCCCTCTCTCTCTTTTCCTCTCTGTCTCTCTCTCTCTCCCTCTCTCTCTTTTCCTCTCTCTCTCTCTCTCTCTCTCTCTCTCTCTCTCTCTCTGCAGGCGAGCTGCGTCACATCTCCAGCCTGAAGCCGTGGGGTTTGTTTGAGGTTTTGTTAGAGAAATACGAGTGGCCGCTGGATCAGGCGGCAGAGTTCAGCGACTTCCTGTTGACCATGTTGGACCTGCAGCCAGATCGCCGAGCCACAGCCGCACAGTGCCTGCAGCACGCCTGGCTGCACTCATAGACACACGCACACACACACACGCACACACAATGGTTGAGGAGTTTTAGAAGAAATGGCAACCAATCAAACATTTTTATTTGGGCAGTTTTCACATTGAAGTTGACTTTAGTTTGATGAGCAACGTTTACACGCACAGCGCTTTGAAGTCGGTTACCACGGGAACCAATCACACCTGCGGCCTGCTTCCTTTTCCTGCTACAATCAGAGCTGGAGGGAGCTCAGACCTCTCTGTGATTGGCTGAGCAGAGACGCACAAAATCCTACCAATGCTCCAAAGTCTGGACTCAACAACCAAACTGAGATGTGACTGATCGAGCGGCGTCACATGACCTCTCACCTGGTCACCGTAGACGTGAACACGGGCGGCGTGTGTAAAGGTATCACTTCCTGTTTGTACATCATGGTTCCAGTCCTCCATTAGACCTGAGACTGAAGTGGTGAGGCTCCACAGGCGTGTGCGTGTTAGTGAACATGGACTCAGCTCTTCTGTCATGAACCTCGGGGGGGATTAGATTAGACGGTGGTGTCTGTGAAGGGTCACACAGGATGAGCACCCCCAGAGCATGAGCCATTATGTCAGTGTGCAGTGTTGCTAGGCAGCAGGGTGGAGGTGAGTGTTGACGTCCCACCTCTTTAGTTTGGGGTTTCTGGTCTGGCTTCTAGTGAATCACAAAGATCTGCTGAAGACCTGGGGTTGAGTTTCTTCTTCTGTCACGTTGACTCCTGTTGCTCCTCACTGTTCCCTGGGGTTCTGCTGCTCTTCCTCACAGCGCTGAACTTCATGAGGTCGTACAGGGGCACGACTGCTGATAGGGTTATTGATTATAGATCAGTAATATTGACTTCTAAGACTCCTGAACCTTTGCACTGCACCTCCCTGATGATGATGATGAAGATGAAACTGAGTCTTGGTTTAGACGTCCTCAGAGCACACACACACACACACACACACTGTAGCTTCCGTATTGATGATGCAGGTTGGCGGTAGATGACCTCACTTTGTTACCTGTTTCTATGTCCAGATGAACTAGTGCCTTGAAACGACCCTGATCCTCCTCCCACTCCCCGTCACCATGGAAACCTGACCTTTTTGTACATGTGGCCAGCCAGTGTGGAATGCTTCTTTTGTGACAATAAAAAGTGAATGAATGCACGTTTGATGTGTTCTCTGACAGCCAGGCCGCACTGCATGATGGGAATCAAACCAGCAACCGTCCTGTGGGAGAGAAGGCTCAGCTCTAAAGCCCTGACAGGTATCAAGCCTTCACTCATGAGATGATAGAGTGTGTGTGTGTGTGTGTGTGTGTGTGTGTGTGTGTGTGTGTGTGTGTGTGTGTGTGTGTGTGTGTGTGTGTGTGTGTGTGTGTGTGTGTGTGTGTGTGTGTGTGTGTGTGTGTGTGTGTGTGTGTGTGTGTGTGTGTGTGTGTGTGTGTGTGTGTGTGCGTGTCAGTCCCATACTCAAGATCAAACCCAACCTGAGTTAAAGACGAGTCTCCTTAAGGTCCTGACTCCTTTAGGGTTAATCAAGGTGTCCTGTCCTCCTGTCACGTCTGAAGCATAGAACTGAACCATGAGCCTAACCCACCTCCACACAGTGACACAGACAGCAGTGATAAATCTATCTTTATACATCAACAGGTGAGTCCAGGCGCTCCTCAGTCACACACACACACACACACAGTAGTAAAGTCAGCTTCACAGGCCCACAACATCAGCAAGGCCCCGACCCGCCCAGAGCCCTCAGGGGGACCAGGGAGACCTGCTGAGGTCTGCAGGTCACCGCCCTCCAACAGAAGATGAATGAAGACTGAGACCTCAGTCTGAAGCCTTCTGCCAGGAGGGGAAACACTTTAGTTTTGGTCCTTTGGGTTGAGACTCATCGTGGCTTCAGTCTCAGCTCTGACTCATGAGTACAGGAACATCTGAGACCAAACCCATCAGCTGATCACTCATTTCTTTGGATTAGAGGGTAGATAATCCAGCTCGTCGCTCTCCTCTGGTCCTCTGAGCTCGGAGGAAGTCCTGCCTACGTCTGAGGACACACACACAGAAGCACAGAGTCACAGCCCCGCCTCCACACTGACCTACAGGTCTTTACAGTTCAGATGATTGACGGGCTCAGAATCCTGGGCTCATGTTTTTAATCTGTTGCCTTTCATTGATTTCTATGACTCAAGGGTTAAACTGAATGTGCAGAGTTGTGTTTGACCTACAGAGGTCATCAGAGGACAGCAGCTCGGGGGTCTGAATGCGTCCTTCCTCATACAGAGTCTTCTTGGCCAGGAAACGCTGCTTACTGGGGTTTATGAGAACTAGAGAGGGAGACACACACACACACACACACACACACACACACACACACACACACACACACACACACACACACACACACACACACACACACACACACACACACACACACACACACACACACACACACACACACACACACACAAAATCACATACAGCAAGATGCATCCTGAGGAGAAATCAACCCTGCTGATACCAACCTGAGGGACCAGGGGAGGAGGAGCGCAGGGAGGCGTTGGGGGAGGGGCCTTGGTGAGTCCTGTCAGCTGTTCTGGCTCCGTTCAATGCTGGAGCCGCTGCTGTGGTTTGGACCCTGGTGTCCAGTCTCAGAGCACAGTGACTGTGGGCCCCTGGTGGCCCTGGTGGTCCTGTGGGAGACCCTCTGAGGGCCCCAGTACACATGTGTCCAGCAGGGGGCGCACTGCCTGACCTGTCACTGCTGCTGGGCTGCAGAGGGAAGTTATACTGGTCCTCAGTGGGAACAGAAGGCTGACAGAAGTGGGACCCTGTAGGCCCACTGGGCTCCTCCCACTGGTCTCTGGGTGATAGAGACGAGGGCCCGGAGTGAGTCCCGTTAGGCTGTCTGGGAGGTCTGAGCTGGGTCACAGGCGCTGCTGATAAATGGGAGGAGCCATAAAACTGGGAGAAGCCTTGGCTCTCATCGGTTTCACAAGGACCAGCAAAGGACGAGGAGGAGGAAGGGACAGGGAGGGAGGAGGAGTGAAGAGAGGGGTGAGAGGATAATGGAGGGAGGGAGGAGGAGTGGAGAGGATGAGGAGGCGTGAGAACACAACATGAGGAGGAGGAGGAGGAGGAGGAGGAGAGAGGTTGGTATGTGTCCTCCAGAGGTCCCAGTCTGGACATTCGCTGGCACACAGCTCCAATACTGGACTCTAAGCACTGGGGGGGCCTGGGGAAGGGCGGGGCAGGGTGATGAAGGTGATGAGGATGAGTGAGGGACGATGAGGAGCAGTCAGTGGTTCTCACAATGTTGTGGATGTCCTGGAGTTCTTTAAAGACCTGAAGGGAGGAAGTGAGGAGAATATTACACACACACACACACACACACACACACACACACACACACACACACACACACACACACACACACACACACACACACACACACACACACACACACACACACACACCTGGGCCATGCGTGGTCTCTTCCCCCTCTTCTCGTTCAGACACCTGTAGGCCAGAGCAGCCACGTCCATGCAGCCCGTTGGCTCAGCTCCGCCCCCTGCCAACACAACGCCACATCATCACTACAGGTCCACAGCTGATGAGACCAGAGTGACATGACACTGGGACTTCATCACTCAGTGTCATGACAGCTGTCAATCTCTTCAATGAGGAAGAGGATGTGAGACACCATACTGGCATCACTACAACTTGATGAAGGTGATGATGAAGGGGTTTTAAATGTGTTGAGCTGCTTGGTTCAGTCTGATCCTGGTACCTGATCAGGTCAGCTGAGCCTCCAGGACCAAATCAAGTTCATTCAGTAACGATGTAGAGACAAAGATGAAGATGAAGATGAAGAGAGGAAGGTGCGAAATGAAAAAGGTCCATTTCTCACTTTTTAAAATTAAAATCCACTCATGAACTGATTGTTTCACAGCGACCACACAAAGCCCACCTGGGAGCAGCCGGGGGTCCAGCAGGTCCCTCCAGGCCGCAGCAGAGGATCCAGCCGGGTCCTTCACCTCCTGCACCAGATCCTTCTGAAAGAGCAAACATGACATCATCACTCACTGCCAATCATGCTGAGTGAAGAAAGGACCAGCAGAACCTCTGGAACCACAGCAGAGAACCAGACCCCTACTGGAACAGGTTCCTTTGGTGGGACGCTGCTCATCTGGAAAAGGTCCCAGACTCCATGGAACAGTGTTCTCACCAGGTAGGTCTCTGACTTCCTGTCCCTCTCCAGGGCTCGACGACCGGTCAGGACCTCCAACAGCACCTGAGACACACACACACACAGACACACACACACACAGACACACACACACTGTAGTAATAACCTTGACTTGTCTCATTCCAGTCAGGTCAAGCGCACCCTAAGCAGGTAACAGAAGGTTGTACCACTCCAAAGCTGTAGACGTCCACAGCCTCCTCCAGCTTCTGGCTCCTGAGGTAGTCCAGAGGCAGGTACGCCAGCGTTCCTCTCACGTCAGCCGTCTGTCCTACCGATGTCGTCTGAGAGGCCGACCGTCCATCTGAGCTGCGAGCGAACTGAGCCAAACCGAAATCTGCCAGTTTGGCCACCAGGTGGCGGTCCAACAGGATGTTAGAGCTGCACAGAGACCAGAGGTCACAATCATTCAACCAACAAGAACCAAGCTCTTCTCTGTGAACAGTTTAGATGTGATCCTGCAGGGAGCCAGCAGGGGGCAGGGTTCGTCCCTAAACAGGGCTGGACTCATGACTCACATCATGGTTCTGTCCAGTGTTAGTGGGCTCTTCTTCATGTTAGCTGTGAGATTAAAGAGAGGAAGATGATGCTGACCTCTTCACATCTCCATGGATCAGTGGTTTATGAGGCTGAGGAGGGGAATGCAGGAACTGCAGCGCTGTGGAGGCTCCTTCAACCACACCAACCCTCTGAGACCAGGAGAGGGCGCCACCCTCCTGTAAAACAACACACAAACACACACACATGCACCAGGACATCTCAGTCTGAGCTGAGATCCTCACAGCTCAGTGAGGCTAGAGATCAGGCAGCTCTCACCACACCGGAGCAGAGGCCATGTAGTAAACTCTGTGTGTGTGTGTGTGTGTGTGTGTGTGTGTGTGTGTGTGTGTGTGTGTGTGTGTGTGTGTGTGTGTGTGTGTGTGTGTGTGTGTGTGTGTGTGTGTGTGTGTGTGTGTGTGTGTGTGTGTGTGTGTGTGTGTGGTATTTTTCAATTAATGAGGTCTGAAAGGAATCTGAGCCAAATACAGGAAGTGAAAAGCTTTTCTGGTGTTTGCTGTGCCGGTGGTGTGTAACCGTGGTAACAGCTCAGACGCTCCTACAGCTCCTGCACGGTCAGCTGGGTGTGATCACAGTGAACTGGAGGAGGTTGAGGTAGGTGAATGAGTGAAGCCTTACGCTGTGCAGCCGGTCCTCCAGGGATCGGTTCTCCATGTAGCTGAAGATCAGGCAGAAGGAGCCTCCACCTTCACAGAAACCCAACAAATCCACTATGTTTGGATGTCTGAACCTGAAGACGAGCAGAGGATGAGGACAAGGGGAGGAGGAGGAGGAGAGAGGATGATGATTGGGCTACAAAATGATACTAATAAGGACATGACAGAGACAGAATGAAGAGGAAGAAAGGAGAAGCAAAGGAGTTATGATGACAGAGAGAGACAGGCTGCCAGGGAAACGTCACCAGCTAGACCTTCTGAGCTGTGATTGGTGGACTGAGATGTGTGTTATGTACTTTGTTTGTTTGTCTGTAACTTACTGGGAGAGTTTCTCCACTTCAGTCTTGAAGCTTTCCTTCAGTAGTGGAGAGTCCTGTCAACAACAGACCAATCACAGAACACTTCCTGTCAACAACAGACCAATCACAGCCTACTTCCTGTCGACAGCGGGCTCTGGGGTTCAGGTTCTGACCTCTTTGAGTTTCTTGACAGCACAGTCGGTGTTCCTGATGGAAGCGCGGTAAACGTTTCCAAAGCCGCCCTCGCCCACATGCAGGGTCGGGGAGAAACCCTCCGTCCCAGCATGCACCTCTTCATAAGACCAGCACAGCACACCGGCAACAGGAGAGGAGCCGCCGTCTACAGCCTGTGTGAGAGGAGAGACATCAGTGTGTGTGTGTGTGTGTGTGTGGGTGGGTGGGTGTGTGTGTGTGTGTGTGTGTGTGTGCGTGTGACCTTGTGGGGCTGCTGGACATGGGACTGCAGACTGGGAGGGGGCGGGGCAGGTTTGGGTAGAGGAGCCACGCCTCCTTCATGTCCTCCTGCTGAACACAGAACACTTCATCATCATCTGCTCTTCTTCTGTCACTGTGATATTTTACATGTGTGTGTGTCTGTGTGTCTATGTGTGAGTGTGTGTGTGTGTGTGTGTGTGTGTGTGTGTCTCTGTGTGTGTGAGTGTGTGTGTGTGTTCACCTGTGGTGCTGAGCTTGCGTGTCTGCAGGTCAGACCGTTTGGGAGGCGGGTCAAACAAATGGGAGACAGGAGGAGGGGGAGGAGGGGGTGGAGGAGGAGGAAGAGGAGGAAGAGGAGGAGAGGGAGGCTGAGCGTTTGGCGTCCCTACAGAGAGAGAGAGAGAGATTATTCTGATATCTCTGAATCTGTCAAACAGAAGAATGAAGGCTCAGCAGCTTTGCATTTGGGGTCAGAGGTCAAAGGTCCACTCACAGCTGAGGATGATGTCCCTGGCTCTGAGGAGCTGCAGGCGCTCCAGCAGGTCCAGCAGCTCGCCCACACGCCCGTTCCTGTTCTCCCATTGGTTCATCACCAAGTCGGTCCTCCGCTCCTTCCTCACTGCCAGACGCACGGCCGTCTGATCGCTGAGGACCTCTGAGGCTGCAGGACGCCACAGAGACAGGAAGAGGCTTACAGGACTTCACTCTGAGGCTGCACAACGCCACAACGCTCAGGACACCACTGGTTAGTACATACACAACAGAATCAGGCTCACATGTCCAACGCTAGTGGGCAAGGACAGAGGACAGAGGGCCTTGGGGGGACAGGAGACAGAGGACAGAGGGCCTTGGGGGGACAGGAGACAAAGGGCCTTGTCTTCAGAGTGTTTACACAAAGCGTGAGCAGGTATGACTTTAAGTTTCAAATTCCAAAGGAGATTGTGCCGAAGCCGCGCTCCCGTTGCCTATGGCGACGCTGTGCTGGGTTCTTCTTCAGTCATGGATCTGTACAGCTGGTGACTAAGACTGATCTGCAGGTTCAGGCAGGAAGCTCTGTAGCTGAGTCTGTGCTTGCTGGTGGATGTTATTGTGTTTAGCCTCCATGAGGACTGTGACCTCTGACCTCATGGCTGAGGGACATGAACATGTCTACACAGAGAAGAAATGGAACCTGGTAACTGAGTCCAGCTTTACTGAGCAAGACAGACAGAGACTGAGACTGAATCTGAGAGAGAGAGAGAGAGAGAGACAGACTGAATCTAAGAGCGAGACAGAGAAGGGGAGACAGATAGACATACGGAGAAAGAGAGAGTGAGAGAGAGTGAGACTTTCGGGGAGGGAGAGAGACAGACAGACAGCAGGGACCCTCCCATCCCTGCCATTAGCCGTTAGCTTTGGCGGTCCGGTCTGTTTACGGTGTTTTACTCACCGAACCGAGTCCAGTCCAGGTCAGAGAGTCCGTCCATGACCCGGTGGAACTGCCACAGCACGGAGGAAGGCAGTTTGTACAGGAACTCTTCTCTAATGTCTCCTTCAGACATGTTTATGACAGAACAGAGCCAGGAAGTTAAATAAGGGGCTGTGGTTCAGGCCTGAGGCTAACAGGCCAAAGAACATCACTTTCAGAAGAATCAAAGTCCGTAACTCTTCCTCGCTTGTTCTTCCTCCCCCTGCGTCGGGAAGTTCACAACAACGTGGGTTTCCTGTCAGTTCTCTTCACAATAAAAGCACAGCGCTATGAGTCGGTCTCTTGGGTTGAGTCTTCATTAGTCTGAGGACATGCAGGTCAACGTGTGTTTGTGTGTGTCAGATTCAGCTGTTCAGTCAAGTAAAAGATCTCAGTTCTCCCAGAGTAGAGTCAAAGAAAAAAGAAAAAGATAGTAAGAAAAAGAGGGAGAAAGACCACAAATAAGTAAAACCATGATTGTAACGGTTGTTGAGTTCCTGTTGTATACGAGATATGAATCCACAACTTATCTGAGTAACTATGGACATCAGCTCAGTCAGATTCAGTTCTCACACTGTATCTCATAAGCATGTTCTCTATATTTGAGTTTTTCATTTGTGTTTTGCTGAAAAATTGTGGCTACAAATAGAGATGAATAAACTTCCATTATAATCTAATTGTATTTTCAGGGTTAACATTTGTTTCCTCTTCCTTCCACAGCTGTGCTCTGTGCGGACCTTTATTCTGAAAGGAACCTACGCTATTCATTTATTTGTAAAAATGGAAATTTCCAGAATGGAAATCCCCTCCAGTTTGTTAACAAATCCTTTAGAAATCCTGTAATGTTAAGTGTTGTCCTGTAGTTTGATCAACACTGAGCCGCGTTCACTTTTAAGAAAACACATTTAACTGAGTTTGATCTTGATCTCTTAATGTTTCCTCTTAATAAATGCTTGGCTTGGCTATGCCCCCCCCCCCCCCATTTATTTAAATGTTAACTTTGATTAGACGGCATTTCAGATGAAGCATAGTGATGTTTTCCTCGTGTTTATGTGAGCAGAGACACACTGTGATGTTAGAGCTTCTCTCTTACGTAACATCGTAGTGACTGAATCTTATTTGTTTATATTTTCGTGTCTCTCGCTGCCTTTAACGCCTCTGGCCTCAGATCTCGCGAGACTACACCGCCCTTGTGTTTTGTCTTGCCCACCCTCGTGCAGATCTCGCGGTACTTTCTCCACTGACGGCTGTTGGAAATGGAGTCTAGGGGGCGGGGCGGGGGGAGCGGGGTGTTTGGAGGCTTTTTTTAATATAAAATTATTTATTTAAATAAAAATGGCCGCCGTGGAGAGCGGAGAGGAGAGACTGTAAGTGACATCTTTACATTTTATCCTCCGTTAGGCGCCGCCGCTCCCGCTGCCTCCGGCGGCTGCGCAGCCTTTGCTGTTGTGTGTTTTATCGAAGTAAAAGTGCGTTGTTTTTTACCCCGGCCTGTCTCAGCGGAGCGGGGTTAGCGGGAATACGTCACCAACTTACAGCTAAGTCTGGACTTTAGCTCTGTGGCGGAGCGGGGCGCAGATATTCACGCTAGCTGGCCGCTCTCGGTGCGCTTCGGAGGGGCGAAGGTGCTCCGCGGCTCCCCGGGACGGCACGCAGGCTGGGTGTCGGCGGTGCTGCGGGCCGCCGGTACCGTCAGACCTCCCGGTCCCTGGTTGTTTTTCCACCCGCCTCCGTCAGAGCCTGGCAGCTAGCTGGCTAACGGGCTGCTAGCTTGTTAGCCTCACACTGCGTGCTAGTGTGTTTATACGTGAGGGAAGTAAACAAACACTAGTCAGGCTGGACGGAGGTATGTTTTCACCTGCGGGTGGTACCCTGAGATGACCCCCCTCACGCACACACGCACACACGCAGCGCGCTGTGGCCCCCAGCCTCTCTAACTCAGGATCAGCTCCTCCGTGCAAAGTCATGCAAAAACAAATGAACCCAGAAAGTTTACAGAAGTATTTGGCTGCTGAAAGATGATAGTTTAATGATTGTTTGTCCAAGGAAGGATTAACATGTGTAGATGTGATAGTAAGCCTGAAGATGGTGTGGATACGTGTCACCATAGTAACGCAGTCTGGAGTCATCTGCAGGCTTCACAGGGACGCAGACTTGTATGAGGAAGACGATGGTGGACTGCAGGAGAGGAAGCCAGCAGTAAACATCGTAGCAGGTGTGCTAGGTGTGGGAGGCAGTGGCTCAGTGGGTAGTGCTTCCGCTTGGGGACAGGAGGGTTGCTGGTTCGAGCCCCTGCCGAGGTGCCCCTGAGCAAGGCACCGAACCCTCAATTGCTCCCCCCTCTGCGAAGGGTGGGTGGTAGTGTAATGTAAGTCGCTTTGGATAAAAGCGTCTGCCAAATGATCGTAATGTAATGTAATGTAATGCTACATTCTGTAAATGGCGGCAGCAGTCAGACCAACTAGCTAGCTACTCTGAATCAGTCCATCTAGAGTTCAAGTTGTAGCAAAGGTGAGGAAGTGAGCAGTGTTCTCTGGTGGAGCTGAATTGAATTTAGTTTGTGTTTCCATCATAAAGCCCTGGTGCCGGGTGTGTTTCTGTGTTCTGCTTCAGCACACGCGTGTTCTCTTGGTCACCACATGTGCACCACCAGAGGAGGACACTTCCTTTAAGATGAGAAAGTCAAGTGTACGTGCCGACAGTATTGGACCTTAAATAAACGATCATGATTTCATCAAACTAACAAAGCAACTTCATCCAATCAGCAAAGTTACTCACACTAAGAGATTAACAGCAGTGCAGTCACATCCAAACATGATGAAACACCAGGCACCAGCTCATCTCTGGCTCTTCTACAAACCGGTGTCACTTCCATCTTAAAGGTTCTGCTTCTTCAGGTCCATTCAGAGTCCATGGGACCAAGGTGCCGGGCTGACTGACCTCACATCTCTCTCACTGTGATGTCAGCTGAGTTCCCACCTGGGCTCCTTCTATGTTCCTGTTGTTGCCAGGCCGCACGTTCTTAACCAATTCATTTCTGATGGAAATTCTGTGAGCGGTTCAAAGTGAGGTTCCCATCTAATGTGTGTGTGTGTTGGTGCCTCTGGCTCATGTAGTCTGGACCGGCCCCTCTGTGGTGTGTGTGTGCATCTGATGTTGACATGCTCTTACATCTGCGTTGCCTCATTAGCATGTTCGTTGTGATTGGGACTCCTGCACGCCAATCAACACCAGGGTGACTTTATCAATGAGCTGAAATCATTTAGCATGGACCTTTATGAGTATGAGAGTGCAGATCCGACCCTAGACCCTAGACCATTCGTGCACAGGATGGCGTCTGTGTCGGTGGCCCAGATTCAGCAGCGGCGGCGGCAGCACACTTCCTGTTTCTGTTCCTGTGGCTGCTGCTTGTGATTCACCTGCAGCTCAGCTTCAGTCCCACTGAGCTCTAAACTATTGGTTTCATCTTGAGTCAGAAACGATGAGTTGCTTATGAATGTTGTATCAGTGTCTCTTCAGATCAGCCTGGTTGATGTCATGTTTTTCCCCTAGGGGGGAGGGTCAGGGTGAGGAGGGACCTGTCAACCCCCAGCCCTCCGCCAGAGAGAGAGACAGGTCTAACAGCAAGACCAAGAAAGCTCGTCGCCATGCTGAGCAGGAAGCAGAGACTCCACCGCCGGCCACGCCCCCCACTGCTGAGCTGAAGATGGAGGTGTGTGTATATGTATATGTACTGTGCCTGTCAACCAAAGGCCAAAAGCATTTCCCCCCAACTGTTTGTTTATCTTTAGAGTCAGTTCTTTAGCTGCTGTCTTTCTGACTGATGAACCAAAGACCTGATGAGCCATGCCTCTAATGTGATGTTCCCTCTGTTCAGGCTTCAGAGCCAGTGGCGGGCCCCTCGGAGCTGGGCTCCGGCCCCGGGTCAGAGGGCGCAGGAGGCAGCGAGTCGGCCGGTTCTCCACGCCAGCGACGCTCCATCATTCGGGACCGCGGGCCGCTGTACGACGACCCGTCCCTGCCTGAAGGGTGGACGAGGAAGCTTAAACAGAGGAAGTCTGGACGATCAGCTGGCAAGTTTGATGTCTACCTGATCAAGTAAGCCACGCCCCCTACCTCATCTATTGATTGATTGACCTGTTTGTCCCCATTATGGGACTCCACTGCATCAGGTTAGAATATAAAATCTGTTCCTTTGGCCCAAACCCAACCTCCCTCATTATTCCTACCTGCAGCTCTTTAGAAACACTGAGGCTCATGTGTTTGACCTGTAAACATGTTTAATGATCTGAGTGAGGAAGCCTGGGCTGAGCAGTGACCTCTGACCTTTACTCCTTCCCTCTATCCTGCCCTCCATCCTTCCCTCCATCCTTGAGCTGTTTTGTTCTGACGGACTGCTTTCATGTCTTTGTAGTTTTCTGTGACCTCATTGGTCCAGACAGCAGGGTCACCATGTGGCACGACAGTGATGTTCTCCATTGGTGTAATGTTAATAAGACACCCATGTTATTAGCATGTGTCCTCCATAGTGTGGCTAGTTTCCATAGTCAGATTAGTAAATTCAGTGAAATGGAACAAAATGGTCCATTAAGTGTCAACATAAGTGAAATTGTAGTGGAAATGATAGAATTCACATCAAACTAAATGATGGCAGCAGCTGGACTGAATGAGACTGGATCACAGTGCTGACAGATGGGTTCAGACGTATGAAGCTCAGTTCTGTGTTCTGTTCCTGGTTCTCCATTCTTCAGTTCGGAGGGGAAAGCCTTTCGTTCCAAGGTGGAACTCATCGCCTACTTCCAGAAGGTCGGTGACACAACCACCGACCCCAACGACTTCGACTTCACTGTCACCGGACGTGGCAGCCCCTCCCGCCGTGAGAAGAGGCCCCCCAAGAAGCCCAAGGTGGTGAAACCTTCAGGGCGAGGCCGGGGGAGGCCCAAAGGTACACACACACACACGCGCACACACACACACACACACACACACACACACACACACACACACACACACACACACACACACACACACACACACACACACACACACACACACACACACACACAAAACTTTGAGCTTGTGTGAATTTGTCAATACCTTCTTATGTGTGTGTAAATGTTTCTCTTTGTTTCGGTCGATGCAGGCAGCGGGAAAATGCGCCAGGCAACAGAGGGCGTGGCCATGAAGCGTGTGGTGGAGAAAACTCCGGGCAAACTGCTGGTCAAGATGCCCTTTGGCAAGGCAGAGTCTACCACAGGCACCACCTCCACTCCCTCAGCGGTATGATCAGCCTGTCTGTCTGTCTGTCTGTCTGTCTGTCTGTCTGTCAATCATCTGGTTTGTCAGTCACAGATAACTAAATCTAGCATTCATTAAAGTGACCTGCCAATCATTCCACCAAAGAAGACAGCTTACATGTGTGTGTGTGTGTGTGAGTGTAGATGTTCTTCTTCTCTTCAGCTCTGTAGGTCTCTGATGTTGTTATAGAAGTTCTGCCCTCCACAATAAAAGCTCAACGTATTTCCTGAAAGTAATGAATGTTGGTAAACATTCAGCTTTCTGCTCCGTATGGTTGAACATCTCAGGTCTTTGAGGACGTGTGTGTGTGTGTGTGTGTGTGTGTGTGTGTGTGTTGTGGTAACATGGAGCTGAGACCTGAGTGTTCTTGATGTGTGTGGTTGATCTGGTTTTGTCTCGGTGCAGGTGGCGTCTCCAGCTCCAACCAAGTCTCGTCCTGGAAGGAAGAGGAAATCAGTCCAAGAACCTCCTCCTCCTCCTCAGACCGCCCCCAAGAAGCGGGGCAGGAAACCGGCCTCTGCCTCGGCAGCATCATCGGTTGTTACGGCGCCGTCTTCCTCAGCGTCGGCCTCTGCTAGCTCATCAGCAGGGAGCTACGCCGCAGCTGCCATCTTAGCCGCTGAGGCTAAACGGCGAGCAGCCAAGGAGTCTTCCACCAAACAAGCCGTCCAGGAAACAGCCCTGCCAATCAAGAAACGCAAAACCAGAGAGACGGTGGAGGAGAGAGACAGTGCTCAGACTCCACCCTCCACAACACTTGAGACTGTAAAGAAGCCTGCTGCAGAGGGCGAGGGGGGGACGGGGGGAGGAGCTTCATCCTCTGAGGCTCCACCCACTTCCTCTGAGCAGGGCCAGGCACAGTCGCAGAAGCAACCCTCCTCAGACGAGGGACAAACACACGGACACAAGCAGCATAAAGGGAGGAAGCACAAGGAGAAAAGTGGGATGGCAGCAGAGGAGGCAGGGAGCAGAGAAGAAGAGGAGGGTGAAGATGAAGGTGATAAGGGAGCAGAGGGAGCAGGAAAGAGTAGCAGCAGCAGTTGTAGCATTTCACCATCAAAGAGCCACAAAAGGAAGGAGCGGCCTCCTCGCAAACACCACCACCATCACCACCATCATCATCATCATCACCACCATCGGCTCCAACAGTCCTCCTCCTCTGCCTCTTCATCTGATCAGCCTCATTCTCCTCATCCTCTTTCTCCTCCAGCTTCCAAACACCCAGCGTCCTCCAGTCAGTCCAGGCCTGAAGTCGACTCCCAGACCACATCTCAGCAGGCTTCACCCAGACCTCAGTCCAAAGCTCCAGCTCGGTCCTCGCCTGAACCTCAGCCTCCTCCACCCCAACAACCCCATCCACCTGGACCCCGTCCACAGCAGAAGCCCCAGACCCAGGCTACCAGTCAGTCCCCGACCCAACCTCAATACCCAACACCCCAGTCTTCTTCTTCTGCTTCTTCTTCTTCTTCTTCTTCTTCTTCTTCTTCCAGGCATGCACTGTCTCAGTCTCAGCCCAGCTCCCAGAAAGCCCAGCACAGATCCCAGGCTCCCTCTCTGCCCCAGCCTCACTCCCCCCCCACCCTGCACCCTCAGCGTCCTCAGAGTTCCCAGGCCAGACACTCGCAGCACCAGACACTTTCTCCTACGTCACTCCAACCTCAATCCCAGGCCAGGACACAGCCCCAAACCCAGACACAGCCCAGGACCTCAGCTCAGATGCAGCCTGAGCCCAGGGTACAAGCCCAGATCCATCCACAGCCCCGGACCCCGTCCCTAACCCAACTACAGACCAAGAGCCCGGCCCAAACCCATTCCCAATCCAGGGCTCCATCCCAAGCTCAACCCCAGCCCAGGATCCAGTCCCAAACCCAACCGCAGCCCAGAACTCTATCCCAACCCCAATCCCAACCCCATCCACAGTTTCGACATTCGGCACAGTCCCAGTCCCAGTCCCAGTCCAGGACCACAGCCCAAACTCAGCCTCAACCTCAATCACAGCCCCAACCCCAGACTCAGTACAGGCTGCAGTCCAGACAGGATCAGCCTCAGCCTAGACCGCCCCACTCCCAAGCACAACCACACTTTCAACGGCCTCAACCTCAGCCACGCCCCCAGCCCAACCCACAGCTCACCAGGCCCCACGTGCAACACGTCCAGCCTCAGCGTCCGTCTCCCAACCTGACCACGCCCGGCCAGACTCAGCAGAACCAGATCGAACAGCCTCAAGATCTCAGCACGTCACGGCCCAGCAGAGGAAGTCTTCTGCCGGGCCAAGAGGGCCGGATAGAGAGCGCCAGGGTGGAAGCCTCCGTGCCGTCGGACGGCGAGGAGCTTTTAGGAGGAGGAAGAGGGTCAAACAGCAACTCCAGAGCTCCCGGCTCCGTGGTCCTGGGGCTCCCGGGAGCGGCGGGGCCCGGGCTCGGTCCGGGGCCCGGGGCGGAGGGCCGGGCCAGGCTCCGAGCCGAAGCGGAGGTGGCGGGCGATGGCAGGGAGCTCAAAGACATCGTCCCCCCGTCCGCCGTCCCTTGTCCCAGCCGAGAAGAGACCGTAGAGTCTCGGACTGCGGTCAGCGAGAGAGTCAGCTGATGGGTGGAGCCGGCTGATGGACAGACAGGTGGAGGAGGGAGGAGTTAGACGGAGGTTTTTACACTGTTATCAGGTAGAGGGGACGCGTCCTTTTGCCTGGGCGGGACGGTCACAGCCTGGACGGTGGTGGCTTTGTGTACGTTGTTGGACAACAGGAGTGGAGAACGGACGGCGACTTTTTCTAGGAAAAACTACAAGAAAAGGAAAAGTAGATAAAAAGGTGTGTGTATATAATCAAAAGGCAGCTGTTGTGTCCCGCTAGTCTCCATGGGGAGGGGGGGGATAGTTTGGAACTAAAAACCAACGCTTAATAATACATTACTCTGAACCAATCGTTGCTTCCGAAATATAACCTGTTTTTTATTTGGAGTTTTGATAGTTCATGTTCTCTGTTACAGCTTTAAACAGATGTTATTGACAGACGGTCCCTTACTCTTAGCACTGCTGCTAACGGTCTCTATTTAAAGTCCTGCCATTGGCTCCGCCCCCTGACTGAAGGTGATGTGGGTCAGAGGTGACGGGTTCCCTTCCTCCCTGTTAAAGGATGGACCTGACCTTCATGTTCCCCCCCAGATAAGAAGGTTGTTTTCTGAAGGAGGATCAGAACCCGGGTCCATTCTGAAGCTCAGCAGAGACGTGAGGCGCTGACCCACATGTTCCAGCTGTGCTCAGGCTGAGGCTGCAGTGTCTCACAGGCTTTGATCTGATTGCTCCAGATAATGATCTTGAGAATGATCCTGTTATCTCGGGGAAAAGACCAAAGAGAGAAAGAATAAAACATTTCCTCTCTTGTCTTCCATATGAAACAGTCAGGACCGGTCCCTGTCTTCCTCTGATCCACATCCAGACTGCCCCCTACTGGTAGCTAAACCACATCACCTTCACTTCACCACGCTCTCGTTCCAGGCTGAAGCTCAAATCACATTCTCTTTTTGTTTGTTTGCCTTTTGTTCCATTTGTTCCACTTGCGTACGAGGTCCTGGGTCTGAGTCCTTGTGGGTCTGTGTTGGTCCGAGAGATCAGATCAGAATGATGCAGATAGGCCAAAACATGGGGGGGGGCGGGGGGGCAAAGGAGAAACAAGGCGATTGTAAATAGAAAACTCATCTTTCAAAGACAGAGCAGATGTGACTGACACATGGGGTTTGAGTGTGAAGGCCTGGGACCTGAGCGCAGCCACACAGAGCTCATCCTGTCTGGGCTTTACGCTCTCAACACAGTTTGAAGTGACTGAACAGCAAACTGAGGAGTCCTGGTGGATCTCAGCAGACTCTTTAAGGCCTCAAACACAGACATGTCCGTCTGCTGAGAGACACAGAGTGAAGGACTCCTCAGTTTACCTTCTTCTTCTTCCAGGTGAGGTCCTGCAGAAACAGCAGGACAAACTTCCCCCCTGGCTGAGCTCCGTCTGTTTCCTGTTGTGTGCAGTGCTTTGAAACTCAAACCAAACCCACTTTACAGTAGCTTTACTTTACTTTCTGTCATAATGAACGTGTGAGAGATGAACTGGTTTTTGTTGTAAGATGTCTCCATGTTGAATGTCTGGAACAGTTTGCACTCCTCCCCAGTTTGTACAATCAGCTGCCTGCATGTTGCTCTGAACTTGCAGGCCTTCAGTTGGAGCCGCACATACACAGAGGGTCGTCATGGCAATGGGAAGAAGGATGTTGATCTGAGTCTTCTCGGTCCTGGAGCAGATCCCAGTACAGGCCTGAGGTCTGGTTCAGTTAGAGCTCACAGGAACACGTGGAGGAACCAAACATCTCACATCTCTGTCCACATTTGGTATCATTTGACCCTTTGACCTCCCATACTTATTTGAATGCTCTCTCTTAATTAGTCAATAATCAATACAGTGTGATCAGATCCAGATCCTACTGATCCAGATCCAGTGGTAGTGAGTGTTCTAGTTTACAGGCTGCTACCATGCAGTGGTGACCAAGGTGTAAACACAGGACCATCAGTCTGAACGGACTAAAAATGATAATCATGACTTTAAACATTATGAATCACAATCCTCTCAGAATCCCACAGCCCACCTCCATGACCTCATCACAATCTGTCAGTCATGTTCTGAGCACTTTCACACACACACACACACACACACACACTGAGGTGAATGTAATGAGCGATGTAATGGGAGCTGAATGAGCCTCGTGGCTTCAGCTCAATTAATCCAAAGTTGTGCCTTTCCTTAACGAGAGAGAGAGAGAAAGAGAGACTGATACTGATGTTTGAGAGTCAACCTGTCAGATGATGATGTATCAGCTGATCAGCCTTTGTTCTGAAGCACACAGCGCCCTCTGCTGGTTTAACCCTGTCAGCTCCACACTCTTACACTTCCTGCTCTGATCCTGCAGGTAGATTACCTGTAGCTCCTCCCACATGCTGGCACCTGACCCACAGGTAGGAGTTGCTGGTTTAGACTCCACCCATCTGAGGTGGGACGGGGCCACCGCAGGCTCCGCCTTCACCTCTCCGTAGGAGGCAATCCCCATTCTCCTGGTCGTCACGGTTACCCCCCCGGTTTCCCTCTGTGTATGTGCGGCCGCCCGGCGCCCATCGGTCGGTGCGCTTCACCGTTAGCATGCTGTCACTCACAGCAGATCAAACAGATGGAGCGCAGCACAAACTACAGTAACCAGCCACCATATTGCATGTTCCAGAGTTTAGTGCCTATAATATTGTGCGTCTTGCCAGAAGCCACCATGTCAGCCCAGCCATGTTGTGTTTCTAGACTTAGTAGTGATGTGTGTGGTGACTTCATAGTTGCTCTTATTGAGGATGAATATTCTGCTTTTACTCTGGTTGGACTTCAGTGGAAACTCCAACACACTGTCGCTGTAGACAAACTAGTTTTTACCTGTTTTCTTAATTTTCTTTCTAACTAAAGGCATATTTGTTGACCCCTGAACTTTTGGTTGTCTGCCTGTTTTGTCTGCCTGGTTGACTGAAGATCAGGGGACTGCACGAGTTCAGTCAGTCTGTCTGTGTAAGTGTTCAACCACATACAGAGCAGCTCTCAGGCTCTGTGTTTCAGGATGAAGAGGACAGAGGGGGAATGTTGATGTGTAGAGGGGTCATAGATGTAGAGGGGTAATGTTGATGTGTAGAGGGGTAATGTTGATGTGTAGAGGGGTAATGTTGATGTGTAGAGGGGTCATAGACGTAGAGGGGTAATGTTGATGTGTAGAGGGGTCATAGATGTAGAGGGGTAATGTTGATGTGTAGAGGGGTCATAGATGTAGAGGGGTAATGTCGATGTGTAGAGGGGTCATAGATGTAGAGGGGTAATGTTGATGTGTAGAGGGGTCATAGATGTAGAGGGGTAATGTTGATGTGTAGAGGGGTCATAGATGTAGAGGGGTAATGTCGATGTGTAGAGGGGTCATAGATGTAGAGGGGTAATGTTGATGTGTAGAGGGGTCATAGATGTAGAGGGGTAATGTTGATGTGTAGAGGGGTCATAGATGTAGAGGGGTAATGTCGATGTGTAGAGGGGTCATAGATGTAGAGGGGTAATGTTGATGTATATTGTATTGACATGTTTCTATATTCTGCTCACTGAGCTGTGGCGTAGTTCAGTCTTTCTGCCACAAGGGGGCGTGGTAACCTCACAAAATGACCTCCAGCTCACACACCAGCTCAGAATGAACACCAATTAACACTTGCAGGAACTGAGTCTGTCTGCCTGTCTGTCTGTCTGTAAGGGAGGGTCAACTATAGTTTACACACTCGGAAAAGAACTGAAAGAGGGCGAGACAGAAGTTGAGAGAGAGAGGCAGAGAAAGTAAGAGAGAGGCAGAGGGGGGGAGAGAGAGAGGCAGAGGGAGGTCTGTAGGAGGTAGAGAGGAGTTGAGTTGAGGTTCTGCTGGATGTTGGTGGAGACATGGAGCTTCTGTCCTCTCTGCTGTCCACACTGAGGACGTCCAGCCGGCAAGCCTTGGAGCAGGAGTACAAGGTACAGACACAGACACAGCTGAGTCCAGCTGAGTCCAGCTGAGTCCAGCTGAGTCCAGCCTTCATCTCACTGTCACTTTAATGGAAATGTTTATGTGAACCTGCAGGAAGTTACAGTGATGTGTGTGTGTGTGTGTGTGTGTCTGTGTGCGTGTGTGTTTGTCTGTGTGCGTGTGTGTGTGTGTGTGTGTGTGTGTGTCTGTGTGCGTGTGTCTGTGTGCGTGTGTGTTTGTCTGTATGCGTGTGTGTGTGTGTGTCTGTGTGCGTGTGTCTGTGTGCGTGTGCGTGTGTCTGTGTGCGTGTGTGTGTGTGTGTGTCTGTGTGCGTGTGTCTGTGTGCGTGCGTGTGTCTGTGTGCGTGTGTGTGTGTCTGTGTGCGTGTGCGTGTGTCTGTGTGCGTGTGTCTGTGTGCGTGTGTGTGTGTCTGTGTGCGCGTGTGCGTTTGTGTGTGTGTGCGTGTGTCTGTGTGCGTGTGTCTGTGTGTGTCTGTGTGTGCGTGTGTCTGTGTGTGTGCGTGTGTGTGTGTCTGTGTGCGTGTGTCTGTGTGCGTGTGTCTGTGTGTGTGTGTGTTTCTGTGTGTGTGCGTGTGTGTGTCTGTGTGCGGGCGTGTGTCTGTGTGTGTGTGTGTGTGTGTGTGCGTGTGTCTGTGTGTGTGCGTGTGTGTGTGTCTGTGTGTGTGTGTGTGTGTGTGTGTGTGCGTGGACTGAGTCTGAAGCTGGACTGAGTCTAACCTTAACCCTCAGCTCTGGAGCCTGATAGAAGCTCTTTGTTTGTTTTTATTACATCATATTTAATGATTAAATGCTTTCCTCCAGAGCAGCTCAGTCTGACAGCTCTATGTAGAGGGATATAAATATGTAAGTTGTATATTTATATTTACTCTTCACCTCTCGGTCTCAAACACAGACGACCACATCCTCATTTCCTGTTTCAGCTGCTTTACTCTCTGACTTCGCTCTTCTCTTAAACCTGTCCGTCATGAAGCTCCGCCCCCAAACTCTACACTCTACACTACAATCAAGCTAATACAGCAAATGTATAGTGGAGAGGCGACGTCACACACTCATGAGAACAACACAGGGTCATGATGGACACGGGCAGAGCTCTGATGATGTCACCTCCTCCTCCTCTTCCTCTTAAAAACTTGAAACATTATAAATATGACAAAGCTAAATGTAAAATGCTGAAAAATTCAAACTGGTAAACAGATGAGAGTGAACCAGGACCTGTGTGTGTGTGTGTGTATGTGTGTGTGAGACTAACTGGTTTGTGTTTACAGTGCAGTTGAGGTTTTATAAGCTATTTGCCTCAGCTGCAACAAAGGCCGCTTGTTTCTGAGCAGAGCTTATCCTGCTTCCTCATTCCACACACACACACACACACACAGACGCACACAGACGCACACGCACGCACACACACACACACAGTGGTTCATCATTAATCCACCTTATCTTCTGTGTAGTTTGTTCCAGGAATAGGAAGTGGTAGTCTTGCATGAGGCCTCAGTTGTGTTGCTATGGTTACCTGTGCTTTGTTTGCTTAGAGGCTCTCTGGCTGTGTGGATGCTAACCAGCAGTCTCTGTTACAGGAGGTGAGGGCTCAGACCCTGGTGCTGAAGGACAAGCTGGCTCTGACCTGTGAGGCCGGAGCTCTGAAGGAGAACAGCAAGAAGAACAGATACAAGGACATCCTGCCATGTGTGTGTGTGTGTGTGTGTGTGTGTGTGTGTGTGTGTGTGTGTGTGTGTGTTTTGGAAGGAAACGCACGTGACCTGAAGTTCTTTTATCTACCTATGTTGAATGCACTTATTGGAAGTCGCTTTGGATAAAAGCTAAATGACCGTGATGTAATGTAATGTAGTGTGTGTGTGTGTGTGTGTGTGCGTGCACGTGTGTGTGCCTCTGTCTGTCTGTCTTTTCTTGTTTCAGCTACAACAAACTACATCAACAAAGCCAAACATTTTAATTTGTTACAAATGAAATGTGTGTGTGTGTGTGTGTGTGTGTGTGTGTGTGTGTAGATGATCAGTCTCGGGTCTTGTTGTCTCTGTTGACCTCAGATCATGACTCTGATTACATCAACGCCAACTTCATCCAGGTGACACCTCCTTCCAACCTTCACTCATTCCTTCCTTCCTTCCTTCCTTCCTTCCTTCCTTCACTCATTCCTTCCTTCCTTCCTTCCTTCCTTCCTTCCTTCCTTCACTCATTCCTTCCTTCCTTCCTTCCTTCCTTCACTCATTCATTCATTCCTTCCTTCCTTCCTTCCTTCCTTCCTTCACTCATTCCTTCTTTCCTTCCTTCCTTCCTTCCCTCCTTCCTTCCACCCCTCCATCCCTCCATCCCTCCTTCCTTCTCCCTCTCTCCTCTCCCTGAGTACAGCTGTAGTCATGGTGGTTGTAACGCTGTCCTCTGTCCTGCAGGGGGCGTCAGCAGGCCGGAGCTACATCGCGTGTCAGGGCCCTCTGAGCTGCACCCTCACAGACTTCTGGAGGATGATCTGGCAGCACGACATCAAGGTGAAACAGCCCTCTCTTATCCAGGAATTAGTCTGTGCCACTTCTCTACATTCTATATGTAAAACATGAATGTGAGGATTTGCTGCTCCGCCCCTTTTTAAAGAGATCTTCATTGATTAGTGGTTGACTTGAATGTGTTCACTGTCTCATCACAGCCAGGTGATAGACGGGCCCCTTGTTGTGATTCAGATCATAGTCTTGTCCTCACGTTTCTGTTGCAGGTGATAGCCATGGCCTGCAGAGAGATCGAGATGGGAAAGGTAAGTGATCTGATGACATCACTGTCACAAAGGTGCTGACGGTGACATCATCCTGTCTCTTTGCTGGTAGAGGAAGTGTGAGTGTTACTGGGCCGCTCTTCATCACTCGGCTTCATTCGGCCCCTTCGCTGTCTGCAATGTAAGAGAAACACAAACGCATCACAGCTACGCTCATAACCTCATCCGGGCTGTGACGCAGTGTGTGTGTGTGTCCAGCAGGGGGAGGCGTCTCCCAGTGAACACCTGGTGGTGCGCTCTCTGACCGTCACATACCAACAA
>NW_027467214.1:0-7500 GCF_046128005.1 Genypterus blacodes
CGTGTGTGTGTGTGTGTGTGTGTGTGTGTGTGTGTGTGTGTGTGTGTGTGCGTGCGTGCGTGTGTGTGACTGTCTGTGTGTGTATGTGTGTGTGTGTGTGTGTGTGTGTGTGTGTATCGCTCCCCTCCGTCTTCACTTCTCTCCTCTCTCTCCTCTCTAATGCAGGAGCTGAAGGTATTTATCAGAGGAGCTGAGTTAGCTGAACCACATCAGGGCCTCCAGCAGATCCAGGTCAGAGAGAGAGAGAGAGAGAGAGGAACAGAGGGCGAGGGAGAGAAGTGAGTTTGTTAGTGAGGCGGTGAGGTGAGAGAACGAGAAAAAGCAGGGAGTAAAAGGTTCAAAGGGCCTGAAGCCACAGCAGAGAGAGAAACGTCAGGGAGCTGATTCACCTGGAGGAGGAGGAGGAGGAGGAGGAGGAGGAGGAGGAGGGTAATGACAGGTGGGGAAGAGGGATGAGAGACAGAGGAGAGAGACAGAGGAGAGAGAGAGAGAGAGAGAGAGAGAGAGAGAGAGAGAGAGAGAGAGAGAGAGAGGGAGGACAGAGACCTGGAGGACCCGAGAGGAGGAAAGTGCTGAGGATGACACGACCGTCAGAGAGACAGAGAGTGAAGCAATGTGAGGAAGTCCAGTCAAACCAGAACAAAGTGATACTGTTCTGATCCAAACAGCTCAGAATGATCAGAGCCAACAACAGGAACAGGAACCAAAGTTACCTCAGCTCAGGTGACAGCAGGGACACCTGTAAGGACTCTCTGACGGGCTTCACTCTAGACAATACAGAATTCTTCTTCTCCTCTCTGTTTCTGCTTCTTCTCACCGGACGGACAGACAGACAGACAGACAGACAGACCTTGCTCATGCCATTAGGTCATTTGGTGGTTTGATGAGCCGTGCTGCTCTTGGCCTCTCTGTGTTCTGTTAGCTTGGCTCTAAACCAGCTGCTACAGAATCAGAACAAGCTGATCTGAACAAGTGTCTCTAGCTGAAACCTGTCCCTCCACCAACTGACAGTGAACTCTGTCAGCCACAGCAAGCTAAGATAGCTGTTAGCACGTAGCAGCACAGAGCCTGTAACTAAGTATGATCAGTCTCTGTTTCCTCTCTGGCTGCTAGTAAAGAGCAGCAGCACTGTTTGTGTCTGATTCAGTGTCTCCTCTTTGTTTTTGGAGTGAATTCAGTCATAAAGTGAATATTGAGGAGTTAGCTGGCAGCTTAGCTCACTCAGGCTAATCTCAGCTCCTCCTCTGCCTCTCCAGAACATGAGAACAAGCAGAGTTGAAGGTGCAGCAGTGACTCGGGCCCAGCAGGCAGATGGCTGTGTGGTGGCTCTCTGAGTACTCAGCACAATCCAGCATCTGCTGCCCGGCAGGCTGAGGCTGAGAGCTGATCCTGAACGCAGCACTGCAGGTGTGCGTCCAACTGGAGCCGCAGCCTAGTTTAACGCCTCAGAGACGCTACAGAGACGAGCCAGGGGCCGTCAGAGTTACTAGGCTACAGGCCACGCCTCCCGGGCCACCGGTCGGGCCTGAGGACCAACAGGCACAGAGCTGAGATCTAAACAGCATCTGAATAGACTTACATGCGTGTGTCATGAAGAGGCAAAGCTTGTGTGAAGGGATCTTAGCATCTTAACGTGTTTTAAATGAGTCAGCGCTCTTCATGCTTCACGTCCTCGTCTTCATGTTCAGCACAGTCGGCAGGAGAGACGCAGCTTTGCTCCAAACACAGATCCTCCCTGTTCTTTAAGGGACGTTTATCACACACACACACACACACACACACACACACACGTGGATGATCCATGACATGCATCACATCTCTCCATAAAGCCTCCAGCACATCCCAGGGTATAAATCAAGCTTATTGGATTACACGTCCCTGCAGCCGGAGCAGAGTGCAGGCCGTGAACATGGCCAGCACAGCAGGGATGAGGCCTGGGATGTGTGTGTGTGTGTGTGTGTGTGTGTGTGTGTGTGTGTGTGTGTGTGTGTGCATACCTTCACATAATCACATCACACACACGGCCGGCTGGATTGTGCCCGGCGCTGCATCCCAAACTCTCCCGCTGAGACTGAGACACACGATGCATTAGCATGAAGCCTCCTCCGCTCAAAGGTCAGCAGATCCACTGGTGAAGAAGCCCGTCCTGTCAGAACCACAGAACCGTGAGCGATGCCACCCTGCGCTCCTGTTATTGTCTGTGTCCGAGTCTCCTCACGCAGCGCACGATCAGATTGCTTCTTTGCCTGGACGTGTTCCTTTAAGAGGAGCAGATGAGGCAGATGGAACAGAGCCAGCGGCCAGAACGTGACCTTGTTCTGGTCCAAACAGATCGCCCTGTCATCCACTGTGTGTGTGTGTTTGCTCGTCTGTGTGTGTGTGTGTGTTCCAGTGTTCCAGTGTCGCCACAAATCTGTCATATTGTTCTTGGCTCTTTGTGTCTTCATCTCTGCAGCTCTGCCTCATTACCTCATCACCTATAGAGCTTCCTGTGCAGCACTTTGGCTCCTCCCCTTCAGATGGACACATGTTCATGTAGCTCAGGACCTCCATGTCCTGCTCCACCTGTGCGTGACCTTGTAGCATGAAGGTCACAGAGAGCAGCAGCTGAGGTGATGAAGGTAGATAAGTGTGCGTGTGTGTGTGTGTGTGCGAGTGTGTGTGTGTGTGTGTGTGTGTGTGTGTGTGTGAGTGTGTAATACAAAGATAAGAGCTCCTGGCTTCATTCCACCTCGTCTTCCTCAGAGGAAGAGGATCCTTGCCCTCTGCCCGTAGAAGAAGAAGAAAAAGAAGAAGGAGGAGAAGAAGAAGAAACCAAACAGAGCGGTGTGTTCTTCAATTATTCACTAAAGCAGCAGAGCAACATTCCATAACATCTTCAGCTCCAGTCACATTCATCTCTCTGACTCATCCTGCCTTGTTTGTTTCTTCCAAAGTGATGGTGTCATCATCCTCCTCCTCCTCCTCCTCCTCCTCCTCCTCCTCCTCTTCATCACAGTGCAGGGCAGTTAAATTATTCATCCGTCTCACTGACCTTCCCTCTCTCCACTGTACAACAAGCTTCTACACTCAAACTAACTTCAGAGAGAGACAACAGAAGAAGAAGAAGAAGAGGAGCTGATGGAGCTCTGATGTGAGACTGTGAGGGACTCAAACCTTCCACATCAGGGTTCCTCTGGGGCTGATGGGTCCAGCTGGGGGTTCCCTGAGTCTGGGATCAGGACCTGTCTCACATCAAGGCCTGTCTCACATCACGGCCTGTGTCACATCACAACCTGTCTCGCATCACGCCATGTCTCACATCACAGCAGGCTGTGATGTGAGACAGGCCGTGATGTGAGACCTGATGGGAGACCTGTCTCACATCACGACCTGTCTCACATCACAGCCTGTATCACATCAGGGCCTGTCTCACATCAGGGCCTGCCTCGCATCACGCCCTGTCTCACGTCACGGCCTGTCTCACACCACGGCCTGTCTCACATCACAACCTGTCTCACAGCTCTGACCCTTTAAGCTCCTGTAAGCTTGAGGCCTCCCTCTCTTCCCTGTGCCTGCCTCCTTCAGCTCTGGCTCCTCCTGTACTCCTCTCCTCTTGTGCTCCTCTCCTCTTGTGTCTCCTCTCCTCTTGTGTCTCCTCTCCTCTTGTGTCTCCTCTCCTCTTGTGCTCCTCTCCTCTTGTGTCTCCTCTCCTCTTGTGTCTCCTCTCCTCTTGTGCTCCTCTCCTCTTGTGTCTCCTCTCCTCTTGTGCTCCTCTCCTCTTGCGTCTCCTCTCCTCTTGTGCTCCTCTCCTCTTGTGTCTCCTCTCCTCTTGTGTCTCCTCTCCTCTTGTGTCTCCTCTCCTCTTGTGTCTCCTCTCCTCTTGTGTCTCCTCTCCTCTTGTGTCTCCTCTCCTCTTGTGCTCCTCTCCTCTTGCGTCTCCTCTCCTCTTGTGCTCCTCTCCTCTTGTGTCTCCTCTCCTCTTGTGTCTCCTCTCCTCTTGTGTCTCCTCTCCTCTTGTGTCTCCTCTCCTCTTGTGCTCCTCTCCTCTTGTGTCTCCTCTCCTCTTGTGCTCCTCTCCTCTTGCGTCTCCTCTCCTCTTGTGCTCCTCTCCTCTTGTGTCTCCTCTCCTCTTGTGCTCCTCTCCTCTTGTGTCTCCTCTCCTCTTGTGTCTCCTCTCCTCTTGTGTCTCCTCTCCTCTTGTGCTCCTCTCCTCTTGCGTCTCCTCTCCTCTTGCGTCTCCTCTCCTCTTGTGCTCCTCTCCTCTTGTGCTCCTCTCCTCTTGTGTCTCCTCTCCTCTTGTGTCTCCTCTCCTCTTGTGCTCCTCTCCTCTTGTGCTCCTCTCCTCTTGTGTCTCCTCTCCTCTTGTGTCTCCTCTCCTCTTGTGTCTCCTCTCCTCTTGTGTCTCCTCAGCAGTTCCCTGGCTCCTTGCTCTCCCTCCTGTAGATGGAGGCTCTGGTGACGCCCTGCTGTCATCACACACCTTGCTCCTCTCTCCTGTGTGATAAAGGCGTCAGCGCCTTAAGCAAAGCTGTGGGCTCAAACGTTGGGCTCAGATGAAACGTAACCAGCTGTCAGAGTTTTTCTAAGAGTTCCTATTCATCACGTCGCCGCTCTTCCTCCCGCCGCTCACAGATGCAAACCCCCCCGCCGTCGTGTTTACGCAGCTTGTGCCGTCATGGTGATTTCCGATTTCCTCTTTCTGGATGCCGATCACAGTCAACAGGAGCAACATAATAAGGATTGTTACTCTCTCTTCTTCCCATGGAGGCGTTTTCTCTCTCGCTCCGTCTCTTTTGCACACAATTTGCTCTTTTCTCCTCCGCCGCTCGGCTGGAGACATGTTTCCTTCCATTCTTCTTCCATGCTGCGAGGGCACTTTTCCTCTCCCTCTCTCTCTCTCTCTCTCTCTCTCTCTCTCTCTTATCCTCTTCACACCTATCTCTTCTTCGCCTCTTTCATGTCCTCACCTCTGACCTATTCTCAAGCGTGACGCCTGGCCGTGGAGCTTTGCGGGGATGATGGGCTGAAGATGATGAAGGTGCTTTGCAGCTTTTCCCTCCCGTCGTGCTTGTGTGACATGTTATCTACAACGGCTTAAAAACGATGCACCGCTGACGGTTCCTCGCCGTACGAGTTTATAACGCCATCGACAGGGAGAAAAGGAGGCTGATGGCGGCCAGGTGGTGGACAGAAAGGTCAAAGGCCGGGGCTGCTGCTCAAAGGGGCGTCGGCGCTCAGAGGAAAGGTTAATTGGGAACCTGAGCTTCCTGATAAAGACACAGGAAGGGAACAAAGACGGGGAGGAGGCAGCAGCAACACCTTCGCCTTCTCCTACCAAACTACAGACGCAAGGTCGTAGGTCTGCCGTCTTCTGTAGTTACAGGATCCAGGCAACATGAAGAACATGGAAGAACCACGACCTCGCCTACACACACACACACGCACACACACTTCAGACCTGTCAGGTTACACAGCAAAGCTACACAAAAACGACTTCAACGGCCAATTATCTCCCCTCATGACTCTCTGAGCTCCTGACCTCTTATTAGGAGACGAGTCCTCCTGGCATTTAGCTCCGTGTTTGTCGCCCAAACAAATAACAAGATAGCAAAGCTTTATTAGTCAAAAACACACACACACACACACACACTCACACTCACACATTCATTACGTTGCTCATTTAATTGGAGACATTCACTTCCACACACACATCAGATCATGAAAACATCCCCATAGGTCAGGATCTCTTACACACACGCACACACACACACACACGCACACACACACACATACACACACACTGTCACAGCTCACTTCGGTCGCTGCCAAACTCTGATCCAGATGATTAGGGACCAGAGTGTGTTCAGATAAGGTTGTGTGAGAGGATCCAGCAGGTGAGGAGCTTCTTCTCTGGATCGCCTCTGATTTGTTGTTGTTTCTCTCACGTGTTCAGTATTTTTGGTGAATTCCCTTTTTATCTGCGCTCAGGAAAAATGGAAATGTTCCCTGTTCTTTGGGAAATATGAAGGAATGTTGTGGCTTCATTATTTCTGATTGAGAAAAGTGTCTCCCTGGAAATCTGCCAGTTAGATCAGAGTTTGACGATTTCTCTGATTGTGTGTGTGTGTGTGTGTGTGTGTGTGTGTGTGTGTGTGTGTGTGTGTGTGTGTGTGTGTGTGTGTGTGAAACTCCAAGGCTGCGAAGCACTAAAGTGTGTGTGTGTGTGTGTCTGTGTCGGTGGATCCTCACGCTTGAGGAAGAGGCTCAGTGACACCAGCATGTGTGTGTGTGTGTGTGTGTGTGTGTGTGTGTGTGTGATCAGATCAAACTAATGAAGGTATCAGATTTTATTGTTTGTGTTTTAACGACTGACAACAAAAAGAGGGGGAAAAAAACAAAGTGTTTCCATGGCAACATGTGCCTCTACGCAATTTCAATGCTCCCCTGTGTTTTATGGATTATTTCCATTTTCTGTTCCGCTCTCTAAATGGAGTTTGATAGAAAAAAATCCATGTCATCTGTTGGAGATGAAATTAGTTTGGCAAATTGGTTTGGACACTAAATGTGTTCAGTGTTGATGATTGGAGCTCATTAGGCAGATGACTGTGGGTCAGAGTGAGGCAGGCGGCCCACCAGCTGAGCAGCAGCCAATCAACCCAGGACCACACACACATACGTACAGAGGCAGACACGCACGCACACAAACACACCCACAGGCACACACACACTGATGCACACATGTACACACACAGACACACACGCATGCACAAACACAAACACAAACACAAACACAAACACACACACACACTGATGCACACATGCACACGCACAAACACACACGCACGCACAAACACAGACGGACACACACACTCACACCCTCACACACACACACACACACACACACACAAAAACAAACACACACATGCGCACACACACCCTCACACACACAAAAACAAACACACACACGCGCACTCATACACACACACGCACGCACGCACAAACACAAACACACACACGCCCACACACACATGGACACACACACTCACACATACATGCACACCCTCACACACACACACATGCTCCCCACTCCTCATTGATTTGTCTTCATGTTGCCTGATCGCTCACTCATCGTCTCCTTCCAGCTCTAAACATAGATACTTCACCTGTACGGGGTCTCAACATGTCTGTACTCCTGATGATAAATCAGCATCACAATAAAGTCTGAGTTAAGATAAGAGAAGTGTCCCGACGAGGATGGGATTCGAACCCACGCGTGCAGAGCACAACGGATTAGCAGTCCATCGCCTTAACCACTCGGCCACCTCGTCTATATAACAAACACACACTGGCTGTCACTCAGTCCGTCCTCGAGTCTCTGAGACCCGTTAACTTCTTCAAACCAGTCGTTGGAAACTCAGACGTTCCACTTTCCTCATGGGTGGAATAGTTCAGTGAAGCTCGGCTGTGTTGTGGTTTCACTTGCAGAGGTTGGTTTGAAGCATGGGGACGTGGGAGATG
>NW_027467214.1:15000-17500 GCF_046128005.1 Genypterus blacodes
GACAGCTGTGCACCGGCTTCATGCTGTAGAAAGCTGACGTGTCGTCGGCGTGCTGACTGCTGTTGTTGTCCACCATTAATTAATGCAGATAATTATGCAGATGTGGCCAATGAAGTGAATCCAACAGGGTAAATGAAGGCACACACACACACACACACACACGCACACACACACATCTAAGTGCCAAATGCATAAGCGACTTAATGAGCGTTTATTTTCCTGCAGTAGTTAAAGCACTTTCCTCTCCTGGTGCTTCTGCTCATACAGCACTGCACCTTGTTTATCATTAAACTGGGATCATCAAAAAGCATTTTTTCCTTTTGTGCCTTTTGGCAACGACACTGTGTGTGCGCCGTGTCACACCAGAGGGGAAACTGGGTCAGTGGCTTTATGCCGACTACTCAACAGCACCGTTCATTAAAGTAAAAATAAACAAAGAGAGAATGGAGGGAAAACAATAGTGAGCGACCCATTTCTGAGAGAGAGGGGGGGGGGGGGGGGAGAGAGAGCGGAGAGAGAGAGAGGGAGGGGTTTGCAATGATGTGTGTGAGCGTGAGAGAGAGAGGCAGAATCAGGGGAGAAAGGGAGGATGGGTAAAAGTTTGTTTGGCTGTGGAACCTTATGTGCAGAGATATGGCGTGAGTGGTGAAGCGAGACTATGTGTGTGTGTGTGTGTGTGTGTGTGTGTGTGTGTGTGTGTGTGTGTGTGTGCGTGCCCTCCCTCTGTGATGCATGAGGCGAGCCAGTCAGGGTTATATCAGGTGTTGTTGTAATTCTTTCTGCATCGTTCCCCCCTCAGGCCAACGCTCCGCTCCAACTCAAGCTGCTCTAATCACACACACACACACACACACACACACACACAAACACACACACACACACACAGTTAGTTCAACAGCAAATCCAACATCCGACAACACTAAAGATTAGAGGCCTGAGGCTTTTATAAATCGTCTCCCTACATCTGATATGAAATGAGACGTAGCGTTCACACTCACTCGGACCGCCGCCGTAATCTGCCGCCGCGCCCGCCTTGTCACTAAATGAATCCAGTCTGTTGTAATCCCACTAAATGTCAGCAGACCCCCAAACACAACAGGAACATAAGCGCACAGGGAGAAAGTGCGGCCAGGCCGGACAACGGCGACGACTGTGCGGGGGTTTCAGGTATATCGCCTCATTATCCCGTCAAGCGGCTTTTTGATAGCTTGACCTTTTCAGTCCATTAAAAAAATGGGTTGGAGCCTGGGGCCGGAGTGTGTGTGTGTGTGTGTGTGGGTGTGTGTGCGCACTCGGTCAGGGCTTGTTTTCCTTCCTTCGCCTCCCTCGGCCGCTGCTTTTGGCTGAGTCACTGTCGGCCCGGGTTATTCTTATTTATTGGAAACCTGTGTTGAGGTTTCGTCCTTGTGCCTGGTCGGGCAGCGATTCATTATGAGGAGGGATGAAAGCTCCCAAACACTTTGTTCCAAAAACACAACCTTAATATTTTATCACTTCTTTGGTTTCCTCCTGTTACAAAGCTGCATCTGTTCCACTCTGCTGCTTCATCACTCCAAGCTCCACACACACAACAACAACTTAGAGTTATGCTAAATGTAGCAAATGATAGTGTTAGTTTCTGTATTATCACTGTCTGGTTTGTGTGTGTGTGTGTGTGTGTGTGTGTGTTAAGAGGATCACTCCAAAGGTTTGTGACTGATTTTTTTATGTAATTTTGGCATTGGATCCAAAATCCTGACCAGAAGGATCCCAATTCAATTCCCTTCAAATTGAGCTCACAATTGATTCTGATCCAGGACTCAGACAGCCTGGTTCTACTTGGTGTCGGAGGCATTTGCGGTATTAGTACTAAGATAGAATCACTTTGTTGTGTGTGTCTTATCGATGAACACAAAGAGGAGCTCGGTGTTTGTATTCTTGAGACGATGGTTATTTGGAGGCGTGTCCACTTCCTGTTCCTGCTCATTCCTTAAATAATGACACAATTAAGTAGAAGTGCATCATTGTTGTTGTTGTTGTTGTTTGCTGGTTCTTTCTTGTGCGTTTCAGTGGAGTGCAGGCTTTTTTGTTTGTAATAAAGAAAATGTACAAAAACAGTTTGGACCAAAAAGAATCAATCAATATTTCCTCCTTTGTCTCTAATGGGAGAGTTGGCAGCTCGGGTGTTACACTGAACACTCGCCTCTATTGTTTAACACCAGGAACATTGTGTGATTATGTTGTGCTTTTTTTCTCTCTCACCACACAGCGTGGAGCTCTGGGAGGCTGAGTGTCGTATCCAGACCTATGGGAGCTTTATTTAGGACTGTCAAACAATCTACTGCACCACACGACAACAAACAACACTACTACAGCCCTACACAACACTACTACAGCCCTACACAACACTACTAAAGCCTAAACCCTGTGTGATGATGGGAAGGAGCAAGCTGAGTGAAATATAGATGTTCTTCTCAATTCGTTTAAGTCTCGATATCCAAACAAACGCCATCCAAATCTC
>NW_027467214.1:22500-57500 GCF_046128005.1 Genypterus blacodes
CTACAGCACAGCCCCTCATTCATCATGAGAGATGAGAGAGAGTGTGTGTGCAGGTGTGTGTGTTTGTGTTTCTGTGTGTGTGTGTGTGTGTGCTGCAGCTTCTCTCAGGAATGAGAATATCGGTGCTTCATCACCTTGGTAAAGGTTTTCTCTGTGAGCGTTGTCGGAGGCGTCCAGATCTTCAGGCTCTGTAGATCAGGAGACGTCTTCATCTCCTCCTCTTCCTCACCTGAGTCCAGACTGACTGAGGGATTTCATTTAGGAGAATTTGAATTTTGTCAGATTTTTTAGACGTAAATGAGTCAAACAGCATCTGTGTGTGTTTACTCAGGTGACTGCAGCCACTAAGTGACAGATGGAACAACACACACACACACACACACACACACACACACACACACATGCACACACATTCACACAGAGAGAAGTTTAGAATCAAAGTTTGATGAGAGAGAGAGAGAGAGAGAGAGAGAGAGAGAGAGAGAGAGAGAGAGAGGAGAGCTGCACCTGTAGAGGGAGGAAACACACAGACACACACAGACACACACAGACACACACAGTGCTGATAAAGGCAGGAAGAGACTCTGAGCACATCGACTTGGAGCTGCAGGACGAAGCACAAGGCTGCACGTCATAGAGCCACCAGAGCGATGTACAGCACCTCCCCCAGATGTGTGTGTGTGTGTGTGTGTGTGTGTGTGCGTGTGTGTGTGTGTACACCCTAAAGCTCACTTACTTATTCTTGCTCACACAACTATATCTTTTTGTGTCACTTGCTATTGCACACTAACACACTCTCATACACACTCCTCAGGACAATGGTGTGTGTGTGTGTGTGTGTGTGTGTGTGTGTGTGTGACAGAGTGGATACATTGCAGTTTGTTGCATTATTGATTGGCTGATTCCCTGGAGCATGTGATACAGACTGGCCATGTTGACTTTCCACTTCTCTCTCTCTCACACACACACACACACACACAGTGAGGAGGAGGAGGAGCACACACATTTACATGCACATTGACACACACACACACAGACAATTTCAGTTTACAGGAGTCATGCAGGGTGCAGTCCAAGAGCAAGTTCACCGGAGCTCTTTATTCTTCCTCTGTGTGTGTGTGTGTGTGTGTGGGTGTGTGTGTGTGTGTGTAGGCTCTAAGAGAGAGAGAGAGAGAGACACTAGGATTTGAGTTTTTTTCCAAATTACATAATCTCTAACCTCATGATCCTGTAACATTTCCTCGTCATGCAATCTGTTTCTTTTACACACACACACACACACATACACACACACACACACACACACACACATACACGCACACACACACACACACACACCCGCCGAGGCCCGTATGGACTCTGCGGTGGCTTCCTCCCTATCAGGTCACTGTTCCGTGTTGGGCTCACCTGGAGGCCGATGATGTCACTCACAGACGTATAAAGTGATGGAGCCGCCGCCAGAGTCACGCCGAGTTCACTCCCGTCTTCTCTATAATTCATCCAGCGCCTCGGACGCACGCAGAAGACACTTTCCGTGCTGGAATTGCGTGAGGGGGGGCGGGCCTGAGGGGGGGTCGAAGGGGGGGCCGGCCTGAGGGGAGGGGGGCGGGCCTGAGGGGGGCGAGTCTGAGGGGGGCGAGTCTGAGGGGGGGGCGGGCCTGAGAGGGGGGGCGGGCCTGAGGGGGGCGAGTCTGGAGTCTGTCCGGCTTATATTGATTTCAGCGGAGTCATTTCAGGAAGAGAGCTGAACCTGATACCACATCAGGACCAGGATGAATCCGATACGCCGCTGTCTGAGCCGCCATGCATTATGGGCGCTTCACAGGGACGGATCGTCACGGCCGCTGAGATTTGAGTTACAGACCGCAGGAAGCGCCGGAGGGGGCGTCAGAAGGTCTGGGGTTTGAATCCAGCTGGGAGTTCTCACCAAGTCTCTGTGGCCGCACTCCGTTCACCTGAAACGCCATCCCTCACTACGGGACGAGACGAGACGAGACGAGACGAGACGAGACGAGACGAGACGAGACGAGACGAGACGAGACGAGACGAGACGAGACGAGACGGAGAGATCCACGAGTGAAGAGCACGACTCTGAGCTCATCCCTCCTCCAAGGCCCAACAATCCTCTCAGTATCCTCCTGCTCTCATACCACACACACACACAGCAGCTCATTAATGCTAAATTACACGTAGCAAACACACACACACACACACACACACACACACACACACACACACACACATTGCTGTAATGGTTGGTTCTGGCTGAATGATGAATGACAATGAGAGCAAACTTAATACTGCTAATTCTCAGTATGTAATGATTAAAGTGTTTGTGTGTGTGTGTGTGTGTGTGTGTGTGTGTGTCGACAGTGTTAAACATCGCCATCCACACACAGACAGGAAGTGAGGCTCATTAGTTGAGATGATTTACATATTTAAACGTCAGACTTAAATTGAAACCAATTCAGACCAAAGTAACGACTCAGAACTTAAAGGTCTCATTGTTTTATTCTGCTCATTAGTTCAATCAATGATCAACACACACTTTAATAGGTAAAGAGCTTGTTTACAACATGCTGATGAGTTAGATTGATTGGTGTGTGTGTGTGTGTGTGTGTGTGTGTGTGTGTGTGTGTGTGTGTGTGTGTGTGTGTGTGTGTGTGTCCCATGCTGGTCAGGTGTGTGAACTGTGAGGCGTCTGGTAGGCAGAAGGACCCCCGGGGCCCCACGGAGCAGGTTGGGTGTCCAGCAGCTGCTTCATGGTTCCATGCTGCCACCTGGTTCATGCACCGTCTCTGTTTCCGCCCTGAAGCCCGTCAGACTTCCATCTGCTGCCAGACGCCACAGATCTCTATGGAAATGTATTTTTGGAAGATGGGGGGAGGAGCCTGGAGAAGTCTCAGTCCCATCACCGCCTCCAAGCGTACGCAGGCGTCACCGTGGCGATGTGATGCCCGTCGTTCCTCCTGGCGCCGATGGAGTGCGGCGATGTGGAGATGATCTGATGTCGTCGGTATTCCAGCCGGGAGCGTGGCTGGTTTATCTGCACTGATGTGTGTGTGGCTGTTTGATCTGAGCCTGAGGGACGAGCTGTTGTCTGCTTAATCTGACTGAAGTCCAAACGTGCTGCGGGATAATCTGCTGCATCTCATCGCCGATCACACTGACAGTCAGAGTCTCTGTCATCAATCTGCTCACACACTTATCTCTCCCTCTCCGTCTGGATTTCAGAGCCAATGGACGGATTAGAACTTTCTCTATCTCACCAGGAACTTTCTTCTTCTTCTCCTCCAGTTTAATCTTCTCGACTCGAGGACACACACTCACTCACCCACACACACACACACACACACACACTCGCGTCTCTGTCACGTTGCCCTCCAGAGTGTTTGGTTTGTTTACATATTTTCCCTCCTATAACCGAGGAACGCTTCATCACTTCCTTCCCTCTCTGTGTCGTTTGAGGACTTCTGATTTATCCCAATATTCCAAAAGAAACATTGGAAAGACAAATGAAGCAGGAAGTCACCTGACACACAAACACACACACACAACATATACAGATAACTGAGATGTTTGTGTGTGTTGACTCTGCTGTGCCCCCTGTGGTGATTGATGGTATTTCCTGAGCAGACCTGGACAGTGGGCGGAGCCAGAGAGTCTGTTTACCTCCACTCACCTCTGACTTTATACATTCAGGTCAGGATTCACTTCTGCAAATGTAGTATCTATGTTTTTAAAGTTACCGACGCTGGTTTGAGTTTCCTCCATCTGCCCCTTGTTCCCCCGAGACGAGCTGAGTCTTAAAGTTTGATAAGTTGAGAATAAGTTTCCATTTCATTCAAATTGTCTCTGTGCAGCCTTGATTCTGCTTCCTGGCTTCCAGAGTCGGCCGCCATCACGCTGTCCTACGCTTGTTTATGTTCCTTTACCCAATAACAGCAATAATAACGACTCTGACAGGAAGATGACATCATCTCTCTGCCTGGCTGGGGGTCAAAGTTGTTGATCTCAGCATCTTTCCTCTGTGTTTGACTCGCAGACAGACAGGAGACACTTCAGCCGCACAAATTGGTCTAAGCGCTGCGCCGGATCGATGTGAGTAAACACACACACACACACACACACACACACGCACACACACACACTTCTGACTGATCGCTCCGGTTTTTTAAACCAGGAAACTCCCAGATTTGATGAAATATTAATAACAACGTTCAACTTTGGGAGAAGAATTCTTCACTTTCCACTGCAGACACCAGCTGCTACACACACACACACACACACACACACACACAGAGGCACACACACACACACCCACACACACACACACACACACACACACACACAGAGACACACACACACACACACACACACACACACACACACACACACACACACACACACACACACAGACACACGCACACACACACACACACACACACACACACTACTGCTACTAATAAAAATGACAAAATAAAAGAATTGCATTATTTATTAGACTTATACAGATTTATTATTATTATTATTATTCATGCTGGACTCTGTTGATTTGATGTTCTTCTCTATGTCTCTCTTTTATTTGAGCCTCTAAATAAGTGTGAACGGAAGCCCGGTTGTTTTCAGCTGGACTGTGGCGGTGTCCGGTGTGCAGGGACCACCTGGTGATTGGGTCACACACAGCAGAACCTCACACTGAAGCTCATTTCCATCCAGAGGGGAAACGTTGATGAGATTACATTTGAGGTGAGTCACCAAACGGGGGGAATGTGGTGTTTGGAAGAACGGCGTGCAGGTGAAGGCGTTCCACATTGATGGAAACGGTATAATTGGATCAGAGATTGGAACAGATTCAGAGGGCGATTAGGCGACGTTCCTCCATAAAATCATAGAGAACACAGACAGACGCTGTGCAGCCTCCTGCTGCTCACAAGATCAGAATATATCATGTTACAGAAGTTTATTATACAGCAGAGCTTCACCTGAATGTGGGACAGACAGATGAGACGCAGAGTGACGAGCGTGAGGAAGAGTACGAGTGTTTGAAGTGCAGAAAGTGTTAGAAACGTTTCTCTACCTTCTCTGTCCTGCCTCACATCCTCTTTCACTTGAAGGAAATGTTTGTACAACTCTTCCTCATCGCAACGCAAAATATTCTACCACACGCACACCCACGCACACACACACACACGCACACACACACACAGTGTTTCCTATTCTCTTTTAATCAGCTCAGTTGAAAACAGCTCTGCTTTCAACAAGAAGGCAAAACCGTGTGTGTGTGTGTGTGTGTGTGTGTGTGTGTGTGTGTGTGTGTGTGTGTGTGTGTGTGGGGGCTACTTTCAAAGAAACTTCAGATGTAGTGTGTGTGTGTAGCCCACTCGCTCTGTGCCGGTCCCTCATGCTGCCAGAAAGTGACCCGAAGGAAATATTGGCTTCTGCTGGACCGGATTAATGAATAAACAACATTTTTACTTTCACTTTATTTTGGTACAATATGCAGAATGTATTCAAGATATTTGCTTTCAAGCTGTCAGCATCAGCCAGGAGAAAAGCAGCTCGGCTCCTCCTGATTACACTGTGAACGCTTTCATTTGTGTCACAGCAAATACTTCCCTTCATCACACACACACTCACACGCACACACACACTCACACACACACACACACACACACACACACAGCCCTTATAGCTCCCATATTGCTGCTTGATGACTGTGTTTAGCCTGATCCATACGGTCCAGGTCATTACCTGCTCAGCTCCAGCCCTGTAATCCCTCACACATGCAGCACCGCTGGGCTCTGAACTGGGCCTGGAGGAAATGAGGCGTACGGACGACACACAATCCCCCGGTGGGCTCTTCTGCGGCTCAATCGTACATGAAAGAGGGAGATGTTACGGTCAGGAATGAGCTTTCAGACTGACAGAAGCCCGGCTGGTGAGGCTCAGCAGCGTGTGGAGGCTCTCTGCAGGATCAGCTGATGTGTGCTGAAGCCCCTGGAGAATCATCAGGATCAGCCTGGGATGTCGGCGACTCGCTTATAAAGAGAATTTGAAGGAAGGCGTTAATATGAGACGTCCCTCGGTGAGGACCTTCATCTTTGGCTGTATTGATTTTGGGGGATCCAGACACAAACGTCTTCATCTTCGTCTTCATTTCTCCCTTTGGAATTCTTCAGATGACTTTGAGTTTTTTTTCATTTTGTACCGTTTTGTCTGTGGTCTGGCTGCGGTGGCTCTGCTGGGCCGCATCAACAGAGACCCCCGCTCAATCACTCCAGACAGAAACACATTAGAGCCTCTGGCTTGTGGAGGGTTAAACCCAGATTACCTCCATTACATTTCGATTTTAGCCGTTACTACCTTCAGCTATTGGAATTGGATCCACTCCATTTGTCTCCGCCTCACAGAGAAAATGGGAGATTTTCCTCCATGGGCTCTGAGGCCAAACGTCTGTCGGGCAGAGATCTGTAACATCCTGTCAGGAAAACACTGAGATTCCTGTTTTAATGGGGAAACGCTGCAATCATTTCCCTTCACGGATCAATCGGGTTGATGTTAGGAGAATCACTGGTGAACGAGAAGTCAAGTGTGTCCACGAAACAACTCACCGCACCTTCCTCTCTCCTCCTTTCAAACACCCTTCCTTCCTTCCTTCCTTCCTTCCTTCCTTCCTCTCCCGTGCCACATGTCGCCATGTTTTGAGACATTTCTATCTTTTTGGGGAGATTTTGAGCGATGATATGGAGTAAAATTTTCTGAAAATCCTGAAAAAAATAGTTTTTTCCAGAGATGAGGTGATAATTTCCTAGATATCAAGAAAATCTGTTGAGTTAGCTCATAAAATGTGGAGCTCAGACCTCAGTGTTGATGTCAGAGTGCAGAGGGTTAATGGTCTGAGTGTCAGAAGGTGCTGAGGGTTTAAAGTCTTCAGTCTGTTGCCTCCTGAAGCCTGGGGACATTCAGTCACACAGCGTGGGACAATATTCTCCTTTCAAAGGTCATTTTAAGATAAAAGAGGCTCAATAAAAGAGTCCCAGCTTTATCAGGGTAAACAAAGCGTCGTGTTTATGGAGCTCCGTCTCTCTGGGTTCTCCCGTATCGACCCGTCAGCAAAGGACATTCACGTCTTTATGATTCCAAACAAAGAGGTGAGTTAATGCTTTCTGACCTTTAACTCCTCAACTCGGACCCCGCCCGGCTCCTTAATGACTTCCTGCTCGGGTGTGTTTGATGTGCTGCACTGGCAGAAACGCAATTCCCCCCGAGAATCAACAACAAGAACAGGATTGTTGTTGGAAGTTAGAGCGCCGCAGAGCGGCACTCTCTCTGGTTACGGCCTGTTGGCTTCCTGAGGAACATTGACCCGTTATAAAATCACACCCATGTAGACGTTCAATCAAAGACCTCACTCCTGCTTTATCAACAGACCTCTGCAGTGATGAGGTCAATCAAACCGTCAATGCTGTTGTTTAGGAAATTGATGAGGTCCTTTTGTGGGTGGGGCTAGATGAAAGACTGGGTTTGCTGGCTTTGATCCATGGTTCATTGTTGTCCTTAGACGCTTCGTTCGATGATCGTTCTCTTTAACTCCTTTTCTTTGGGTCTAATTATTCTCCTCCTTTCTCTCTGAGCCTCTGTAAACCACATTAGTTCTTGGTGGGACCAAAATAAATGGAAAGTTTCTCCTAAATGGGTCTGTTGCTCAGTGGGAAGCAGTGGTGGCAGTTAACCATAATTGGTAATAAGATAAGCAGAGGAAGCAGGAGATCAGTGTGTGATTCCACGCCAAAGCTCCGTCTCCCCGTCTCCCCCAGGGGGCATCTGAAGTGGAAACACTGGAATAAATCAGAACCTTGTTTTCCCCTGCAGATGCACGTCTGAGGCCCACTGTGAGGTTTATTATACACTTCTGAAGAATATCTCCATTATGGACTTAACCGCAGAGTGATGAAGACGATGTGTTTCAATAAATCGCCCGTTTGTTTTCTGCCATAAGGGAAGAGGCGAACAGATGAATCCTGTTTTGCACGATGTTGCGACGGAGGAAAGCAGCGTGTCTCAGCTTGGCTAACCCGAGCGGCGTCGTTCAGACACGCACCGCTTTACCTCCGTCTGCTGCCAATCTAACACCTCAGGGCCGTCTGGAAATTGCCGTCCTGTCACTTTGCAGTCGTGGTCGCTTCCTTTTGTAACACCAGATCTCATGATGAACAGGAAACTAGACGGCTGCAAACCAATTAAGGAGTGTGAGAGGACAGAGAAGACGTGAGAAGCTTCGGCCCACAAGACAAAGAAAAGGAAACTTTACTCTCCTTCAGCAATAATGAGTCAATTCACCTGTGTGTTTGTTTCTCCATTCCCTCCCCCTTTATGTTAGAGGTTAGACATTGAAAAAGCACTTTAACCTGAACTCACTGGCTTCAGCTGAGCCACTTTTCTGTCATTTCCCAGGTAAATGTGTCTGATTCACAGCTAAAAGTCGACATGGCGCTTCCTTGAATCCGCGACAAAGAGGAGAAAGAGACGGCTTCAGCAGCTTCCTTTTCACTTCCCTGTCGGCTCCTCAAAGCAATTTCTCGTCTTCTCCTTTTTTTATTCTTCCCAGTGTGGAAACGTCACATCAGCAAAATCAACGTGAAACCGACTACAAATGTGAAACGATAACGAGATGAGCAGATGGATGTGGGAAGACATTTTATTCTCTGATTCTCTGCCAAACTCAACCGTCTCCAGGGAAATCCCAACAGCGCGGGCGGAGAGAAGCACGAGGACGGATGGCGTCGTTCTTTTTGTTCCAGCAGTTCCTCTTGTTGACTCAATTTGAGGTAAAATGTATGCAGAGGCTTCGTTTAATAAAGGATTTCCCCTGATAACTGCGGCTCACAGGGGAGACGGAGAAGGAAACCACTTCTCTTGCACGTCGTCGCTCTTCGTAAATTCATGCAGATCGCTGTGTGTGTGCGTGTGTGTGTGTGTGTGTGTGTGTGAGAGAGAGGTAATCATTTTAGGAGTATAAAGCAGCAAAAACATAAATTTTCCGAAGCGTTCCACATTGTGAGACGCAGAGAAGCGAGCAGACAGAAGCCACAGTCAGCATCTATCTCTATGTGTGTAGGACAGCTGCGGGTTAGATTGCACAGAACTTTGTCGGGGTCAGTGCCTTGCCCAAAGGGTCAGCAGAAACCCTGATGGAGGGACTGCACACACTGATGAATGTGTCACATCAAGTGAAAGACATTTTCTGCTCTGTGCTCCTTCACTGCTGATGCTCGTCATCTCCTCCATCCCTCCTCCGTCCAGCAGCTCTGAGGTCTCCTCTCCCCGGCCACGTTCCCCAGTTCCTCCTCAGGCATCCCGAGCCAGATGGGGCATATGGTTCCCTCCAGGGTCTTCTGGTTCTGCCCCGTGGTCTCCATGGGGACACGGGTGTCCCAGGAGGCCTCCTGATCAGAGGAGCCGCCTCTATCAGGACTTATTTACGTTTTAAAACCCAGCATGTTGTCTCACAAGACTGCAATTAAACTAAGGAGCTTCTTGGAGGATTTGTTTGCAGCATTTCCTGTTTCTGCTGGAGGCTCCTGAGCTGGTTTCTTCTTCTCTGCTCTCTCTCTGCAGCAGCACAGTCACAACCATCAGCAGAGCAGCCCTGTCGGTATGGTTACAGCAGGGTTACATCGACCAATGTAGCGACAAATACATAGAAATCATCTTCTCCCGTTCATGAGGCCTCCGTTCATGAGGCCTCAGATGTCAGGATGTGCTTCTCAACATCCAGCAGAACTCAAACATCTCTCACGCCTCTGCAGAGATGTGTTCCTCCAAACATTATTGATCCAGAGTCAGAAGTTATCATCAGTTACTTTAATGCACTCTAGGTTGAGTTGCTCTGCCGAGAGAGCAGCCAGGCTCCTCCACTGCGTCGCTCGCAGCCAAAAGAACCTAGAGAAAGTTAACTTTTCCTCTGGCTCCTCTGTTGATAAAATGCATTTGTTGGCTCATTGCTTTTTGGTTTCTACTTCTTTTTTTTTTTTTTAGTGCCATTTAATTTTATTCTAGCCGCTGTGCAGGCCTCATGCAGCATACACAAGTGGTCAGAGCAGAGTGATTCATCACCTGGGCCGCCTGTGGCTCCTGCTGGCTATGAGAGCACATGGTGACAGTCCGCCTCTCTGCAGGAAGATCACAGCAGCTTGCATAGACTTAAATGTGACAGCTTTCATTACCTGCATTATCTCTCCACCAGTGTCCGGTGCCAGAGTCACACTGAGATGCCAGCTCCACTCTCAGATACTCACACAGACACACACCATCACCCGGGCATACAGATGATACACTACAATAGTTTTGGACAAAGTAATTTGACCCACAGTTGACCTCAGAGTGTGTGGCTGGTCAGCGCAATGAGGAAGTGGAGTGAGACGCAATGTATTAGGCTGACAACCTGGATACATCACAAAGACTCACAGCCAGGTAGACATTAGGCAGAACCCGAGTAGGGAGGAGGGAGTCCTCATGTAAAGAGTGCAGGTGAGGGATCAGGACTTCCTGTCTGGGAGGTTGGCGACCTGGAGCGGCGTCATTGAGAGGAAAGTGTGACAGAAGCTGATTTAAACTGTGTGACTTTGCCTCCTGTAATAGTTCAATGTTAGGATCACACAGCCGGCTTGTGTCATCTGTGTAATCAGATGACACAAGCCCCCCCCCCCCTTTGCCCCGCCCCTTATGTTACCTGCTGAAGTTGTAATTTGACCAGCGGCGTCTGACCCTCGACTCTTTCATGTCGTACTTCAATAGGAGGTTGATAGTGATTGTGCCGTTTGATCACAAAGCACTGGAGCTCTTCTGATAGATGAAGAGCAACACGCAGCACTCACACACTCTCACACACACACACACACTCAGACACACATTAAACCTGAGTCTTTACATCACATCTCACTACTACACTTCACTTGGATGAATGGATTAAAGAACTCCAGTTTGATGAATCAGCTGTGTTATTCTGCCTCTTTCACATCGCTGCGTTCTCGTTTCGCACAGTAGAAGCCTCTCCAAATGTACACACACTCTTAAAAACAAGGTCAAGAGCTATAGAAGTGGACGTGTCAATCAAACGTCCCAATGAGAACACATTCATCAGGAAACAATCGTTCTCTGTAAATATGGAGGTCGCTCAGCTGGAGGCATGTGTGTCTGATGTCAAGGAAGCAAACAACATGTAACCACAGGGGAAGTCAGAGTGAAGGAGATGAGATTTTCAGATCATACGTCTCGTGAACGCTCGCTGCATAATTTGAATTCAATGTCTTCTTTCTACTCCTGATGGAGTCGAGTAAACAGACATCTGGGTACAGAACGCTTCTCTTTGCTTCTGGAACGTTCCTCTGGCTCACAGCTGGCTCTGCAGTTATGGCCGTGCTTTATCTGGAATCAATAGAGCAGGACTGGATATTTATGATGAGCAGCTTTGGCCGACACGCCGACAAAGAGAAGATTGACTGTCATGTGATCCCTTGGCTCTCGATCCGTCCTCCCCCGGGGATCGGCTGATGAATACAATCTACAAATGGCTGCGGCTCGTCAATGAGCGGCGGGCAGGAGCGAGCTTGGCACCGGGCCAAAGCTGCGAGTGTTACAGTCGCTTTCAGTTTCAGCGCACAATGCAAAGCTGCTGCAGACCATTAGAGTCCTAATAAGGGCATCACAGCATCCTGGTCACACGAGGTGACAATCAAGGCTTTCCTCTTAAAGTTAGAGAGAGGTTTCACTGCCTTGGTCCTTCAAACGTCACACAAGCAGCTGTGAGTGTTGATGCTCCTGGAGAACTCTACACAAACCTCAGCTGGTTCCATCAATCAACACAACATCTAATTCAATTTAATAATAATTGTTCTAAATCGATCAACACCTGGACTCTGGCGATGGATGGATCCTTGAGTCTGGACAACTTACAAAAATGTCAAAATGACACAAAGCAAATCTCTGCTAATGATGTGTTTAGCAGAAAGAAAGCATCAACAACCAGCCCGGTCGCCTGGCAACACTGGTGAAATGCTTTAACAACAATTAGGAAATGTCACCTCGCCCGCCTGTGCTAATAATGAAGACCAGGATGATCGGGAGATTCTGTGGCGGCGGCGGCGGCGGCGGCGGAGCTTGAATTGTTGAGTAAATAGTGGTAATCTGGTGCGGCGCCAGCTGGGACGCCTGCGTGTTGGCACGGGCTGAACCAACACGTGCTCGCCTCCCCGGGGTCGACTCTAACGCTATTGTGAGCGAGGTATCGACTCAGACTCGCTCCATTGTGATCTTCAAAGTCGACTTGCCAGAAGCTGCCGGGGAGCGTTCTGGATTGTTCATTTTCCAGCGGAGGGATTGATTCCTCGGCTGGCGGAGGCGTTGCCGTGCTGCGGTCTCAGGCCCGAGCGTAAACACGGCGCTCCTCTCCCACCTGTGTAATTAAATAAGAGGCGCTGTTGTACAGTGATCCCTCCGTGTCCGCCGGCATTCACGCTTACCTTCTGCCTGATGAATAAATAAGCTGCGCCGCTCTGTAGTCTGCATCCATTTATGCTTCCTCCGCTCCCCTGCACTCTCTGCTTTCATCTGTGTAACGCCGCTGTGTTACTTCCTGCGGTTGACTTGTCTTGAATATCAAGAACTCATACATAATTGAAGTGTCTAACTTGATCAATCGCTCGGCTTCGGTCTGAACGGCCTGAGTGCCTCTAATAATCAAACCCTGGCACCTTAGAGCTGATGGAGCAGTAATCATAGAGCTCACCTGTCTCTGGGCTTGTTTGTTTGAACTCTTTATACACACACAACACATCACAGACACACAACTAAGCTCCTTCACCCAGGAGTAGAATCACAAGATTGATTATCAATGGAAATGCAGGTTAAAACTCCACGTTGTTTAATTTATGAACCAATAACCCATCATATTTCATGTGGGTCATATTTCACCCACGATGCAATTGGTCTCCAAACGCTCCTGTTTAAGTTGGTACCTGATGTGAGCAGTGTGTGTTGTTATTAAGTCTTGTTTTACTGCAGTGTGTTCATGTTCTGGCTGTTGGTGATGAATCCTCTTCAGAAGGATGACGTTTTACTCCAGACCAGTAGGGGGCGGTAGTGCACTAATATGTTGTTTACCAACGGTCTCTATAAACCGAGAAGAAGAAGCAGAAGAAGAAAGTTCAGGTCTCACTCTGCTTCTGGATAAAGGCTTTAGGACATCACACGCTTCAGGAAGAAGTAAGAGTTCATGTTTAGTCTGAGAGAGTGAATAACTCCATGATGGAGGTTCAATCATCTGCTGCAGTGTTGTTGTTGTTGTGTCTGTTCAGCTTCTGTGGGATTGTTTGATGCTAAAGCTGCTCGGCTAGGTTGCTAACTCAGTTGCTAACTGGGTTTGTGTGGTGAAAGGTCAGGTTCAAACAGTTTCCTGTCTGTTTGATTGAAGTTGTTCTCTGTGTTTGAAGCATTGATTGTGTGGATCAATGGCCTTATTGACCCCGGTGGTTGGAAGAACTGCCCCACCTGCTGGCAGCGCTGCTTGAGCTGCTGTGATGTCATTATAAGAGGAGCAGCGTGAGGTCAGAGGTCAGAGGTCACGGCTGCTGGTTGATATAATATCTGAGATCCTTCTAAAGGAACGGGTGACGAGTTCCCATCGACTAACATCCTAAAGATGATGGAGTGTTTTCATTATGCTTTCATGAGATACTTGTTGCCATAGCTACGTGGATCAAATGTAAATATTGGCTGTTTGTTGCTTTGGTAAGTGGCAGAAATATAAAGAAACACAAATGAAAGAGAAGTATCATCTCTGCGCACACACACACACACACACACACACCTTGCAATTGTGCGATTGCGTTCCAAGTCCATTTTCTTTGTTGATATTTCCACATTGTCCATATTTCTTCCATTCTCTTTACTGGAGCGTTAGTTTCTATGAGTTTAAACGTTTGGACTCGTTTGTATTCTTTGCTGATCTCCATCAATTAAGTTTTTATTTTATGGACTTTTATGAATATAAGAGAGGCTTGGATGAGCATTGAAACTCTCAAAGCGCAGCCATAAAAGCAAACATTCAGTCTTTACATCAGGACATAAAAGCTCATTAAGCCACACACACACACACACACACACACACACACACACACACACACACACACACACACACACACACACACACACACACACACACACACACACCGGCCCTGTCTGCATGAGCGCTGCTCTTTATGATCGCAGACATAAAGGAGCTTTAAATCGCTTTACATCTCAAACTACAGCACATCTTCTCTTTGATATGCTGTTTAATTGTTGTGTCTCGATTATGCTGTTGTTTTTATGCAATTATAGTTTTTATTTTCCCTCTTAGCTAAAGGTAATTGCCTCATGTTTAGGTAGGAGTGATTATAAAAGCAGATTAATGAACTCTAAACTGTGTCAATGCAGCAGATTCAGGCTCAGATGAGTCTGGAGCCTCTCGTGTGTGTGTGTGTGTGTGTGTGTGTGTGAAGCTCCATTTCTCCCAACACAGCGTTTCTAATAAGGCACACACACACACACACACACACACACACACACACACACACACACACACACACACACACACACACCGTGACATTCCAGTGCACTGCATGAGCTTTCTGCCCTCATTAGATAAACAGAGGCGAGATGTTGGCAGAGCCGACACCTTGCAGACACACGGTGGGAGGGGCGGAGCCAATGGCTGAGCACTTATTACCCCACATGGAGGAACAGGCCTGCGAGCGCTGCTGCTGCTGCTGAGGCTGAGGCTGAGGCTGATGGAGCTTCTTTAATTGGCTCGGAATTCAGTTTTGCTACATACTTTACAAATACACACACACACACACACACACACACACACACACACACACACACACACACACACACACACACACACACACACAGCATCAACCACATGTGGTGCACCTGAGGCTCAGTGAGAGCAAGTGCTGTATAATTAACATGAAATTTGTGTGCGTGTGTGTGTTTGTGTGTGTCTCTGTGTGTGCATGTGTGTGTGTGTGTGTGAGACTTTGCGAGGGAAAGGAGATGCAAATATGAAAGCCACACATCCAGCAGGACAGCAGAGCAGAGTGGAGGTGAACTCTGGTGCCAGCTTGAGCCTCAAACAATGGATCTGTTTTTGGAACTGTTTAACTCTTCGCTGACTGTCACTTTCCCAGGGATTGACCGGGAAATCTGATATTTGTTATTGTTTGATACAGACTCAGTGACAAATTAGGTATAAAAAATCCTAAATCTTGCCTAAATTGGCCCCTCCCCTTTCAGTGCAACACTAGTTTGTACACAGAATGGATCATCAGAGTCTGAGCCTGAATCTGAGCCTGAGCACGGCGGTGCAGAGCGGCTGAGCAGCAGAGATTAGAGCCTGTCAGCAGGAGGAGGAGGCCACTGTGAGTGTATCAAGTGGAGATTGGGCTCCTCCCCAGCTGGCCTCCCCACCCACTATGACACCTTGAGGTCTGCGTGCAGGTGTGTGTGTGTGTGTGTGTGTGTGTGTGTGTGTGTGTGCCAGGGCCGGGAGCTTCTCTGCACCCCCTCCTCCCCATCTGTCTGCTGGGCTCTGCCTCTTCATCCACATCTTCCTCAGGGGTCATTTCACTACACAGAGCTGGAGGGAGTTTGGTTCCTGTTGTTTAGGATAAGTTAATGCCTCTGTCCAGGCAGAAAAGGCCTCATCCAAAGACTCCCTGACCTTTTCCTTCTTAGCTGTCGTTTCTGTCATAGTTGTGTTTCCTTCTTGTCCTGGTTTGCACGTGTGTGTGACTGGGGGGTGGGATCTGTGTGTGTGTGTGTGTGTGTGTGTGTGTGTGTGTGTGTGTGTGTGTGTGTGTGTGTGTGTGTGTGTGTGTGTGTGGGAGGGGGGGTTAAGCCTGTTACCTTGGAGACAGAGGGGTTAAGTGAGCCGAGCCCAGCGCCTCTAGAGCTTCGGTCTGTTCCACAGATGACAGGTCTGCTACAGGCTGTTAGAGAGACGCCAAGGGAAAGTCAGAAAAATGCTGCAACTTACAAAAAATGTGTTTTCAGGATGTAAAAATTATTATATTTTGTAAAATGGCTGTTATTGAATATGAGGTTAGTTTAGTTTCCTCTCCTCTGTTGGATCATCGGGAGACTTTACTGCGGCAAACTCACTATCAGACGACTCCCACTGCTCCCTCTGGGGTGTGTGAGTGAGTGTGTGTGTGTGTGTGTGTGTGTGTGTGTGTGGGGGGGGGGGGTTACCCAGAGGCACGGGGCTGAGACCTGGAGCGCCACCCAGACCGCAGGATTACATCATCTCTGTCTGTAAACGTGTATAGACTGCGGGGAGGCCAAGGCTTTGGGACGCTCAGGGAGCACGAGTGTGTGTGTGTGTGTGTGTGTGTGTGTGTGTGTGTGTGTGTGTGTGTGTGTGTGTGTGTGTGTGTGTGTGTGTGTGTGTGTGTGTGTGTGTGTGTGTGTGTGTGTGTGTAGGCTTTTGTTCTGTTTCCCCCTCGGGGGTCCAGGAGGCACACAGAACACCACAGAGCCTCCTGTAGGTCCCTGTACCCCCGATAACCAAGTGCTCCTGTCTGTGCAGCAGAGCAGAGGAGCAGCAGCATTAAGATAAGATCACACTGTCTGCATACCTCCACCAAGGCAGAGAAGTCCTACAGTTAGGACTTTTGAGTTGATGACATGTAGCAGGTGATTGATTCAGCTTATTATGGTTCTGATGTGTGTTTTTGTTGTTATAGCGCCACCATCTGGTCAGGTTAAGCAGTGAGGTCACAGTGGACTCATGATGTATCTGAGCTCTAAGGTCCCTCAGGTCCCTCAGGTGGACTCTCTCTCTCTCCGCTGGTCTTCTGGGTGGAGCAATAATCAGGTTGACTGATTCATGTATGACTGCGGGGGGGAACCTGCATGAGAAATGCTGAATCAGAGAGTAAAACTTAACAATCCATTGCATCAAAGCCTGACAGCTGCCGGGCTAATCGCCACTGTATCCTGTCCAGCCGGGCGGAGAGCGAGCCATAAAGAACCTTCATCTGGCAGCAGAAGAGCCTCTTCATCATCTTCAATCAATGACTGTTAGTGCTGCTGGCTCGGCCGCACGTTCAAGGTTCATGAAACCTCACTGACCGGAAAGAGAGCAGAGCGTGAACGGGTTCAGTGCAGAGAAGGGAAAGATGGTGAGGGCAGGGCGAAGGCATCAGGAAGCTCATACCTCCACCAAGGCCCAACAGGAGGCATACAGGATTCAGCATACGTGCATAACTTCTTCATTTCCTCTCAGTGGGCTTAGGCTCAGCTCCTCATTGGCGGCGGTTGCTTGGTTCTTGCCCCCCTGACCCCCGTCTGAGCGAATCATAATGGGGAACTGCGACTTCGGCGTAATGAAAAATGACTTGCAAATCGACTCTGACCCCCCCCCGACCTCCGACTCATTTTCATAGCGTCTGAATGGAGGAAAGCTGAGTGCTGCAGGAGAGGACGGAGAGATATTAATTTAGGGAACCTTTGTGGCCCGGTGCTAAATGCCGTGGTAACGAGCACAAACGGAGCATTTGTGCTTTTGGCACAAGTGAAATGTCAGACGGGGAAGATTCACAGGCGGGGGAAGAGGGTTTTACTTTCGAGCGTTAGCGTTCATCAACCAGTCATGAACATTTCTCCTTCAAGGTCTTGAATAATGGTAGAATGAGATACTTTAATAAAGGGACCGAGCCGTTTCATCAAAGGACAAATCTTTAAACACGATTAAAGGATGTAAGGAAGGATTCACGTAAGAACACAGGGAGCACTTCCTGTCTGAGGTCCTTGTGACTCAGCCGTATCATTCATGCGGTCCAGACGCATGTGAGGGGAGCTCCAGGGACGCTGCCATACATTTGGAACCTGGATCAATACCTGGATCAGGAGGTAGTCCATCAAAGTCTTCACATGATTGAATTTCCTCCCCTCTAAGATTGATACGGTACTTTTCCATATACAGGCACAAATGTTGACAAATGTCCGATACCTTACCTAAACCAAATTTACATCTTGGACCGCCCGAGTCGTAAACTTGGGGATTCTAGATTCAGCAGCAAGTTTATCGGATCTGACTTCTACGTAACCTTTCAACCTTACAATCTCCTGCATCTCCATGTTTATACCTCCAGGTCCAGGTAGTTTCGGGGGATTTAGCACTTCCTGGCGAGGGGCCGAACTCTTTATAGGTTTCCACTCTGTTTGGACCGGAATGCCAGATTGAACCATTGAGGATCGCGGAGCCGTAAATGGAACTTACGTCAGAATTACAACTTTGAAAGGAATGCAAGAGTAAATCCAACTCACGGAGGACAGAATGAGCTGACATCTGTGATTTGCTTGTAGGTGTGTGTGTTTGTGTGTGTGTGTGTGTGTGTGTGGCCTCTTCCTGCCTCGGCCCCCTGCAGACGGCGATGCATGAATGAGCCGTTGGTTATTTCTTTCGACAGGTCGCTTTCTGCTGGCCGTCTCATCTCAGCCGGGCTTTGAAAAGTTACACTATTTTGCATCTAAATGACTGAAGGCTCTCTTCTTGGGGAGTTCCTTTCAAAGAGTCTGGCCGGCCTCAGAATAATCATTCCTTTCACATTCCCTCAGTCTTACCTTAGATTTCATCACAACTTCCTGCTCATTTGACAGAAAATTAACTCACTGGAAATAATCAGTCAAAGTTTGGGACCGTCTGTGCTTTTGCTCTTGGTGCAGAGTTTGAGGGAGATGGGACGACGTAATGCTGCTCACAGATGATGACAGCAGCACTGTTGATGTTTCTGCGCCTGGAGTGTTGGAAGAAGCTGAAGTTTCATCTCCTCTTCCTCGCTTGGTCTGACTGAAGCAGCTCTTTTTCTCACAGCGAATTTCACAATCATATTAAAATGGATCGCCGAGGGAGAGATGGAGGGAGGGAGAGATGGAGCGAGGGAGAGATGGAGCGAGGGAGAGATGGAGGGAGAGAGGGAGCGAGGGAGAGAGGGAGGGGGAGGGGGAGGGGGAGATGGAGGGAGGGAGAAAAAGGCTTTATATGTTGGGGCAGTTTGGAACAGGAACCAAAAAGCAGCAAAAGCACAGTTGGAGGTTTTTGATTCCTCTCCCTTCTTCACCTGAAGCTGCCTGTACTTCCTTCCATTATAGATAATCTTTGCCGTAATTTCATCCCATTACAGACAAAAATTTGTACCAATCACCAGGACACCATGATGCTTCATAATGAAACCAACATGGAGTTTGTGAAGAGCAGAATCCATTTTCCCTCTGTGAAAGCTCATCTTACTCACAGCACGGGCAGGCAAATGACATATTTAAAGCATAAATCCCCTCTGCGGCATGACTGACATCAGTAATAACTTCAGTTTGACTCCTTCTGCTCCCTCAGAGTCAGACCTGACCCATGTTGCTCCCTGAAAGCTGTGAGAACAACACAAGGCAGAATCTGTCAGCCTGAGATTTGACAAATGTGCCAGAATGTACAAAAATTGAACAAAGGCAAGATGAGAATGTTTGTGTTTGGGGTCAGAGGTCAGGATGGGGCGATGTCACTACAAACATCCCAGGTAAAGAAGAGGAAGTCAGAAATCAGGAGGAAGTTTGAATCAGGTGGAACAAATGTGTGTGTATAAAGTGTCAGGCTTAGTTTGGATCAAAGGCTATAAAGGGTTAAATGTGTTATATAAGCTTTCATATCATCTGGTAACATGGAACTATATGATCAATCACGTCCTTCGCATCGTTCTTGTTAAATGGCTACAAAACACAAACAAACTCGATTGATAATGAGCTGCAGCTGCCTCATCAACCGCCTCTCCAAGCGCCGCAGTTAATAATTAATATCTTTTAAACTAATAAAAGTATTTAGAGGTGACGTCCACATAAGTGAGTCACAGGAAACCGTCCACAGTGATGATCTGTGTGATTATCACGCCGTCGTCCCCGTCAGAGCGAGCGCCGTCCTTCACGGGTTCACAGTAAATCCACCCAGATGGCGTCTCAGCAGGGGGGGCGGGGCTTACCCACTCATGCCTCTCATCGGCGATGACACGGCAGCGCACACGCAACAACCAGAGGAGCCGATAAGCACCACGGCGGGATGCTGCAGGCTCGAATCTCACGCCTCAGTAGCCGATACATGAGCCTCACACACACACACACACACTCACACACTCGTGTTTACTTGTGTTGTGCTGTGCTGTGCTGCTACTTTAGGTGCAACAAATGTGTTTTTTCTTGCAAAACACGGTGTAACATTGAACAGAACATCATTGTCCTGGTCTGAGCCGATAAAGATGCAGGCTCCATTTCACAGATCAACATATTTGTATAAGGGCTCATCCAGGTATTATTAATGGCTGCAGGACCTCAGGATTCAGGTTGAACACATGTAGAGTGTGAGCGTGTCTCAGTCAGTCTACTCGCTCCTCTCTCTTCTTCACAACAAGCCCACCCAGACTTCAGGTGGTCCGGCTCTTCCTCTCTCCTCTCCGCCGCTCCAGTTTTTAATATTAAAGAGCTGCAGATTTGTAGCCTGTTTTTCTGTTTTTTTTATCCTCTGCATTTTACAAAACATAATTGCCGCACAGCTTCATACATATTTCATGCCTCCACTCCGAGCGAGAGACGTCCCGATCCTTCTTTCAAACCAAAGCGTGGCGTCGATTCCCTCGGCGGGGGAATTCTTCATTTTTGGGCGAACGGCGACAGAATACGCAAGCAGGCGACTCGTCCCGGCGCTCCTCGTGTTTCAGCCTCCAACACTCAGTCAGTCAGTGTGTTACCAAAGTGTGAACAACGCAGGACTCTCAATCGCTCATTCTGATCTGAGGAGGACTTTGATTCTTCTTGATAAATCATTTAAAAAACGTTATTGACTTCTTGGTTTTAAAGCAGACTGAACACGTAAACAACACACAGCTCGCAACTGTTGGGATCTCTAACAGGGTCTATTAAAGCAGTTAACCCTGCAGAACACACACTCAGACTTCATTCTTAATGCATCTCTCCCCTTCTCGCCCACACACACACACTTGCACACTCTCACACACACTCTCACACACACACACACACACCCTTCATCCTGCTTCTGTCTGTTTTTCTCTCACTCGTTCTTCCTCTCTGCTTTGTGCCTCACATTAGGATGCAGTCTGAGTATCTAGGATACATCATCTGGGTAATGACATCGCCCGCTTCAGTTTCTACTGCTACAATAGTTTTAACCCTTTAGACCCTTTAGTAACCTGTGCTTCCCCTCTAACTGCTCTGAGCTTCAGACGCTCTGTAGAGTTTCTATCAGGACTTCCATTCCCACATAGTTAAAGTCTTAGTTTGCAGTAATATTCAGGTCTGCAGGTCAAACTAACTCTTTTGCGGTGTGAGCTCAGACTCTCCCGGCGCTCCCAGGCCATTCTCTGTGTAAATCAAGACTTTCCTCATAAAGTTAGAGGGAGTTTATGCCATTTCTACTTCTTACTTCTTTGGGGAATGAACTTATAATGGAGGCGAGTGACGGAGCGACATCGCTGCGTGATCGGCCTCCAAATGTGGAGAAAATCTATAGAAAGTAAGCGTTACCTCCAGAAGAGTGTGAGGTGTGTGTGTGTGTGTGTGTGTGTGGGGGGGGGGGGGGGGGGTGTCTTACAGTCTGCTACTTTAATTTGAAGGAATTGATTAACGACGTCAGTTTACACTTCTTGGATTCAAGGCCACAGATTATTAATTGGCAACAGCAAAACAAATTTGTGTGCACACAAATTAATAATTGATTGCATTCCATTGATTGATTCCCTGCATATATGAATGCTAAGAGAAGTGAGTGCACAGATGATCAAAATGTCTCCCATGAGACGCTGGGCTCCTCTACCTTTCCTGTCGCTTTAGCTCTTTTACTCCATAACACACACACACACACACACACACACACACACACACACACCCTCTCTCTTCAAGCATGGCTGGGCCAGATAGGGCTTAATTTGTCCCGTCTGCAGATGAAAACGTATGCTACACCTTCCCTCTGTAAACAGACCGGGCAATAGAGTGGAAAGAGGAAGTGAGAGTACAAGCGGCGAATACCAACAGAGATTACAAAGCTGCAACACAAGAGCTGAATGTAAAAGGTTACTGTATACAACAACTGAATACAAGAGAGAGAGGGGGGGGGGGGGGGGGGGAGAGAGAGAGAGAGAGAGAGAGGGAGAGAGAGGGAGAGAGAGAGGGAGAGAGAGAGAGATGAGCAGGGAGGCAGGCAGGGCGAGATAATGGGGATTACAGAATTTGCATGAAAGAGTGTGTGTGTGTGTGTGTGAGAGGGGAGAGATCATTTAGATGCCTCCTCTCCTCTCCTCTCCTTCTCCTCTCCTCTCTGTAGTTTATCAGAAAGTTTTGGCATAAATCTAGACGAGGAAAATGGAAAGAATAACAATGAAAACAAAGTGTGACTGCAGAGGAAATGTCAGAGAGCCGACGGCGTCTCTGGATTGATTGGCGATGCCGCCAGTCAGCCAATCACAACGTACACGTGCAATTAAACCAATCAACCCTTTAGCTTGATTGATCTTGTGTATCAGTCATTTGTTTGGCCGTCTCGTCTTTGGTGTGATTCTCCATCGTGACGCGTTCCCGATCTCTCAGTAACTGAGTCTTAAGTTCATTAGAGAGGCAGGAAGTCTCCACCTCTCCTCTCAGCTGAGCCTGAGCCTGAGTCTGAGTCTGTTGTTGTTCTAGCATCACAACACAAACAGCACAGGGGCTCTGTTACTTTGTTTCCCATCACTTTGTCCCAGGGAGCAAACGTAAAAGCTGCCAGTGGCCTTGTTTGTTTATAATTATGATATTATTGTCTCGCAGAGTCATGAACATCTCCGAAATTGGCAGGAAATGATCCGTGCAGAGCGTCATTAAGATGTGCAGCGTGCGTCCTCAGCTCGCTGTGGCATTTGAAGGACTCAGGAGGCGAGGAGGAGCATGTTCAGGCCGCTTCCCTTGGATCCTGAGAACGCGTTGGCCGCCCGCCATCCACGCCGAGCCTGAGTCACTGTTGGCAAAGCGGCGCTGCAGCCCGACAGCCTTGTTGAGTTGGCGGCCGACCAGGAGGTATTAATCTCTGTTCCCTCTCCCTGCGAGCCTGCATCTTGGATTTCCCCCGGGGTCGCACCCTCCTTATCAATCCGGACTTGGCCGCCGCATCCCACAGCGCTTTGCTTTTGGGGAGGCAGAGAGCCGAGCAGATAGTGCGGAGGAAAACGCCGCCGCAGCAGCAGCAGAGTGTCCTGTGTGTGTGTGTGTGTGTGTGGAGTGGAGTGTGTGGGAGTCTCTGAGAGAAGCGGTCCCGGCCTCCGCAGCTCGCCGTGGTCGGGGTGGCGGTCCCCGGACGAGCGAGCGGGGGTCGCTCTGTGATCACACTCCACAATCTGGCCGTTACCCAAACCGTTCCTCCGCTCTCTCCTCGCTCTCCTCCTCCGCCGCCTCCGTCCCAACAGGAAGGATCCATAAAGTGCTTTATGGTCCGGAGCTGCTTTACATAAAATTGAAGCAAACAGTTTTCAGGAGTAATGCACTGCGCTGCGATCTGCCGTCTCCTCGCTGAGAGAGTGACAAAGGAAGCCTGGGGCCAGTCGATTTCTTGGAAGTGAGTTAAACGCCGACCAAACACAGCGCAGAGACAATATTCACTCTACGATCGCAGCTCAGCGACTTCAAAGGGCGCAATTTACTTTAATCTAAACGAAACAAGCCAACTCCGTCTAACACACAGTTGTGATATTTGATGAAAACATCTCAGATCTTTGAAGCTTCTCTAAACTAGAGCACATTTATCACAATAGAGCGCTGAGCGTTTTCCCTCCCACGCCGACAAAAACGCCGCTAATGTTCACTTAAGCTAACGTCAGCCAGTGCATTTCTGAGGCACTTTTTGTATTAATTTAGCATCGTTTGTCAGTTTGAATAACGCTCTGACAATCAGCGCTGCCTTTGATGACAAATACTGCTAATTGCTTTTTATTCATTGTGTTGCTGTTTGGTTCTGCTGCCGTCTTGACTGCAGGCTCGCGGCAAAACACGGAGCAGCTGGAGCGGAGCCGGCGTGTCAAAGAGTGACGCCGACCAGGGTTTGATCCACTTTGAGGCTTGCTGCTGTTGTTCTGCTGGGTTTCAATTATCTTCTGGTCTCAGAGGGACGGACGGAGGACAGAGGGTCCAGACCCAGAACACGCTGAGCTGGGAGCATCATGGGTCCAAGGAGGAGCAAAGACCTTGCGTGGTCTCCTCTGCACCCCTGAGAGACGGGACAGAGACAGGATGGAGACAGGATGGAGACAGGATAGAGACAGGATAGGGACAGGATAGAGACAGGATGGAGACAGGATAGAGACAGGATGGAGACAGGATAGGGACAGGATAGAGACAGCATAGAGACGGTCTCTCTCTCCTTCATGTCCTCTCAGTCTCTCCCTCTCCATCTTAACTGGGCTCGCCTTTATTATGTCTTTCTTTCCTCTTACTCTTGTCTCTTTTTCAGCCTAATATTGGTCCTTTGTGCGTCTCTGCGTCTCCTCTTGTCTCTCTTCTTCCTCTCTTCTATCCCGTCCTCCCTCAGCTGTGCACTTATGTCTTTGTCACTCATCTGGTGTGAGGAGCAACAAAGGAGGCTGCTGGTCTGAATGGATGAGTCTCTGAGTCTCTGAGTCTCTGGGTCTCTGAGTCTCTGGGTCTCTGAGGCCCGGCGTGCCGACGCCTCTCCCGCTCTCGTATTACGACTCTCTGAAGACGTTCATCTGTCCATTTCTCTGTCTCTGTGTTCTTTATCTCTCTCTGCAGACGTGTGGCTCTGTCCCCCTCTGCTCTCTTCTCCTCTGGCTGCTCTGTTTAACCCTCTGGACTCTCACCACAGGACTGGACCTTGAATTTGAGCTTTAGTTTTCAACCTAAAGATGGAAAAATCCGGGAAAAATCTGCTTATTTCTGCAGTTTGTGTCTGTCAATTAAAAAAAAAAGAAATTAAGGGGGAATTCAAAGATGAATGTGTAAATGAACGAACTGAGAACGTGTGTGTGTGTGTGTGTGTGTGTGTGTGTGTGTGTGTGTGTGTGTGTGTGTGTGTGTGTGTGTTCCACGGTTGTCCCCTGTCCCCTTTGTTTTCTCCAAAGCTAAAATGGCTCAGAGAGAAGAGGTGAGTCTGGCTGTCAAGCATGAATAGTCACACACACACACACACACACACACACACACACACACACACACACACACACACACACACACACACACACACACACACACACACACACACACACACACGCACACACAAACACACACACACACACACACGTTTCCATCAGCTGTAAGTATCCATAGGTTGCTCCTGGTTGTCAGATGCTATTTGTCAGCCTGCCAGCCTGTCTGTTGGTCTGCAGGTGTGAAATTACAGCCGCCACCTCCCTTTGTCACGTCCTGACAGCGGCTGAGGCGGCGGCGGCGGCGGCACCATGGCCTTTTCCTCACAGCACCTTTGATATTTGTCCAGCTCAGTCTTATCCCTGTCGTTCCCCAGCTCACATCTACCAAGCACAGTAGTTTGCTGGATGACAAAAACAAAAACAAAAAGTATATTTGGCGTCAGAGTGACTTCAGGCTGTCACAGATCTGAGCGCTTCAGGTTCCTGCGACCTCAAACCGAACCCAGGCTAAAGCGCTCTGCTCTGCAACCTGAGTCTGAATGTCTTCGTCTTTCATTTGTTACCAAAACAAATTGTCAGAAAGATAGATGTACTTTTCTTGGTTCTTCCCTATTTGACAGAGTCCATGTGTCTGTAAACATGCAGAGTCCACCAACGCTGAGACCTGCACCTGATTTAGAACACGATGTCCCCCATTGACATAATGAGCAGACAGACGCCACGTTAACGTCAAGACATCCCAGATCTATCCCCCATAAAACCAGGACCACCAGCAGTAAACTGGGCCGCACTCTCGTCTCTCGTCCTGGAGATCAATTCTCAATCTGACCCAGGACAGACGAGAGGCGGCGGAAGAGGAAATGAGAACTTGGATTGTCCAGAGAGTTGTTGCCCACTGGCCAGCCCTCATTGGTCTTTACTGCTCTGAGTTTATTAGCTGTGGTAAAGCTGAGGGGGGCCAGTCTGGGGCGATATGGACAGATGGCAGCGGATAAAGAGTTTGGATGGGAGAAAACATAGAGGCATAGAAGACAGAGAGATCAGTGGCTGTCCAATGACCAGAACAAAGTGAAGAGGACATTATTAGTTGCTAACAATCCACTGAGTAACCAGGCAGCCACTTTCTCCTTCCCAGTTAATTTACTGTAATGATTTCCCGCAGCTAGCCAAGGGCCTGCGGTGAAGAATCAGCCGGGTATCTAATCTGCGTCTCGTCAGCGCAGCGCGAGCCAAAGACTTATGATTCCATCCCAGCGCCTCAGCGGCGAGCCAGGCGACGCCGCGCTTTGGAAATGCATCACAATTGGGAGCCGTGCGACTGATTTGGAGCCCCGAGCTGTTTAATTATTGCCGCCTCAATTCTGCTGACGAGCGCCGTGACAGAGAGCTGACAGAGTTATTTCCCAGAATGCCGCGTGTGTGTGTGTGTGTGTGTGTAGAGTAATCCGTGAACAAACGGATAAAAGGGGCTGATCCTGGACCTGATTCCTATCTGGACACACGACCCACATCTCAGGCCAGACGGGTATCAGTGCTCAGTGTCAACACCTGAAGGGAAGGAGGGAGGGAGGGAGGGAGGGAGGGAGGGAGGACGGCTGAGACAGAGACAGACATCAGGGTGAAGACGAGGATGATGCATATTGTTTACATACGGACGAAGGCGTTTCCAAACATTAGAAAGGACCGAGCGGGCTCACACGTGTGGTTGGTCACGGATCACGTGTTTGGTTGAATGTAGGTCACTCACATACATGTAAACAATGAAAAAAAACATCTGATCACAAATGGATCAATAATTATTTGGCTCCGGGCTCTGGATCTGTCTTTGGGCGCTGACGTGGATGATAAAGGAGACTTCCGGGTTCCCTGGTATAAAGACGGTAACTTGGACCGCCCTCTGAGTGCGGCTGTAGCACTGGGCAAATTGGGGTGTGGTTACTGCTCTTACCATGAGAACGTACCTCCATGGTTGTTATGGGTCACTTGTTTTTTTTACAGTTTGGTTGGCCAAGTTTAGGAATATCTCTGTCGCCATAGAAACAAGGACAGAGACCGCACCAGCTAAACATTGTGACCTTTTGCTTGAGTTTGTCCATGTGTGTGTCAGCCGCTCACTTCCTGTCTCCGTGTCCATTACAGAGACAATGGAGCGTCGACTCACCTGCATAAACAAACAAACTGCATTCATTGACTTCAAACCATTAAAAAATTAAAAGCAACTTAAATGAATTCCTCTCCCTCGTGGTATTCCAACAAATTCAATAAACGGCGAGATAATTACAACCAGGAAGAAATTATTTATATAACAAAGCTTCTTCCTGTGAATTAGCCTGTCTGCCTTCGCTCCGCTCTTAATTGGATTACATTGATTTCAGGCTCAGTTGTGGTATTTTTAAACGTTCTGTTTATACTTATACAAGTGTGTTTGCGTTCCTACAAGGCCCCCAACCTGGCAACACCTCCCCCGTTAACCGATTGGCTGCTGTGGTGTGAAGCTGCGTCACACAGAGGCTTTTATTGTGAAATTGTTCCTGTAATGAGAGTTTGGATGTATTTGTTGTAATCAGCTGCTGGTTCCTGTGAGCAGACTTGTTTGCTTTGTCAGCTGGTCGATGTGCGGAGGAGAACAAACCCTGCAACGCTCGACTTTTTCTGCTGAGGTGGACAAACTGCAGAAAGAGAGAGATAGTGCCGCTCTCAGAGTGTAAATATAGAAGCTTTACCTCCGAGGTCATCGCAGGAAACGCCACAGAAACAAACATCACAGAGACTTTCACTTAGTTTGTCTCTGCATCACTCTCAGGTTTTGTTCCTTCCCCTGTCTGCCTTCTGCCCGATGAGATCAGTGAGTGTGAGTGTGTGTGTGTGTGTGTGTGTGTGTGTTCATGAGGAGGGAACAAGTGAGAGTGTGTGTGTAAGTGTGTGAGTGTGTGAGTGTGTAGGCAGATATTCAGCACAGAAGACTGAAGTCTAAACTATGAGTGTATAGATAACAAGTAACACAACCCTGGACACACACACACACACACACACACGTGGTTATTAACTCCAGTAAGCGATCTCAGGGATGAGATCTCAGGTCGTCGTGGTGAAATGAGTTTCCTCCGCTGTCGGGGGGGGCGGAGGATTACAGCCGGTCGCCCGCGGAGATGAAAGGAGTGAAGGAGGTTTAGCTTCCTAATCCGTCTCGTCCCTATGGAGACGTCTTCACATGGAGTACAACATACATGCAGCCGTGGTTACAGATCACACCTGGGCTCCGGGAGGCCTCGGGGTCCTGCTGGAAGAGCCGGGTGAAGAAGAAGAAGAAGCATTTAACCCTTTATACACTCTGAGCTTTGGTGGTGGAGCTCCCAGCATGCAACAGCAGAAACTACCAGCTCAGCGTAAACGAGAGGCCAATCAGAGCAGTCGCCTTCATGAGGACGATAATTAGCCGACGTGTCACTCTGTCATTCTTCTTCTTCTTCTCTTTGTGACCCCAGCTCCTGAGAGAGAGAGAGAGAGAGAGAGAGAGAGAGAGAGAGAGAGAGAGAGAGAGAGAGAGAGAGAGAGAGAGAGAGAGAGAGAGAGAGAGAGAGAGAGAGAGAGAGAGAGAGAGAGAGAGAGAGAGAGAGAGAGAGAGAGAGAGAGAGGAGAGAGAGAGAGAGAGAGAGGAAATGGAGAGAAGACTGGAGAATGAGAGAGAGAGGGGGGTGAATGAAGAAAGGCTGTGTGTGGCTCGTGTGTGTGTGCACACGTGTGTGTGTGTGTGTGCACGTGTGTGTGTGTAGTAAGTAAAGCAGATTGATGTAACCCAGGGTTCCTGTCCATCACTCATATTGCATCGTTCCTATACAGGGGGATATTGCTTTCAAAGATTACACACACACACACACACACACACACACACACACACACACACACACACACACACACTCTAAGCCTCAGCACTTTCTCTCTGCAGGCCACCCCCACCCCCGAGACAATACATCACCCTGCAGTAGAAGTATCCCCAAGACCCCACAAGTTATAGAGCTGACACACACACACACGTGCACGTGTTCACACACTCCCACACACACGTGTCGGTCACAATTCATCACTGCAGCCATGGAACAATCGTAGAGAAGCCACAAGTCACAGCCTGAGGCGGAGCTGACAATAACACAGACACGCAAACACACACACACTGAGTTACATGAGCACACACACACACACACACACAAACACACACACACACACAGACACACACACACACACACACACACAGACACACACACACACACACACACACACACACACACACACACACACACACACATACATACACATACACACTCTTAGTCAAACCTGCTATTCCTCAGCGGCTCCTCCACCCTGGATTCCCCCGACCACTATCACTAAAGATATACTGTGGCTCCTGTGTATGTGTGTGTGTGTGTGTGTGTGTGTGTGTGTGTGTGTGTGTGTGTGTGTGTGTGTGTGTGTGTGTGTGTGTGTGTGTGTGTCTCACGATTTATCACCTCACTAGCCTGCATATCACCGGCCTACACACACTGACAGAGACACGTGAGGGAGTGTGTGTGTTTGTGTCTATATGTATGTGTGTGTGTGTGTGTGTGTGTGTGTGTGTGTGTGTCTGTGTGTGTGTGTATGTGTGCGTGTCTCTCAGTCTCAGAACTTCAAGAAGCCTGAAGTTTCTTTGTGCTACGTCAGAATTAGTTACAAACTAAATCTCTCTCTCTTTCTTTCTGTCTCTGTCACACACACACACACACACACACACACACACACAGTCACAGCCGTCGAGCACATTTCACACACACTGCCATGGGATGTGAGAGTTATTATAGCGAGGCGGCTCAGGAGAAGCTTGACACTGAATGTGATGAGCGGCGAAGGCGAAGGCCTGCAGGACCGAGTTTAACCTCAGAGAAGAAGAAGAAGAGGAGAGCGGCATTACGCTTACAGAAGCTCATCCACCCACATCTCTCTCTCTCTCTCTCTCGCTCTCTCTCTCTCCCTCCCTCCCTTTCCTCCCCTGCCCTCTCACTCTCTCTCCCTCTCTCTCTCTCCCTCCCCCCTCTCCCTCCCCCTCCCCCTCCCCCCTCTCCACTCTGTGATGGATCAATACAGCCTCCTTATTAAAATGCAGGCCTCACCTTTTAATGGGAGCCACTGAGTCAATATTTGATGGATGGCACACATTTATTTGGCTGTTGGTATTTAACCTGCGGTGCCGGCCCGTGCGGGGGGGCCGCCGGGTTCCAGAGGAGGTCCGGGGCCTCGCAGGGCTGCGGGAGAGTTTGTCCTCGCAAAAATGGAAACTTTGTACCGAATGAATGGAAAGGCGATCAATCAAAACACCTGCAGGAGAAGAATGAAGGGAAATGTGTGCAGCAAATTTATGTGGCGTCAGTAAAGACAATGGATCTGAAGATTATAGAGCCGGAACAACGTCCACACACACCGGGACCATGAGTCACAGTCAGCTATTAGGGATTCAAATACAAATTCAAATGGTGTGTGTGTGTGTGTGTGTGTGTGTGTGTGTGTGCTTGTGTGCGTGTGTGTGTGTGTATTAGCAACACAACTCAAAGGTGATAAACAGATCATTTAGTGTGGAGGTACAAACAGTTTGAATTGATCCTCAGCAGCGACAGAGCTCCACCCTAAACAGCCCAGACATTATTGATTATGATATTGATTTCCATTAATTCATTAATTAACCGATGAAGACAGGGAGATCATTGGTCACTGGTTGCCAAGGTCAACGAGCCGGTAAACCTGCAGAGAGGTGCAGGTTCTGATCCGATAGTTTGGATCCAACTTCATCGGACTTTGTGAACAGATGGACCTGTAGCCGATGCGGCGCCCCCCTGTGGCAGAGGGATGTGAGCGTATTAAGTGGTGGAGTTGTGTTGTCTAAGCTTTGTTAGGCAGCTGATTCTTGTTCTCTCTCTTCACATTCTGATCACATTTGTAAACTGGCCAGGATCCAACGCGTTTCCTCTCAATCCTCTCGCATGGCAGGGCTGCAGTTGATGCAGGTGAAACAAATTCCACTTGCCTTCGCTGCCGGCCGCCGTTATTTCCATATCATTTCCATTTTGCGTTGTAAGCAGTGTGTGTGTGTGTGTGTGTGTGTGTGTGTGTGTGTGTGTGTGTGTGTGTGTGTGTGTGTGTGTGTGGGCGACTGATTCTCCCACTTTGTCTTTTCCAGCTTCCTTCTTGTTTTCTCTTAAATGTATGCAGGAGAGAACTGAGAGAGTTTAATAGTTTATCAAAAAGGAAGAATGATGCAATGGCAACAGCTTGGACAGGGGAGGACTTCACCACCGAGGGGTTAAAATCAGATTGTGTCAATGATGGATCTCTGAAGCTGTCCATCATGCAGATACACAGGGACTTTAGTGGAGTTCTGTCTTTTGTTCATAATGGAGGAAACTTAAGTTCAGTGAGGCTCAGAAACTTTTCCTGCATCCTGCTGCGGCCCTGGTGTGTGTGTGTGTGTGTGTGTGTGTGTGTCTGTGTGTGTGTGTCTGTGTGTGTGTGAGCTGAATGAAAGAGTAAAAGCCTGTCCACAGATTGGAGTTTCTGATGCCAGGACGCGTGTGTGTGTGTGTGTGTGTGTGTGTGGACAGTGAGAGTTTCTATTACATCGTCTTTACAGGCCCTTCATTTATCTTGCCAGCACATCCTTCACTTCCACAATGAAATATGAAACCAGACAGCAATTATGTTAATATATTTCTAGCCACGCTTCACCTACCGCACATAATCTCACATCCTCACCGCCGTATCCCTGCAGTTAAAGATGACATCACAGACGCACAAACACACACAATGTGCTTGATGGAGACGATGTCATGCATCAGCACCCTCCTTTGCCTTTGCATACACACACACATACACACACACACAGCACGGTGGGCCGTCTAAAGTGAGTGTAGGATTGCGTTGGCAGACGCTGGTTGTGCGGATTAAAGGGTTGTGTGTACATTCCAGGATGCTATTAGTTTGATTAAATAGACACAAGACTGAATGTTTCTGTATCGTCTCCAATGAAGACCTGTGTCTCTACATCATGTCCCATATGTACTCTGTCAAATTACCCCCGTGTGTGTTTGCCCCGTGTTTGCTCAGGTTCAGCGCCTCCTTCCTGGGCTGAGCTGCTCTGTTGTGATGGCAAAGTTCTGCTTTCATCAAGAGCACTAATGTTTCACTGATGGTTGTTGAAGTGAAATACCAAGTTACTACTGCATCACATCGCCAAGGGGATTATGTGTCTGCCTCTGTGTGTGTGTGTGTGTGTGTGTGTGTGTGTGTGTGTGTTGTGTGTGTGTGTGTGTGTGTGTGTAGTTGTGCAAATGTTTTATAATTCTCTTTAGGCCGTATACAACCATTCAGACTGTGTCACCACTAGATGGTAGCAGAGTCTTAGAACGGTACAGCTGCCTTCAAACCAGAACTCTCCCTACCTCTGGATCAGCGGGATCTGGATCAGTAGGATCTGGATCTGGTGGTCCCTCAAAGGACAAAGCAGCTCCAGAGCTCCATCTATAACTGATCAGAGTATTGATTATTGATTTACATTCAGATCTCCCAAACTAATAAAGAGAGAGAGAGAAGGTCTGCGTCACTGTGTGGAGGTGAAGTGTGGTCTTTGTGTGTGTGATGGTGTCAGAAAAGGAGCAAAGATGCAGCATTAAGATAAATTACAAACTTTTAAAGGGTAACATGATTGATTTTACACATTCATTTCACTTTATTGATTCTGGAGATGTGGGTTCGCTTCCCGGCAGGCTGCAGATTGTCCAGCTTGGCCAAACTGACTGAGGGAGCACTATTTAGCAGATGGGAAGTAATGAATTAAGGATTTAGCCTTCTCTTTGTTCTCTCAGCCGAGAAGAAGAAGTGAATCAGTATAGAAATGGAAGAAGGAGTGATGTGCTGCGGCCTGATTGGCCCAGACTGAGGGGTGGATCCTGGGGTGTCTCAGGCCTCTGCTCCTCTCTCATCTTGTCTTCTCTTCCTTCTCCTCACTTCTCTCCCCATGCAGCCGTTTCATCAATTTGTCTCTCCGTGTATGTTTGCCTTCAGTTGGTCCCTGACATCATAAATCCAGCGTAGGATCATCTGCCACAGTTTGGAGGTGTGTGTGTGTGTGTGTGTGTGTGTGTGTGTGTGAAGCTGTCTGGTCTCAGGCTGAAGCATCACTCAGCACAGAGACTCTGAAAGGCTTTTACAGTCTTGGATGCAAACAGAAATCAATCTGTGGGCTCATTAAAACATATTAGAAAGGTCCGTCTGAGGCTGCTGGGTGGGATCTAAGGGACAGGCGGAGACCAGGCTGTGTGTGGAAAGCTTTAATGGACACAGGAGTCATGAGGTGATGATGCAGTTCTGTCAGACAAATGAAAGCAGATTGAATGGAAAGTTTGATCCTAAACCGTATCAAACTGACAGAAATGTGACTTTGTATCATTAAGAGTCAATACTTGTATATCCTTATACTGCATCAGCTACTACACACACTTGTGTACTCCTAGAGTCATTGGTATTTGTTTAAAGTCAGTAGAAGAAGAAAATGAGACAAATTTAACCCAGAAAGCTTCAATCTGTGTTTGCCTTCATACTGATCAATGACCCGTCGCTCTGTAAAGTAGCTGAGGTTCTCCAGGCTGTTTTGCGGTTAAAACACGGACAATTGGTTCACGTGTTCCTCTAATGTTCATGCATCATCTGCAGGCACACGTCCCTGAACATGCGTGTAAATATGTAGCATGTAAGTGAGAGTGGATCAGGTTATTAATCATACTTGTGTGTCCTCCGCCTCAGGTTGAGCCGTGTTGGCGTGTTGGTGTGTTTGCGTGTTGGCCTGCAGGCTGACATGTTTCCCTGCCTGTGTTTCCCCTCAGTAGAGTGAAGAGCCGGCGGCACACAGAGCCGCGTTCACACCGCTGACAGGAAGTTGTCAGGAAGCTGAGGCAGGAAGAGGAATTCGAAGAGTGAAGCTGCAAACACGGCGTTACACTCTAGAGGATTAATGTGCTGATTTACTGGCACACGCACACGTATGTAAATGAGAGTACAGCTCTTAGTTAACGTGACGTGAAGGCCATAAACTCAATAAAACTGTCATTGAATTAATAAAGGATGCAGGTTTAGATTTCCCTTGTTTCCCTCTTGTTCCTCACACACACACACACACACTCGTGCTTCAGGTGGAGTCCTCCTCAGTGGCCTGTGATGGACATGACAAATGTGCGTTGGAGCAAAGCGGTGTCAGAGTATGAACCTGTGTGGATCCCTGCAGCTTCACTCCAACGCATCGATCACCGCTGTTCCCCCAACCCAATGACCTCAGCCCGCCTGTGATGTAATGCTCCTCTCTGACTGGTTGGCAGGTGTCCTGGTCTCAGATCACAAACACGTCAACGAAAACATGAGGTGTTGCATCATTGCGTCTTCAGTTGGCACTGGAGTCACAGTGAGACTCTACAGTAGGAACTCTGTCTGCCAGTAGGTGGCGTCCTCCTTACAGACGCATCCATCAGAACGCCCCATAGTGAAGCCTGATTCATGGCGTCCTCAGGCTTAACGTGGTTCCTGCCACCGCTCCCAGTGACCTCGGACTGGTGTGTAGGCGGAGCTTAACCCAGTGAATGCAGCTCCAGCTGTGAGGTTCTGGTGCAGATGTTTTGTGCAGTGATGCGACACAGGAGAGACAGACGTGTCTTCAGCTTTGTGCTTGTTGGCACATGAGTGAACCCCATGATG
>NW_027467215.1:5000-12500 GCF_046128005.1 Genypterus blacodes
AAAGCTTTGTTTTGATTGGTCCTTTACTTCTTCAACATGTTGACATCATGTTGTACACACCCGGTTAGCCACGCCCACCAAGTATCAGGCTGGTGAGCCAGGAGGCACGTTCACAAGTTTGCTCCACTGCAATGAAATGTGAGTGACAGATCTCCTGATCTCCTGAGGACACGCCTCTGTCTCACACTCTAAACATACATGTAGCTATGTAGCTTCACATTTTGGTGCCTGATGGATTTATAATTATGTCATTTAGGTTTGTTACTCAGTTTACCTCGATTGAAGCTGATTTCAGTCTCATTTTGGCGTTGACATCAGGCGTCTACAGTCTGTGGGCGTGGCCTGATGCAGCCATCACAACAGCGCATAAAACTGTTTTGATTCAGCGTGCACAGTAGTGCTGTTATAGGGGGGAGCAGAGGCCTTTGACACATGAAAGCTGTGACCCCACATGAAGATCAGAACCTGACCTCCGTGTCCCCCTAGTGGAGGCGCTGGGATGAGGACAGACGTGGGTTAAACTGGGGGGGGGGGCTTCATGGACCTGATGAGTTTAGAATGGGAATGGAAACATGGACGGACCTTATAGGACATCAGAACCATCACAGCTGGAGATGCCATAGAGCAGAGCAGGACCAGACCATGGACCCCCAAACACTTCTACATCCCCCCAACACACACACACGCTCGCAATTCACGTTCTCCTTCATAAATGGGCGTTCCTTGCACGTAGAGACACGCCTCCTCCAGCTTTCCAGCATTCTGGAGCGATGTGGCGTTCACTGCTCTGTAGGTCTTGAAGGGACCCCCATGGATCCACGGAGCAGCAGAGGCTTCACCTCCCTGTCCCCTGGGTCCAAAGGATTCATTCTACAGTGAGTGAGAGTGAAATGTTCACGTGTGCACAAACATGCACGGCTTATTTTGGAGGTTGGATCGTTTGTGTTGACGTCTCAGACCCCAGTGTGATCATAGATCTAGACTGTATAGATCTAGATTGTATAGATCCATACAGTATAGATCTATACTGTATAGATTTACATACATGTAGATCCATAACGCCTCTGAACACTCCTCCACATGAATGTATCATCATCATATCAGAGGCAGGATGAAGCAGGACCACTTTGGTTTGGAGGGTTGGGGGAGGGGGGGAGGGGGGAGGGGACAGAGGGGCTCTCTCTCTCTCTTTTTACCGTCTTTAAGCAGAACTCCACCCTGAAACAGAAAGGATTGATTCTCTCACCATCTGATCCTGTCACGTTTGGTTGATGATGAAGATCAAAGCTGCGTCTTCATCATTCAACATTAAAAACATTGACGAACACTTTGAAGTCAACGTTCAGGTTGATTGATCTGCTCTTATCTGGATGAATAAACCTTCAAGTTCAAGTTAGGTTGAACAGTGAAAGTCTGACTGCTCCATCTGGCTGCTCTGGCTGCTCTGTGGCCGTTAACAGACTGCTCTGTATCCTGATGTTTGGTGAAGCTTCACATGTGGACCCTCTCCACTCTGTCTCTCTGTCCTCTTCCTCCTCTTCATCACGGACCCCAGTCTGGTCCAGATGTGATGGAGGAACGTGACTTGATTGACAGCAGCGGTGAACCACGGCAGCTTTCTGTCCCACTGGGCGGTCGGGGGTTAAGTGCCTTGCTTAAGGGCTCTGTGGCGCCTCTGTTTCAGGGTGGATGTCTCTTTATCTTTGCTCTCCTTTGTGTTATTTTGGATCAAACTTGTTCTTGTTTGTTGATTTTCTAAATTAGCAGTGTGAAGATGAAATACTTTGCTGTTTAAAGTGTTGAAAGTGTTTAAAGTGTTAAAAGTGTAGATTTCTGAGCTTGGTCATGCGTGTGGAGCTCATCCACACGTGGCCATCAGCCGCCGCTCCAGTTGACAGGAGTGGAGGAGTTGGAATGAGGAGGTGCCGCTCGTCAGTGGCCTTCATCACTGTACAGATGTTTGCTGCAGCTGTTTGTGTTCCTGAGGTGCGCTCTGGTTTCTCCTGGTGCTTTGCTGTGACTTTAGTACAGGCGTGTGTTCACTAAGCCTCCGCCCGCAGAAGCACTGACTCCCTGGGACAGGAAGTGATCTAATGTGACAGGAAGTGATCCATTGGCTTCAGCTCCTAACCTGACCTCCTGCTGGCCTGACAGCAGAGGGCGCTGTGCCGCTCTTATGGCTTTGACCTACAGTGTGTTGCTAAGCGATGGCGGTGCAGATTTAGCGTCCGGCAGCCCGATGTGACGGCGCCCGACAGGCGGAGTCACGATCCGAACGACTCGGACTCAGACGCTTCTGTTCCGATGCTTTCTGAACACTCGTCTTCTTCTTCTGTGCCACCCAGCTGACTTTGTGTAGGACAATGGGCGGAGCACGGGTGTGGTTTGGCTTCTTTGACTCCGCCCATCTTTAGGGAAAACGTGCTAATGTGGCAGAGCGACTTGTGCTTGGTCGCCGTTGTTAAAGCTGAAGACTCTGATGTTTTGCATTTAGGCTTTGGTGTTTGTGTTTGTGCTCAGTGGCACAGCGGCGCTCTGACGCTCTATGTTCTCTCTGTACAGACATTTGGCTTGAATATTTGGTGTAAAAGTATCAAACATCATCAACGTCTGACCTCTTCCTCCCCTCCTCCTCCTCGTGACGCTTGGTTCCCTCCGTGCAGACGAGGGCGGGGCCGTTTCCTTTATGTGTTTACATTTACAGACCACATGAATGTCAAATGAAAATCCAAATCTAGAAAAAAAGCTAACGTGGATGTTCTTGTTGTTCTTCCTATTATTCCTATGAAAAGAGAAACCCGGCGTGGCGTTCCTGCAGCGCCGCCCCGTCTGCTGCGTATCCGTCTGTTACTCGTGAACTGCATTCTGCTCACCGCCAGAGTCATGACGTAAACGGTCTGAAGTGTCGGCCGTGACAGAGGAGCGAGCGGGCGTGACCTCGCTGACCTGAACAGACCAGATGCTCTGTTTCCATGGCAGCTTCATACGGGAGCCCATCAGCTGCTTCCTCCGCCCATGTGACCGAAGCATGAGGCGCCGCTGGAGCTCCAGGTCACGTGACTCCTTAGTTTGGATCTGTGGTGACAACAGACGAGGTCATGAAAAGGTCCTAAAGGTCCTAAAGGTCCTAAAGGTCACCATCTCCGTCTGAATCAAGCTTCAGCCTCTCACGGCTCTGAAGTTTAGAGTGGGTAAACCCAAAAACACGTTAGCATGTTGTGGCTGTTTACGTCACATGACTCTGGCTGTCGCTACGTGAACGTCTCACTGAATCACGCTAGCTAGCTTGTTTCAATGCAAAGAGCATTTTTGCTGAAGCTTGAATTTTAAACTGTATATTTTTGTCTGCATATGAAGTGAATAAAGAATAAAAAGATGAGATTCATAGTATTTGTTCAACACACACACACACACACACACACACAAGCGCTTCTAATCTACAACGTCTCTCTTTTAAGCTACAAGCTACCGGCATTATAAACTATTTAGCAATGAGAAAATTGACAACAAATTAATTTACAAATGTTTGGATCTTCAGGTGAAAGGTCACGATGAGGAGAAAAGGTTGAAGAGAGCGCTGTGTAACAGAGCAGAGCAGACACACACACAGCAGACACACAAAGCAGACAAACACAGAGCAGACACACACAGAGCGGGCTTTCTCCCAACATCGACCCCAATGTAGCAATTATGACAAAACAATTACACAGAATTCATTTCCAGGCAGAAAGAGGGTCACTCACACACACACACACACACACACACACACACACACACACACACACACTGGGGAACTAATTAGTAAGCACTCAGTCAGCTGGTCTGGAAATAGTCACAGCCACGACTAATGAACAACAATTAGAGGGAAGGAGAGAGAGACTAATGAGAGGACAGGCAGAGACAGAGACACTGAGAGAGACACACAGGCAGAGAGACAGACACACAGAGACACTGAGAGAGACACACAGGCAGAGAGACACAGAGACACTAAGAGAGACAGACAGGCAGAGATTGTACGATCAAAGTCATAGTATTCAGGCTCAGCAGAGTGATGTCATGTGGCAGTGAAACACGTGGACACGTCTCAGATGAACTGATGATGAGTAATTCATCAGTTCATTTGAGGATTACTCATCATCAGTTCAGCTGAGGATGAGTTTTCATCCTTCAGTTAAAAACTAAACATTTTTAGTTGAAAACAATGTTTCATTGTTCCTGATGCTTTAGTTTGATGTTGGAGTCACACGTTAGCATGACATCACTGTTTGCTGCTGTGGCCTGATGACATCACTGTCGTGGATTTAAGCCGTCTCACACTTTGTGACGAACACTTGACTTTAGTCTGGAGGCGTTTGGACCAAAGTCTGACATGATGTCTCCTCGCTCTTCCTCCTCCTCTCCTCCTCTCCTCCTCCTCCTCCTCCTCCTGTTCTCTGAGGTTTGGAGTTATGAGGCTCCTGTGGAGAAGGAGGACGATGTGTTTGAAGTCACCGCCTGTCCTGCTTTCCTCTCCTTCGTCAACGCTGCTTACCTGCGAGGAGTCACAGTGGAGCTGCCGTGTTCCTGCAAACCAACACAGGTAACCACGGGTAACCACGGGTAGCCACTGGTAACCACGGGTAACCACGGGCAACCACTGCTGACAGCCAGAATTCAGCCTTCCTACCTAGCTGCACACTAGTGTTGCCTTTCTGTGGTCTGGCTGTTGTGTGTTTGATCAGAGGTCTCAGGCCCGCTTCTACTTTAACCCCATGCGTGTCTTGCGTGTCTTCCAGGTCCAATCGGTGGTTTGGTTCTATAAAAAGCATCCGCGCAGCTCTGAGGAGACCATCGTCCTGACAGATCACCATGGCAACCAGGTGTTAGACAACAAGCGGGTTTCTCAGAGGAGCAACCTACAAAGTCGATTCTCCATCCGCCTCTTCAACTTGATGATCTTCCGTGCAGCGCTCAACGACTCGGGGATCTACATCTGTGGCTCTGATCACAAAGACTTCTTCTACGCCTACGACCTGGACATCCAGGACACACACACCTTCAGCTTCAACACCAGGTGACTCACATCTGTCCCAGAATGCTACACAACACCACACAGCTGAACTCTCCAGGCACCCGAGAGGAAAGAACACGTAAACACAAATATATGTAAGCACATAGTTTAATTACACGTCAACATAACAAGTCGGCCCGGTGTACATGATGTTCCTGTTTCAAGTCACATGGTTCTTCTCCTCCTGGTCTGCTCCCTAAGGAGGCATGTCCAACCTTGGGGCAAACCCAGAATGCACTGCAGCGATCACACTGCCCACCTGGCTTTGTAACGTCTGGCGATCCCCCAAGGAGAGAAAGAGAAGGAGAATCAGCCTCATCCTAATCTGTGGAGAGCCACACTCACACCTTAGACCTGTAGTTTTAGAAGAAGCCTGAATTTCGCCACAAAACCAAGAAAGAAGCTCAACATTTTGGTCTCACATGATACCGATCGACCAATCACAGTTCATCGTTGGCAGGAGGAACATCTGAGCTGCTTCGGCCTCCAAGCCCACGTTTGGTTGAAGCCTCCAGTGTGAAAGCTCCATAAGCCATTTGTATTTGTCTTCCTAGTCCGAGTCGGGGCCGCGCCTGGACCCGGAGGAGGAGTGCCGCTCCTCAGGCTCTGTTCCGCCTCTTCACCAACTACCAGCGCTGGTCTGTGTGCGACCGCTGTGGAGTACCAGGGGAACAGATACGCATTGGACTTTGCTACATTCAGTCCAAGTACCTCTACGTCCGCTACAGACAAGTCAACCAGACGGTGGCGTCGTGCGGGTCAGAAGCCGTCCCCAGGGATTTTGGCTTATGGAAGCAAGGTAGAGGCGGGGCCAAGATGCTGATCAGAAAGTGTCAGGTGACCTGTCCGCCTGCCCCTCCTCCTCCCTCCAGACTGGATGGTCTGTTGTGGTTTCTGGGGCTCAGGTCAGCGTCCATATGATTACAAAACTCCTCTAAATACTCACATGTCTGCAAAAGTGTGTTAAACTTTGCTTGCCTTGATATTAAACATTCTTACAAATGTTGTAGTTCTGCCCCCAAGGGGGCGATGTCCGTGTTCTACCTGACTCGCCCAGAGGACCGGGTCCTGACCCTGGGGTGTCCGGGGGCGAGACCCAACCTGGCCGTGGCCTGGGACAGAGGGTCTGAACCCCTCCACAGATCTAAACACATGCGGGGTCGCAATGGGAGCAGACTGCAGATAGACACGGCACACCATCTGGTCCTCAGACCCGCCAAGCCCCAGGACTCAGGTACGCCTGCTCGCCCCAACAAGCAGTGAGGCTGCACGAGCGTCCGTGAAAGATCAGATCCCGTTTTCTTCCTTAGTCCTTCCTCTACATATGCCTGTGTTGTGTGTTTGGGGTTTGATGTTCCTGTGCTTGATCCTCTCAGGGGTTTATTACTGCTGGCTGCAGGGACGCAGAGTCGCTGAGATTCATCTGTTAGTCTACGCTCGCTTAGGGCGGGGCCAGTCGGTGACATTAGATCCCAACTTCTATTCCGCTCTGAGGACTGTGGTACAGTCCTACGTTGCCATGACAACAATGTTCTGCCTGCTGCTGTGTGTCAGACTTGGATACAGACTCTGCAGCGACACCGGGCACACTGACTAACGACGACACTGAGAAAGAAGTTTGATTAATGTTGATTTGTTGTATTATTTACATTATATGTTGTCATGGTGACATAATAAGAAGACTAATAAACTCTAATGTTAACTTTGTTTGCATTTCTCTGTTTTAGACATTTAGGACAAAGAATTGTGTGTGTGTGTGTGTGTGTGTGTGATAAAGAGCTGCTGGTTCCCAGCTGATGCCTCCTCTTCATTAGGATGTGAAGAGCTCTGCTGAAGGAGAGAAAGAGATCTAAAGAAAGAGCAAACTGAAGGAGGGGAAAAGGACAAAGGAGACAAACAAAAGAGAGACAATTCATCTGTTTGGAGAAACAGCACCTACCTCAGCTTCAGTCTGCTCCAGTCTGCTTAGTTAGCATCAGTCAGCTTCGGTCTGCTTCAGCTTCAGTAAACCCAGTGTGACCTCCAGGTCTCCAGTCTTCCCCAGGCCCACACAGCAAGAAGACCTGACAGCCCAAAGTTCCAAGAACAATCAGTCAAAAAGCTCAACAAGGAGAAGAGAAGAACGTCTGGAAGACAAAAAAGAAGACAGGAAACACAAAGCTGAGGCCTCTGATCATTTAGGAAACAAACTGGATTCAGACAATGTTTGTATTGGTGTGTCAACATTGAACCAATCAATCAATCAATCAATCATTCAATCAATCAATCAGTACATTGAGGGAAGTGAGGGAGGTTGAGCAGCTTGAAGGCAAGGTTCCTCCTCTCTGTGCTGACAGGGAGAGGTAGTGAGGGAGACAGAGCAGGGCCACAAGGCAGCACATTCATCACACTGAGAGGGTCCAGGCAGCACGCAGCACATCTGCTGGAGATTAATGCACACACACACACAC
>NW_027467215.1:17500-22500 GCF_046128005.1 Genypterus blacodes
ACACACATACAAGTGCAGTCAAGTCCCAAGACTCATGACCCAGACTGTCCACCGAGTGGCGCTGTAGCACTGGGCAACTGAAAGGGCTGTCATTGCCCAGAGGAAGTCCCTCCCCTCCCAGTTTTTTGAGAATGTTCTGAATTTCTTACTGCAGCTCTCTTGACAAAAGCCAGGTATTATATGAGATGCTAACTGCAGACTCTTCTCTGGTTAAGACTCAATCACAACAATGGCCGCCTTTAGTTTACAGTCACAAGTTAGTCAGGTGTGTGTGTGTGTGTGTGTGTGTGTGTGTGTGTGTGTGTGTGTGTGTGTGTGTGGCTCTACTGTTTCTCTTCATGTCTGAACCTTAAACCTCTAAATTGGCTCTGAATCAACATTTGCTCCAATCAAAAATCTAAATGGGCTAAAGATGGAAAAAGTTCCCCTGTAGCTCCTGAGCTGATGCTCTTCTAACCAGGCCACGCCCACCGCCCTGCAGTGTGAAGCCACGCCCACCGACCTGCAGTGTGAAGCCACGCCAGCTGACCTGAAATGCAGAACTCAGATCTTTCTTTTTTTTTTTTTTGTAGATTTTTTTTTAGAAATTATAATTGAGATGTTTTATGATAAATTTAAGTTTGAAATTTAAATTTATAAATATATATGAATATTTATTTTACTTTTAACAGCACAGCAAAATGAAAAAGTCCAACTTGGAGCTGAGAAGTTAAAGCATCTCCACTTCCTGTCTCTCTGAAGCCCCTCCCCCCCAACAGAAGTAAAGGAAACATTGCAAATAAAATCAGAAATAAAATCAGGAGAATCATGTATTTTTATCTGAAGTTATATTCTGATTGTTTCTGCCTTTGCTGTTGATGATGATGATGAAGATGATTCACGAGCTGACTGCACTGCCGGGGCTCAAAGTGGAGTGGAGATATTTTTCTTCTGGTTTCTCGTTGCTTCACTTCCTCTTTCTTCACTGTGTCTTTACCTGCTTCCTCTTTTTCTAAGTTGCTTTCCTTCCTTTTCCTCTTCCTCTCTCTGTAACCTTCACATTAAAGGTTCTTGGGTTCTCGCCGGTCACAGCGTCTGGGGTTTGTCCAGGAGCTAAAGTGAAGTTCATGTTTGTGGAGGTCAGAGCCGACATGTCTGCAGACTCACTGTGGTCTCTGCATGAGGCTGGACGCTGTGATGGGGGTCTGGAGGTCTGGGGCTCTGGGGGTCTGATGCTCTTGTGGTCTGGTGCTCTGGGGGTCTGATACTCTAGTGGTCTAAGGGTCTGGGGCTCTGGGGGTCTGGGGCTCTGGTGTGAGCCTGAGGTCAGGTGCAGCTTTGACCCATTCTGACCACGACTTTCCCACATTAATTTGGTTTGGTGGGGAGCAGAGTGAGATGTTTCCAGATGTTTCCATGTGACAATCAAGACCAGTTTGGCTAAATGAAAGGGCAGCTTAGCCTGGTTAGCTCTGGTGGTTGTATTGGGGGGTTGCTGGTCCTGCTGCTCTCACCCTTCCGTCCAGGAACACATCCAAGCTTCATGGATTCAATCTGCTCTGGTTTCCAGGCTTTGAAAATGAAAAAAGCTTGTTAGCATGGCTAACAGGTCACATGTTAGTTCTAGCTAACGCTACACTCACATGTTGTTGTCCATCACGCACACAGGCACGCAGCGACACGAGTGGCTGCACAGGAAGTGTTATTGACTTATTACAGCATAGAAGAACTGAAGAGGATGTGACATCATCATGTTTCCTGTGTGTGTGTGTGTGTGTGTGTGTGTGTGTGTGTGTAGGAGGGGGCCGAGGCAGACGGGGGAATGACATGCTTGTGTGCCGCCTGCCGACATCGCTGACGACTCCCACCCAACCATCTGTGCTCCAACATGACGGACATACTGGTAAAGAACCTGTGGCCCCTCCCTGTCTGTCTCTGTCTGTGTCTCTCTCTCTCTCTGTCCGTCTCTCTTGCTTTCTGTCTCTCTCTCATGAACTTAAATAAATCTCTGAACTGTGAGGAGCTTCTGAGGTTCTTTGAATCTTGATCTAAGGTGCTATAGATCTAGTGCCAGGCTGGAGGAGGAGCTTCAGCTTCTCTGATCTGTTGTGGTTCTGGAGGGAATCATGTGGGTCAGGGATGAGGTTTAGGGGATCTGGTAGCCGTTAGGGTTTTAGTGAGCCTGGGGATGTTCTGAAGGGGGCTGAAGAGATTCTTGGGGTTCTTGTCGAGGTTTCCCATGGATGTCAGGAAGTCTGTCACTCACAGCTCGTCACATGATGCATCATGTTTCTCAATCTGTCTCCATACACACTTCCTCTCTCCCTCTCTCTCTCTCTCTCTGTCTCTCTGTCTCTCTGTCTCTCTGTGTGTGTGTGTAATAGCGCCCTCTACCTGTCTGTCATCCCAGTACACAGGTCCGATCCCAGCTGAGCGGGGGGGCGAGCTGGCGGTGGTAGGTGGTTGCAGCGGAGGAGGGCGGAGCCTAACCAATACCCAGAATTCCCAACAGCCCAATACTTGTTGCTTCTGCTGGTGCTGCTGTTGCAGCTGCTCTTGGTAGGACGCACACATGCACACATACATGCACACATGCACACATACATGCACACACACACACACACATACATACATGCACACATACATGCACACATACATACATGCACACACACACACACACATGCACACACTCCTTGATGGAGGTACAGTTTGTGTTTTTGTCTGAAAGCCGTTTTATCATCTCAGTCTCACTGTCAGGAATGAAGAGGAGAGGAGGAAGAGGCAGAGGAGGAGGAGGAGGAAATCCCAGGACACCAGGATGGAAACCACACCAAACTGTGAAGCTTGGTGAGTCTGAAGCTCCAAACACTCTGAGACTAGACTAGTCCGGGGGACAGAGTCTGGACCTGTGGACTTGGAGAGGAACATCTGGGCTGATCTGCTGAGGCTGCTGCCTACAGGACCTGAAGCAGAGTAACACAGATGGATGATGGATGGATGCTCTTAGCACTATGTGGTTCTCTTGGTCCTGGTCTGATTTGATCTGTAAATTCCAGTGAAGTGCAGATTTATCTCAGACATCATGGAGGTCACATGTCTTCTCCTTTGTTCAGCACCAAACCCTCAGTAGAGGAGATCCGGCTCTGGTCTCAGTCCTTCAACAAGCTGATGAGGAACCCGGCGGGTCGGAACATTTTCCGTGAGTTCTTGCGAACGGAGTACAGCGAGGAGAACATGCTCTTCTGGTTGGCCTGCGAAGACCTCAAACGGGAAATCAACGAGAACATTGTTGAGGAGAAAGCGCGCTCCATCTACGAGGACTACATCTCCATCCTGTCGCCCAAGGAGGTACAACATGGGGACCACACTGTTTCATCTAAACCCCTCATTTCTTAATCCAGGTTGATAATAAGCGTGTTGATACATGTTACACTCACTCTGCTCAGTGGTGCTGTCAGCCTAAGAACCCTAAGGTCAAAGCTTGCATGTTGATATCCAGCGTACAGTTGCTTCCTCTCTTACTTCCTGCTGTACGTTGTGGCTGTGTGGAGGATTAAAGGTTTCTCCACCAGGGGGCGGAGTGATCTTCATCACCAGGAGCGTTGCCTGCTAACGCCACTTTTGTACGTGGTGCATCCTTCAACCTGGTTGGCCTTCTGTGTGCGTGCAGAAGCTTCAGATGAAACAGAACATGCGTGTTTATGCTTCACACTGATGTCTCTAAATGTCTCCTCTAGGTGAGTCTGGATGCCCGGGTCAGAGAGGTGATCAACAGGAAGGTGCAAGAACCCACGCCGCACACTTTTGAGGAGGCACAGCTGCAGATCTTCACGCTGATGCATAGGGACTCCTATCCACGATTCCTCTCCTCCAACATCTACAGGTCGCTCCTTCATGGTGGCTCTGGCACCTCCTAGTTCCTCCACCTACACTCAACCAGGAAACAAGCCCAGACCACTTCCTGCTTCATCCTCCAAATCCAAACGAATTGTCCCATAATCCTCCTGTGATCTGTCCATCAGTGGCTCCTCCCCCATACGGTCCATCTCCTGTCTGCACACCTCTGGATTTGTCAAAAGATGAACAGAAGAAGATGCCTCTCTCTCTCCTTCTTTCTGTTTCCTCTCTTTTGATGCTTTCTTTGGTTTATTCCTCCCCAATGGGGGATCAATCATTCCCCCGTTGTGATGGACAGATAGACAGACGGACAGACGGACGGACGGATAGACGGATGGACAGATGGATGTCGCCTCCCTCAGACTACTGATTTACAAACGGACAGACTTTTATTTTATTTTTTTCTTGATCTGTTGCTCCTTCCTGGTGGAGGATTGACCTGAAGCCACGCCTCCAACGCTGCCATAAACACTGGACACACAGACCAGGGTGGCCTGCCTGGGCCCTGCTGCTGACCTCTGACCTCTGTGACCTCACCACTGCCTGTTGCTCACTCAGAGGTGCAAACATGATGAAATGAACTTTGACACAGTTTGGCTTTTTATCTTTTTATTGCTATTTATTTTATATTTTGTTTTATCTGTGATTTTATCTGAACATATAAACACAAACTGGACATCGCTCTGCAGCATGAGAGTCCTTTCTTCTGATCATCTAAAGCTTCCTCACAGCAGCAGGAGCTCACTTGAGTCATTGAATGTTGATTGATAAGTTCAGAGCCCTACACACACACACACACGTGATGACTGTCATGTTGCTGTAACAGGAGTGAGGTTTGACAGAGAGCAAAGGGAGCTGTGCAGCAGAGGAGCTGGAGAACAGAAGAGATGTAGAGGACATGTTGGGCCCACGGCCTATAGTTACTATGGTAACTAGTTCCTGTTATGATCAGCTGAGCTGAGTCATGTTCCTCACAACTCGCTGCTCAATTTTGTCACTTTTGCCGACAAGAACATTTCTGTGCAGCACCGCTCGGCTACGACAACACAAACACACACAAGAGTCCTCTGACCCTGAGCCGCACAGACGGAGGCGCTGAACTCGACTTTCACATTGTTTACACT
>NW_027467216.1:5000-12500 GCF_046128005.1 Genypterus blacodes
AGGTGAAGAATGGAAGAAATAAAAAAATTAGAGGAGAAGCCGAAACTGAGTTTCCCATGATACTGCCCCCCCCCCCCACCAACACGCACGCACGCACGCACGCACGCACGCACACACGCACACACACACACACACAGTCTTACCCCCGGTGCAGACCAGCTCAAAGTCGTGGCAGCACTCGTCATGGCGCAGACAGCTGTAGTCACAGGTGCACTGCTGCCCTCTAGTGAACGACTCTCCACAGCGACTCACACAGCTGCCTGCAGAGGAAACATGAAACATGATTACATCATGATTCAGACCTGCTCATGTAAACATCTCAGGACATTTAGAAGAAGAGGAGGAAACTTTATGTGGTCCAATCACACGCAAACACATCACCATGCCAACACGTCAATCTGACATTTTTCCTCTTACACACACACACACACACACACACACACACACACACACACACACACACACACACATACATACAGGGTACACATACACCTACTTACTTACAACCAAACCTGCAACATCATCAGCTTACCTGTCTATCTGTTTACCTGTCTACCTGCTCCCTAAACTACCTGCATGACCAGCTGCTCCAGGAGCCCCCTGTCTCCCTCTCCCTCCCTCTCTCCCTCCCTCCTTCTCCCTCCTTCTCTCTCTCTCTCTCTCCCTCTCTCTCTCTCTCTCTCTCTCTCTCTCTCCCTCCTTCTCCCTCCTTCTCTCTCTCTCTCTCTCCCTCCTTCTCTCTCTCTCTCTCGCTGTCTCTGTCTCTGTTTCTGTCTCTCTCTCCCTCTCTCTGTCTCTCTCTCTCTCACGCTCTCTCTCTCTCTCCCTCTCTTTCTGTCTTGACATCAGTAATGAGCTTGTCTCTCTCTCTCTCTCCCTCTCTCTCTCTCTCTCTCCCCCGTCTCTCTCTTTCTGTCTCTCTCTCTCCTCCCCGTCTCTCTCTTTCTGTCTCTCTCTCTCCCCCCTGTCTCTCTCTCTCAGTAATGAGCTTGTCTCTCTCCATCTTTCTCTCGCTCTCTCTCACGCTCTCTCTCTCTCTCTCTCTCTCTCCCCTGTCTCTCTCTCTCTGTCTCTCTCTCTCTTCCCCTGTCTCTCTCTCTCTCAGTAATGAGCTTGTCTCTCTCTCTCTGTCTCTCTCTCTTTGTCTGTCTGTCTCTCTCTCTCTCCCCCTGTCTCTCTCTCTCTCTCTGTCTCCCCCCTCTCTCTCTCTCTCTCTCTCTCTCCCCTGTCCCTGTGGACATCAGTAATGAGCTTGTCTCTCTCTCTCTTTCTCTCTTTCTCTCTTTCTCTCTTTCTCTCTTTCTCTCTTTCTCTCTCTCTCTCTCTCTCTCTTTCCCCTGTCTCTCTCTTCCCCTGTCTCTCTCTCTCTCTGTCTCTCTCTCTCTCAGTAATGAGCTTGTCTCTCTCTCTCTCTCTCTCTCTCTGTCTCTCTCTCTTTGTCTGTCTGTCTGTCTCTCTCTCTCTCCCCCCCTGTCTCTCTCTCTCTCTCTGTCTCCCCCTCTCTGTCTGTCTGTCTGTCTGTCTCTCTCTCTCCCCCCCTGTCTCTCTCTCTCTCTCTGTCTCTCTCTGTCTGTCTGTCTGTCTGTCTGTCTGTCTCTCTCTCTCCCCTGTCCCTGTGGACATCAGTAATGAGCTTGTCTCTCCTTGACCCCAGGTCCAGTCTCACCCTCAGGTGTCCTGATGCAGCCTGAGCGCTGTCTGGTGTCTCCATCATCATCATCATAATGATGAGGATCATAGGTAAAGAGTGGATCATAGATATAGATGTTATAGATGTTATAGATGCTCTGTACGGCTCCATCATCAAAAGTACCAGTGTACCTGATCCAGCAGCCGAGGTCACAATGAGGTCCAACATCAGCAGCCACAGCGCCCTCTTCATCATCCTCTTCATCATCTTAATCTTCATCTAAGTGAGACAAATGTTAGAAAAATGATGTGTGTGTGTGTGTGTGTATTACCTCCTCAGTAGGAAGCCTGTTCTCTGTGTGTGTGTGTGTGTGTGTGTGTGTATTACCTCCTCAGTATGAAGCCTGTTCTCTGTGTGTGTGTGTGTGTGTGTGTGTGTGTATTACCTCCTCAGTATGAAGCCTGTTCTCTGTGTGTGTGTGTGTGTGTGTGTGTGTGTGTATTACCTCCTCAGTATGAAGTCTGTTCTCTGTGTGTGTGCGCTTCAGTCTGTCACGCTTATATATGAGACAACAGAGACAAGACGCACACACACAAACACACACAGAGAGTAATTATCCTACGCAGTTAATGAATCTCTACACACAGTAACAACTTTGAACTCTTCAGAGTCGTGGGTGTTTGTTGTTTTTCATCACCTGAAGACTTTGGGATCACGTATGACCCAGGATGACAGGTGTGTGTTTGTTGATGCCATGTTTACAGGACGTTTGGATGAAAAGCAGAACAGAAGTGTATACTTGTTCTGTTTACTTCAGGGCTGAGACACCATGATGCCACTGGTTAGTATTGGTCCAGTGTGTGTGTGTGTGTGTGTGTGTGTGTGTGTGCGGTTCATTAGGTGTGGCAGCCAGTCCTTTAATGAGGCCTGCTGGAGGGCGTGGCCTGCAGAAGGGCGTGGCCCAGCGTGCTGTGATTGGTCAGATGGTCAGATTAAAGACTGTCCTTAAACTTTACGAGCAGCTGATGTGAGGCGTGTGCAGACTGAGGGCTGAAGCTGGCAGCGACTTCAGAGCCGCTCACACTCTGTGTGTGTGACGACACCAGACAGACGTGAGGAAACGTCTGACAAAGAAACGGGAACAACAAAGATTCATCCAGAAGAGAAAATGTCTCTGATTTTCCTCCAGAAATGCTGCACTGACAAACTTCCTACAACAAGCCTGTCAATCACAAACCAGGCCTGGAATACAATTGTAACGCCTGGTTAGTTGTTTTGAGAGTGTGTGAAGGTCGCAAACAAAAATGTATGACATGAGTGTGTGATACTGCCAAGCTTTAGGGGACCGGCTGTGCAGAGCTGAAGAGTCCAGTGGATAAGAGTACACACATCCAAACATTCCATGGACATTACACAGCAGTTAGATCGACTGATTAGATTAGACTTTAAGATATCTCTGTTCTGCTCATGGTGCTTTGTCCTCCAATGATATAATATAATATAATATAATACAATACAATATAATATAATATAATATAATATAATATAATTACATGTAATTAAATATAATACAATATAATAATTACATCTCTGTACTTGTACAAGAGAAATAATAGAATATTTAATGTGTTTTTTTCCCTCTCAGGGAAGAAAAGTCGGGCGCGGAACAAATGTTCTTTCTGTCTTTGTTTCCCACCGGACAACTGTTGAAGGCCGACAAAACAAGCTGGTGTCCCGCGGTACTGGAGATATTTTGCTGCTTTTCTTCTTCTTCTTCTTCATTCAGACACGAGCTGAGCGACGCAGTGAACTGAGCGGTGAATTTATTTATTTATTCATTCATTTAATAAGCATCTTTATCGTTTCTGTTCAAGTAAAACACACACACACACACACACGTGAAGCGTTTCCTGTTCGGCGCTACAAACACTGAGCTGAATGAGATGAAAACAGGGACAGAATGTGGAGTTGTAGCTTGAAGCAGCGTTGAAGAAGCTGCTTTGAAAGTGTAGCTTTTCAAGCTACTCACGATTTCAACTAAAGCTGCAGCCGAGCTACTTTGTTCCCAAAGTAGCTTCAGTGTTGATGTTCCAGTGTGACAGTTGGACTGGTTGACATGTACTGACTTCCTGTCTCTGCAGTCATGATCCTGGTGGACTCGGCTCTTTATATCGGCACGGCAGCCGACCTGAGCGACGGCCAGGGATTGGCCCAGGCTGCTGTCACTCACATTCTGTCTGTGGACTCGGCAGACCCCGCCCCTCTGCTTCCTCCGGACAGGGACTTTCACAGGAAATGGATCAATGTTTTGGATGATCCGACCTCTGACCTGCTGAGTCACATGGACGACTCGTTCAGCTTCATCAGGGAAGCGGCGGAGGGGGGCGGGGCTACGCTCGTTCACTGGTAAGGGTCCTTCAGTTAGCCACGCCCACTCACCTAAACCTCAGTGTATTACAGATAAACACACAAACCAACACAGCTGCTGGATTTAATCATGAATTCTTGTGTGTATGAAGTACATTACATTGAGTTAAGTAGTAATTATATAATAGTATATCATTATTCCAAAGTGTTCCTGTGTGACTTTCAGCCAGGCTGGGCGGAGCCGTAGTGCTGCCATGGTAACGGCCTACTTGATGAAGCGACACCAGCTGAGCTTCGCTGTGGCGTACGGCAGACTGAAGGGCGTGAAGCAGGACGTACAGTAAGACACACATGACCACAGAGCACCGCCACGCCTCACCCAACAGCTTTAAAACACACACACACACACACACACACACACACACACTTCACCACCCAGGGAAGGTCAAAGGTCACATGGACACTAACACTAAACACCTAAGGGAAACTTCCTGCAAGCACATCTGAGCTGAAGTTAGACTCTAATACGTGTGTGTGTGTGTGTGTCAGGGTGAACCCTGGTTTTGAGGAGCAGCTGTGTGTGTATGAAGCCCTGCAGTGTGAGGTGAACACCAGCAGCCCTCTGTACAAACAGTTCAGACTGAGCAAGCTCACAGAGAGATACACAGGTAACACACACACGCACTCACACATACACTCACACTCACACTCACACTCACACACATAACATAATGGTGTGTGTGTGTGTGTGTGTAGAGCTGCAGCACATCCCCAGGGAGCTGTTTGCTGTAGACCCCGCCCACTGCAGCTCCTCTGAGGCTTCATATCGATGCAGGAAATGCAGGTGAAGTGTTTCTAAAGTCACACACACATGAGAGTCACTGTCTGTCTGTCTGTCTGTCTGTCTGTCTGTCTGTCTGTCTGTCTGTCTGTCTGTCTGTCTGTGTGTCTCTCTCTCCGTCCCTTCTCCCGTTAAGGGGGGGTGTCTCGAGTTTCCCTACAGAGCTTTGGGTCATGATCCTGTGTAGTGCTGTGACCCTGGTGTGACCCTGGTGTGACCCAGGCGTGACCCTGGTGGGACCCAGGTGTGACCCTGGTGTGACCCTGGTGTGACCCAGGTGTGACCCAGGTTTGACCCTGGTGTGACCTTGGTGTGACCTTGGCGTGACCCTGGTGTGACCCTGTTTTGACCCTGGTGTGACCCTGGTGTGACCCTGGTGTGACCCTGGTTTGACCCTGGTGTGACCTTGGTGTGACCCTGGTGTGACCCTGGTGTGACCCAGGTTTGACCCTGGTGTGACCCTGGTTTGACCCTGGTGTGACCCTGGTTTGACCCTGGTGTGACCTTGGTGTGACCCTGGTGTGACCCTGGTGTGACCCTGGTTTGACCCTGGTTTGACCCAGGTGTGACCCAGGTGTGACCCTGGTTTGACCCTGGTTTGACCCAGGTGTGACCCAGGTGTGACCCAGGTTTGACCCTGGTGTGACCCTGGTTTGACCCAGGTGTGACCCAGGTGTGACCCAGGTGTGACCCTGGTGTGACCCTGGTTTGACCCTGGTGTGACCCTGGTCTCAGTCACGGCCTCCTCTCCTCTGCAGACGCTCTCTGTTCCGTGGCTCCAGTATTCTCAGTCACCCAGCAGGAGGAGGAGCCTCAGCCTTCAGCCATAAGAAGTCCAGTGACCTCTCAGGTAAGAAGAACCACCTGAGCACTGAGGTCATACCTCCACCAAGGCCTGCCAGTCCTCTGTGACAGAGTGTGTGTGTGTGTCTGATCATCATGTCATAACACAGCTGGTTACACTGAAGTCAGACTGACCGGATCAATATCCTGTAATCAATAACTGGAGATCTGTCCACTCTGTCCGATCAGCTGAGTGTAGTTTAGTAACAGAGCTGCTTGTTCTTATGTCACTAATGAACGCTCATCAAAAGATCCATGAAGGTGTTTAGGCTCTAGAGCTCATGTTGACCTCTGACCTCTCTCTACAGACCCTTCCTGTGTGTCGCTCCGCTGCACCTCCTACTTCATCGAGCCGGTGCAGTGGATGGAACGAGCTCTACTGGAGGTGATGGATGGGCAGGTCAGTGTCGTCATGGATACCATGTCTACATTTAGAGAGTGTGTAGCTGGGATGCATCTGCTCATGCTGCCCACACACACACACACACACACACACACACACACACACCTCACTTAGACACAGGGCGGCCATGTTGTTGGAGTGTGATCTCGTCCTGATCACGTTGAATAAGGGGTTATGTTGCTATGACAACAACTCCAACAAGTGCTTAGAGGAACCTAGAGGTCCAGGATCATGACATCATCTCATTCATCCACATACAGAGAGTACAGCCCAGATCTGGAGCTTAACCACGCGTTTGCACAACAAAGCAGTGTCAAGGTTTAAACTATGCCTGGATTAGTTTTCATGTGAAGAACATTGAAACGTTTGGATCAATGATGAACATTAGCTCATGATAAGTGTGTGTGTGTGTGTGTGTGTGTGTGTGTGTGTGTGTGTGTAGTTGTTGTGTCCTAAGTGTAGCTGTAAGCTAGGCTCCTTTAGCTGGTGCGGCGCTCAGTGTTCGTGCGGTCGTTGGGTCACTCCTGCTTTCCAACTGCACCGAAACCGAGTGGATGAGATCCAGCAGCTCCACGCTCACAGATAACACACACACGCACACGCGTGTTGATTGGTTGTTTTGAGGCAGTTTCTTATGAATGTAAATGTATTTAACATCTTTATGTCAAATAAAAACTCAGAATCAGAATTCTGTTTCATTAAAGCTGCTAAACTGTCGTCGTCGTCATAGCGACTGGCGTGTGTTTGTGTCGGTGCCGTTTTAACCCTCTGTGTTCCACTTTCATACCAGTGGTCATTCTATTGGTCATCATGTTGTTTATCATCAACCAATCAGCTGCTTTTCATCACTATGGCAACAAGTTAGCTCATGAATATTCCCAGTGTCATTTGATCCTGTAGTTAATAGAACCTGATGTGTGACCCCTGACCCTCCAGGCTTGTCGGGGTCGTGTTTATGTTTTGTTGCTGAAATTCCCTTTTTTATGATCATAAACATAGAAACATGAGAGCGAGACCTTTTGGGGACTAACCCTAACATCACGCCCCCTGGTGGAGGGTGAAGACGCTTCTCCTGTCCTACGTCGCCATCAGGTGGACATTTTCTAATCATCTCAAAAGTTTGTCTCCATTTCTAAATGCAGTGATGTCATCATGTGGGATCATGTGAGTAGTTTCTGTTAGTTTCATTCCTGCCTAAAGTGCTGTGCATGTGTGTGTGAGAGAAAGGACAGGAAGCAGAACGGACGATTACACTTTTATTAGTGTGAATGTCAACAGATGTGTTGGCGTTACTGAAGATGAAACGCATCATGGGCACCTGACAGCGCACACAAAGGGTCTCTTGGCCCCGCAGTGCTGGTCGTTCCAGAGTCCCCAAGCTGCAGAACACACACACACACACACACACACGGAGGC
>NW_027467216.1:15000-25000 GCF_046128005.1 Genypterus blacodes
CCTCTCCCTCTCTGTCTCCCTCTCTCTGTGTTTCTCTCTCTCTCTCTCTCTCTCTCTCTCTCTGTCGCTCTCTCTCTGTCTCTCTTTCCCTCTCTCTGTGTCTCTCTCTGTGTGTGTGTCTCTCTCTGTCTCTCTCTGTGTCTGTCTCTGTGTCTGTCTCTCTCTCTGTCTTTCTCTCTTTCTGTCTGTCTCTCTCTCTCTCTGTCTGTCTGTCTCTCTTTCCCTCTCTCTGTGTCTCTCTGTGTGTGTGTGTGTCTCTCTCTCTGTCTCTCTCTGTGTCTGTCTCTCTCTCTGTCTCTCTCTCTTTCTGTCTGTCTCTCTCTCTCTCTGCCTGTCTCTCTCTTGTCTCTGTCTTGCATGTTTTGTCCTAACCCATGACATGTTGTGTGTATTGCCTTGCATGTCTTTATTGTTCCTCTCTCTAATCCCACTCTCAGTCTCTATCACTCACTCAGCCGTGCCCGGAGAGGGATCGGCTCTTGTAATGTACGTCTATTTCAAAGTGTTTGATCCAGAAGGTGAGAGAAGGACAGGAGGCATGAAGGACAGATCCACTTGTATTCTTTTATTGGTGTGAATGTCAGCAGATGTGTGTGCAGCTGAAGCTCTAGCCTCTACAGCCCACAGAGCATATGAAGCGTCTCCTGGCACTGCAGGACTGGTCGTTCCACAATCCCCAAGCTGCAAAACACCCAAACAAGCAGAGCAGTTAGAAGGATGATGGTTCACCCCAACACTTCAGGTAGACCAACCATCTGATCATCCACCTGTTCAGCTCAACTGCCTTCTATCTGACACTTATCAGCTGTCATCTCTCAAAGGGAAATGTTGAATAAGAATAAGAAAAGGGAAGGGATTCTTCATTCCCTAAATGGGATTGTTAAGTTTACTGCACAACACAATCCAGTGTCCACAGGAATGTAAAGAAAACAGCCTGTTTACGCTTTTAATGATGGGAAATGTTCCATCTGACGCTTTGAATGCTTTGAATCTTCCACTTACTGCCCCAGTTCATCTCAGCACAGCGCTCCCTCTTCCTGTAGAAGTCTGGCTGCCCTTTGTGCCATCTGGAAAAGTTCCATTTGCTTCCATCAGTCCATCCATACTTTCCATTACTCTGGAAAGAGAAAGCATCTGATGAGGGATTGGGCTCCAGCAGGTCATGTGATCTCTTTAGCCTCCACACATGAAGGCGTTTGAATGAGAAGATTCTTCACTCTCATCATTTCTGTCCTTCTGACTCTTATCTGTTCACGTGGTTAGAAGCTTGAGGACCTGTGCTTTGTGCCAGAGCCTGTCTGTCTGTCTGTCTGTCTGTCTGTCTGTCTGTCTGTCTGTCTGTCTGTCTGTCTGTCTGTCTGTCTGTCTGACTGTCTGACTGTCAGGACTAAGGTGCACTTCATACTGTTGATCCTGTCTGTGGTCAGATCCACATCAAGCCCTCAAAGTGACAGTGGTGCTTTACTCACCAGTCTCTCTCCTCCAATCCAGTATGTGTAACGCCTGCTGGAGTACTTGGCCAGTCTACATAAGACCCTGTTGTACTGATGCACGTTGTGGATGGAGACCAAATCTCCACAGAGTCTGCGGCAGTATGCCTGAAATGAGCAGAGACAGAAGTGAGAATGAGACCAAGCTGCTACCAGGAGACCCTCAGCTTGGTGTCTTTACATCTGAGACTTCACCTCTGCTCGGTTAAAGTTCCATCTAGCCCCATACACCTTGAAGCAGCGTTTGCTGTCCAGGCTGTACCATCCTCCCCCTACACCATAGCATCGCTGCAGCTTCACTCTCCTGCAGTTACGAAGAACTCTGCCTGCAGACACATGAAGCATGTTTGAGTCACACTGAGGCCTTCTGTCAGTCTGACACACTGAACAGCATCTACAGTGAGAGACAGAGAGACAGAGAGAGAGAGACAGAGAGAGACAGAGACAGAGAGAGACTGAGAGACAGAGAGACAGAGAGAGAGAGGGAGAGGGAGACAGAGAGAGGGACGAAGAGACAGAGGCAGAGAGAGGGAGACAGAGAGAGAGAGGGAGGGAGACAGAGAGAGGGACGAAGAGACAGAGGCAGAGAGACAGAGGGAGAGATAGAGCGAGGGGGACAGAGAGGGAGGGAGAGAGAGGCAGAGAGAGGGAGAGAGAGGCAGAGAGAGGGAGAGAGAGGCAGAGAGAGGCAGAGAGAGGGAGAGAGCGAGGGAGATAGAGAGAGGGAGAGAGCGAGGGGGGGAGAGAGTGAGGGGGGGAGAGGCAGAGAGAGGGAGGAGACAGAGAGAGAGAGACAGAGAGAGACAGAGACAGAGAGAGACTGACAGACAGAGAGACAGGGAGACAGGGAGAGAGAGACAGAGAGAGACAGAGACAGAGAGAGAGAGGGAGAGGGAGACAGAGAGAGGGACGAAGAGACAGAGGCAGAGAGAGAGAGGGAGAGATAGAGCGAGGGGGACAGAGAGGGAGAGAGAGGCAGAGAGAGGGAGAGAGCGAGGGGGGGAGAGAGTGAGGGGGGGAGAGGCAGAGAGAGGGAGGAGACAGAGCTTCCTGGTCTCTGTCTTCTGAGTGTACCTCTGGATATGGCATCAGTCTCCTGAGTGATCATCAGCAGCAGCAGAGCTGCACACACAGTCAGCCACACACAACGCATCTTCAATCAGCAGCTGGGAAATCTACAAACACAAACACACAGATCAGTACATGAAGATCAGATCGAGGCTCCTGATGAAGACCAAGAGGACTCACCACAGAAGAGTGTGTTCTTGGTGCTGGCCTCTGAAGCTTGTATGTCACTCAGCTGTCTGTCTCTCCTATATATCCTGTCTGAAGGTCCCTGGGTACCTGTCAGTCACATTTACCTGCAGGTGTGTTTTATGTGTGTACAAGGGGACCATCTTGAGGAAAACATCAAGAAACAAAAAAAGCCTGCAGGCGGACACACACACACACACACACAAAGCCCCCCCCCCCTTTGTGAACTCTGACGTGTGTATATTCTCTGTAAATGTTGTTGCATTCGTCCTGTGTAACAGAATGGACCTCAGGGGGCTTCAGAAGGCCCCAGGAGGCTTCCGGAGTCTTTTGGGAGGCTTGGAGAGGCCTTGGAGGCTACAGGAGGCCCCAGAAGGACTTGGGAGGCCCCAGAAGGACTCGGGAGGCTTCAGGAGCTTGTTGAGGATAGACAGATTCCAGCGTTCAGCTGCCTCTTTAAATGCTCCTTCACACTAACTGTACTCAGGAGGCTGCTGATTGCGTAATAAGCTCCAATGTTAGTAAATGAGACGTTGACTTGAGACAAACTGGCAACTCTTTGGCTGCCGGCTGCCAATCCACACTTCTTGGCTGGGGACTCGAAACCGGCCACCCTATGATCCTAGACCCTATGGACTGCACCACTGCTGGCCCGTCTCTAACATATTTACAGAGACAGAACCACTGGATTCTCTGTGACTTGTTCCTTCATCTGAGTCTGAGCAGAGCAGAGCAAGTCCAGCTGCTCTGAGCTCATCTCCACCTGGGCCCTCTGCTCTCTGCTTTTGCCTCTGGGAGGTTTTAATCCTGTTAATTAATTTGTGTGACGATCCTGGTTCACACGTGATCACACACACACACACACACACACACCAGGGAGGAGCCTCACAGTCTCATCTCTTTATTGACCCATCACACCCATCTTCTTCTGTGGTGGGTGTGTCTCTGCTTGCTTTGTCCTCAGGAAACATTAACATGTGTGGCTTTCTGTCAGACTTTCACTGATGAACAAGCTCCTGAAGGAAAAGTCAATATGCCTTCACTCTGACTCAGAGTGCCTGTGAGGCAACACACACAAAGGAGGAGCACTAAACCAGCACATTGTTCTTTACAACACTTTTACATTAGTTCTTTTTAAAAAGGACAAAAGATGTTTTTGAGATCAGTCAAGTCATTCTCATGAAGAACTTTGGCACTTGATTTGATATTTGAGATGGTTGGATCTCCGTCCCTCCATCATTTATCTTTTTAAAGGAAAGAGGACCCCCCCCCCCCCCCCCCCCCCCCCATGAAGCAGATCAGAGGATGCAGGAGGGAGGAGGTGTGTGAGGACAGAGGGGTCCAGGCTGGAGGCCAGAGAACTCAGGTGCTGTTACAGTAGTGGAGTCTGGAGGTGAGGAGCAGCTGACAGGGAGGACATATGTGGTTTTGGTGATGATGAAGATGGCACTGAGGTGATGAGTGAGGAGATGAGCCACAGTGGAGCCATCATGCATGTAGAGTTATAGAGTTATACATCACAGAGCAGCTTTCTCTCAGCCTGGAGTCTCAGTGTGAGAGGAGTCTCTACTGCAGATAAAAGAATGACATGAGGTTGAACTTATTTGAAGAACCGAGCTGAAGGTCCGTCTTGGTCCGTGTTGGTTGTATTGGTGGTGAATGATGAGGCAAAGATGATCTGAAATCTTTAGATTGTTTTACTGAAGTAGTCGTTGGACAGCTGCTGGTCCTGCTCCCTTCAGAGTCAGGCCACGAGTTTCCACATACAATTGCATTCATACCGCAAGCAAAAGGCGTTCCCATAGTATTAGAATGCATTGATGACAATGTAGTTTAACCGTTGTTGATTGGTTGAGCCAGGATTTAGAGAGGCGGCGCTGTAATTCAAATCTGAGGGATGAACAGCTGTCGGTGGGGGAGAATGTAATACGTCTTTGTGTAAATTAAAGAACAACAGTACAGTGTAATTTACCCTTGGGTAACCTCCTTTGATCTGAAGAAGCTCCCCAGACTGAGAGGCTCTTCCTCCCTCCTGCTATGCAACAGATGCTGAGGCTTTTGATAAGGTGATACGGTGCTCTCTTCACCACAGATATGTGTTATCAAGCCCTCCTGGAGAGAGGATTGTCAAATCCTCTGTTTTACTTCCAGACTTGCCGGAGCAAGTTAGTCAGTTACTGCATTTACTTCTATATGTTTGACATTATTTGTTATATTCCAACAAACTCTGGAGGCGTGTCATTGTCTGGTGATCTCCTCTCTCCTCCCTGCGGTTCATCATCGTGACTCGCCGTAGGTGGGGGTGTGTTTGTGTGTGTTCTCATCACACACTCATTCCTGCTGCTTTGTCTTCAGGCTGAATGTGTGTGTGTGCTATCTGAGCTAACACAGGAGGGTCTGGCATGTCCTTCTTCTGAACTCATAATGTCGCCTTTTGACGCGCCACGTTGACGGAACCATGTGTCCTCCTCTCGCTTCTGCCCCGCTCCAGGAGAAGGTAACTCCGTCTGGTCCGCTGCTGCTCGATCCCGTCCGGCTCGGTTCCTAACAAACCTGAAGTTAGTCATTACATTACGATCATTTGGCAGATGCTTTTATCCAGAGCGACTTACATTACATTACCACCCATTACAGAGGGGGGAGCAGTTGAGGGTTCGGTGCTCAGGGGCACGTCGGCAGGGACTCGAACCGGCGACCCTCTGGTTCCCAAGCGAAGGCACTACAGACTGAGCTACTGCCGCCCCCAGTAGTCATCACAATCACTCTGACCATAGAGCAGCTGGATCGGCTGCTCTATCTGGGTAATGTGATGCTGTGACATGTGATAAGAGATAAGATAAGATAAGATAAGATAAGATGAAATTTTATTATCCAGCGGGAAATTACTGTGCAACAGTTACAGTACAGCATGAAAAAAAAAACAAGACCCAGAAATCAGAAATCCCCCAACTAGTGCAATAATGAAAAGTGCAAGAATGCAAGTAGATAATAAGTACAAGATAAGTACAAACAATAAGGGGGGTACGAAGTACATACAATGGGGGGAACAGTACGTGACAAAATAAGTACATAAGGAAGTGCAAGTGCAACGTGCATCTGACTGAGGTATGAGTAATGACAATCTACAACTACAGCCTACAGGTGTGTATATGTGACATACAGCAACGTTTAGTGCAATATATTATAAGTGACAGTGAAGCAGGTTGGGGGGGGGAGCGGGCTCAGATCCCTATGTCCCCACCGTCCCACCTCGACCCGAGGTAGCTTTATTAAAGAGTCCAATGGCCACAGGAAGAAAGGATTTCCTATGGCGCTCAGTAGTTCACCTGGGGGGAATGAGTCTGTTACTGAAGGTGCTCTTGTATGAGGCCAGCACCTGGTGGAGAGGGGGAGAGTCATTGTTCATGATTCTCCTTAGCTTGCGCAGCATCCTCCTCTCTGACACACGCTCCAACCAATCAAGTTCAGTCCCCAGGACGGAGCCAGCCTTCCTGACGATCTTGTTGATCCTGTTGGCGTCAGCTGACCTCGCCCTACTGCCCCAGCACACGACCGCGAAGAAGATGGCACTGGCAACCACAGACTGGTAGAACATCCTCAGCATGGTGTTACAGACATTGATGGATGGAAGCCTCCTCAGGAAGTAGAGTCGACTCTGCCCCTTCTTGTAAACAGCCTCAGCGTTCTTAGACCAGTCCAGTTTGTTGTCCAAATGGACTCCCAGGTATTTGTATACCTGCACAGAGTCCACAGTCACCCCATTGATGGTCACAGGTGTGGGGGGTGACTTCTTCTTGCGGAGGTCAACCACCAGCTCCTTAGTCTTGTCAGTGTTGAGCTGCAGGTGATTCAGCTCACACCACTTGACGAAGGAGTCCACCACACCCCTGTACTCCTCATTCTTCCCCTCGGTGATGCAGCCCACTATCGCAGAGTCATCTGAGAACTTCTGCAGGTGGCATGACTCAGAGTGTACAGGGTGAACAGGAATGGTGATAGGACCCTGAGGGGCCCCAGTGTTGCACACCACAGTGTCAGACACACATCCCTGCAGTCTGACAAACTGCGGCCGACCAGTTAGATAGTCCACTATCCAGGAAACCAGGGGAGAGTCTACCTGCATCGCCGACCGCTTACTCCCGAGCAGGGCAGGCCGAACGCTGTTGAATGCACTGGAAAAGTCAAAGAACATGACTCTGACGGTGCTGCCGGGTCTGTCCAGATGGGCGTAGGCACGGTGAAGCAGGAAGATGACAGCGTCCTCTACTCCCAGTTTCGGCTGATAGGCAAACTGGAGAGGGTCCAGTGATGGTTTGACCAGGGGCCGAAGAAATGACAGTACCAGTCTCTCCAGTGATTGCTCTGCGACTGGATGGCCGTCCCTCTGTGTCCATCAGGAAGGGAAACATCATCGCTCTGTACTCTGTAGGACAGTTCCATTGATGAGTGCTGTCAGTCCACTGATGGGAGAATCTCTGCAGACATCAGGAAACGGTCCCACGCACACGCACACGCACACACACACACACACACAGTCTTACCCCCGGTGCAGACCAGCTCAAAGTCGTGGCAGCACTCGTCATGGCGCAGACAGCTGTAGTCACAGGTGCACTGCTGCCCTCTAGTGAACGACTCTCCACAGCGACTCACACAGCTGCCTGCAGAGGAAACATGAAACATGATTACATCATGATTCAGACCTGCTCATGTAAACATCTCAGGACATTTAGAAGAAGAGGAGGAAACTTTATGTGGTCCAATCACACGCAAACACATCACCATGCCAACACGTCAATCTGACATTTTTCCTCTTACACACACACACACACACACACACACACACACACACACACACACACACACACACATACATACAGGGTACACATACACCTACTTACTTACAACCAAACCTGCAACATCATCAGCTTACCTGTCTATCTGTTTACCTGTCTACCTGCTCCCTAAACTACCTGCATGACCAGCTGCTCCAGGAGCCCCCTGTCTCCCTCTCCCTCCCTCCCTCCTTCTCTCTCCTTCTCTCTCTCTCTCTCTCTCTCTCTCTCTCCCTCTCTCTCTCTCTCTCTCCCTCTCTCTCTCTCTCTCTCTCTCTCTCTCTCTCCCTCCTTCTCCCTCCTTCTCTCTCTCTCTCTCTCTCTCTCTCTCTCTGTCTCTGTTTCTGTCTCTCTCTCCCTCTCTCTGTCTCTCTATCTCTCTCTCTCTCTCTCTCCCTCTCTTTCTGTCTTGACATCAGTAATGAGCTTGTCTCCCTCTCTCTCTCCCTCTCTCTCTCTCTCTCTCCCCCATCTCTCTCTTTCTGTCTCTCTCTCTCCCCCCGTCTCTCTCTTTCTGTCTCTCTCTCTCCCCCCTGTCTCTGTCTCTCAGTAATGAGCTTGTCTCTCTCCATCTTTCTCTCGCTCTCGCTCTCTCTCTCTCTCTCTCTCTCTCCCCTGTCTCTCTCTCTCTGTCTCTCTCTCTCTTCCCCTGTCTCTCTCTCTCTCAGTAATGAGCTTGTCTCTCTCTCTCTCTCTCTCTCTCTGTCTCTCTCTCTTTGTCTGTCTGTCTCTCTCTCTCTCCCCCTGTCTCTCTCTCTCTCTCTCTGTCTCCCCTCTCTCCCTCTCTCTCTCTCTCTCTCTCCCCTGTCCCTGCGGACATCAGTAATGAGCTTGTCTCTCTCTCTCTTTCTCTCTCTCTCTCTTTCCCCTGTCTCTCTCTTCCCCTGTCTGTCTCTCTCTCTCTCAGTAATGAGCTTGTCTCTCTCTCTCTCTCTCTCTCTCTGTCTCTCTCTCTTTGTCTGTCTGTCTGTCTCTCTCTCTCTCCCCCCCTGTCTCTCTCTCTCTCTCTGTCTCCCCCTCTCTGTCTGTCTGTCTGTCTGTCTCTCTCTCTCCCCCCCTGTCTCTCTCTCTCTCTCTGTCTCTCTCTGTCTGTCTGTCTGTCTGTCTGTCTGTCTGTCTCTCTCTCTCCCCTGTCCCTGTGGACATCAGTAATGAGCTTGTCTCTCCTTGACCCCAGGTCCAGTCTCACCCTCAGGTGTCCTGATGCAGCCTGAGCGCTGTCTGGTGTCTCCATCATCATCATCATAATGATGAGGATCATAGGTAAAGAGTGGATCATAGATATAGATGTTATAGATGTTATAGATGCTCTGTACGGCTCCATCATCAAAAGTACCAGTGTACCTGATCCAGCAGCCGAGGTCACAATGAGGTCCAACATCAGCAGCCACAGCGCCCTCTTCATCATCCTCTTCATCATCTTAATCTTCATCTAAGTGAGACAAATGTTAGAAAAATGATGTGTGTGTGTGTGTGTGTGTATTACCTCCTCAGTAGGAAGCCTGTTCTCTGTGTGTGTGTGTGTGTGTGTGTGTGTGTATTACCTCCTCAGTATGAAGCCTGTTCTCTGTGTGTGTGTGTGTGTGTGTGTGTGTGTATTACCTCCTCAGTATGAAGCCTGTTCTCTGTGTGTGTGTGTGTGTGTGTGTGTGTGTGTGTATTACCTCCTCAGTATGAAGTCTGTTCTCTGTGTGTGTGCGCTTCAGTCTGTCACGCTTATATATGAGACAACAGAGACAAGACGCACACACACAAACACACACAGAGAGTAATTATCCTACGCAGTTAATGAATCTCTACACACAGTAACAACTTTGAACTCTTCAGAGTCGTGGGTGTTTGTTGTTTTTCATCACCTGAAGACTTTGGGATCACGTATGACCCAGGATGACAGGTGTGTGTTTGTTGATGCCATGTTTACAGGACGTTTGGATGAAAAGCAGAACAGAAGTGTATACTTGTTCTGTTTACTTCAGGGCTGAGACACCATGATGCCACTGGTTAGTATTGGTCCAGTGTGTGTGTGTGTGTGTGTGTGTGTGTGTGTGCGGTTCATTAGGTGTGGCAGCCAGTCCTTTAATGAGGCCTGCTGGAGGGCGTGGCCTGCAGAAGGGCGTGGCCCAGCGTGCTGTGATTGGTCAGATGGTCAGATTAAAGACTGTCCTTAAACTTTACGAGCAGCTGATGTGAGGCGTGTGCAGACTGAGGGCTGAAGCTGGCAGCGACTTCAGAGCCGCTCACACTCTGTGTGTGTGACGACACCAGACAGACGTGAGGAAACGTCTGACAAAGAAACGGGAACAACAAAGATTCATCCAGAAGAGAAAATGTCTCTGATTTTCCTCCAGAAATGCTGCACTGACAAACTTCCTACAACAAGCCTGTCAATCACAAACCAGGCCTGGAATACAATTGTAACGCCTG
>NW_027467216.1:32500-42500 GCF_046128005.1 Genypterus blacodes
GTCTCTCTGTGTGTGTGTGTGTCTCTCTCTCTGTCTCTCTCTGTGTCTGTCTCTCTCTCTGTCTCTCTCTCTTTCTGTCTGTCTCTCTCTCTCTCTGCCTGTCTCTCTCTTGTCTCTGTCTTGCATGTTTTGTCCTAACCCATGACATGTTGTGTGTATTGCCTTGCATGTCTTTATTGTTCCTCTCTCTAATCCCACTCTCAGTCTCTATCACTCACTCAGCCGTGCCCGGAGAGGGATCGGCTCTTGTAATGTACGTCTATTTCAAAGTGTTTGATCCAGAAGGTGAGAGAAGGACAGGAGGCATGAAGGACAGATCCACTTGTATTCTTTTATTGGTGTGAATGTCAGCAGATGTGTGTGCAGCTGAAGCTCTAGCCTCTACAGCCCACAGAGCATATGAAGCGTCTCCTGGCACTGCAGGACTGGTCGTTCCACAATCCCCAAGCTGCAAAACACCCAAACAAGCAGAGCAGTTAGAAGGATGATGGTTCACCCCAACACTTCAGGTAGACCAACCATCTGATCATCCACCTGTTCAGCTCAACTGCCTTCTATCTGACACTTATCAGCTGTCATCTCTCAAAGGGAAATGTTGAATAAGAATAAGAAAAGGGAAGGGATTCTTCATTCCCTAAATGGGATTGTTAAGTTTACTGCACAACACAATCCAGTGTCCACAGGAATGTAAAGAAAACAGCCTGTTTACGCTTTTAATGATGGGAAATGTTCCATCTGACGCTTTGAATGCTTTGAATCTTCCACTTACTGCCCCAGTTCATCTCAGCACAGCGCTCCCTCTTCCTGTAGAAGTCTGGCTGCCCTTTGTGCCATCTGGAAAAGTTCCATTTGCTTCCATCAGTCCATCCATACTTTCCATTACTCTGGAAAGAGAAAGCATCTGATGAGGGATTGGGCTCCAGCAGGTCATGTGATCTCTTTAGCCTCCACACATGAAGGCGTTTGAATGAGAAGATTCTTCACTCTCATCATTTCTGTCCTTCTGACTCTTATCTGTTCACGTGGTTAGAAGCTTGAGGACCTGTGCTTTGTGCCAGAGCCTGTCTGTCTGTCTGTCTGTCTGTCTGTCTGTCTGTCTGTCTGTCTGTCTGTCTGTCTGTCTGTCTGTCTGTCTGACTGTCTGACTGTCAGGACTAAGGTGCACTTCATACTGTTGATCCTGTCTGTGGTCAGATCCACATCAAGCCCTCAAAGTGACAGTGGTGCTTTACTCACCAGTCTCTCTCCTCCAATCCAGTATGTGTAACGCCTGCTGGAGTACTTGGCCAGTCTACATAAGACCCTGTTGTACTGATGCACGTTGTGGATGGAGACCAAATCTCCACAGAGTCTGCGGCAGTATGCCTGAAATGAGCAGAGACAGAAGTGAGAATGAGACCAAGCTGCTACCAGGAGACCCTCAGCTTGGTGTCTTTACATCTGAGACTTCACCTCTGCTCGGTTAAAGTTCCATCTAGCCCCATACACCTTGAAGCAGCGTTTGCTGTCCAGGCTGTACCATCCTCCCCCTACACCATAGCATCGCTGCAGCTTCACTCTCCTGCAGTTACGAAGAACTCTGCCTGCAGACACATGAAGCATGTTTGAGTCACACTGAGGCCTTCTGTCAGTCTGACACACTGAACAGCATCTACAGTGAGAGACAGAGAGACAGAGAGAGAGAGACAGAGAGAGACAGAGACAGAGAGAGACTGAGAGACAGAGAGACAGAGAGAGAGAGGGAGAGGGAGACAGAGAGAGGGACGAAGAGACAGAGGCAGAGAGAGGGAGACAGAGAGAGAGAGGGAGGGAGACAGAGAGAGGGACGAAGAGACAGAGGCAGAGAGAGAGAGGGAGAGATAGAGCGAGGGGGACAGAGAGGGAGGGAGAGAGAGGCAGAGAGAGGCAGAGAGAGGCAGAGAGAGGGAGAGAGCGAGGGAGACAGAGAGAGGGAGGGAGGGAGACAGAGAGAGGGACGAAGAGACAGAGGCAGAGAGACAGAGGGAGAGATAGAGCGAGGGGGACAGAGAGGGAGGGAGAGAGAGGCAGAGAGAGGGAGAGAGAGGCAGAGAGAGGGAGAGAGAGGCAGAGAGAGGCAGAGAGAGGGAGAGAGCGAGGGAGATAGAGAGAGGGAGAGAGCGAGGGGGGGAGAGAGTGAGGGGGGGAGAGGCAGAGAGAGGGAGGAGACAGAGAGAGAGAGACAGAGAGAGACAGAGACAGAGAGAGACTGACAGACAGAGAGACAGGGAGACAGGGAGAGAGAGACAGAGAGAGACAGAGACAGAGAGAGAGAGGGAGAGGGAGACAGAGAGAGGGACGAAGAGACAGAGGCAGAGAGAGAGAGGGAGAGATAGAGCGAGGGGGACAGAGAGGGAGAGAGAGGCAGAGAGAGGGAGAGAGCGAGGGGGGGAGAGAGTGAGGGGGGGAGAGGCAGAGAGAGGGAGGAGACAGAGCTTCCTGGTCTCTGTCTTCTGAGTGTACCTCTGGATATGGCATCAGTCTCCTGAGTGATCATCAGCAGCAGCAGAGCTGCACACACAGTCAGCCACACACAACGCATCTTCAATCAGCAGCTGGGAAATCTACAAACACAAACACACAGATCAGTACATGAAGATCAGATCGAGGCTCCTGATGAAGACCAAGAGGACTCACCACAGAAGAGTGTGTTCTTGGTGCTGGCCTCTGAAGCTTGTATGTCACTCAGCTGTCTGTCTCTCCTATATATCCTGTCTGAAGGTCCCTGGGTACCTGTCAGTCACATTTACCTGCAGGTGTGTTTTATGTGTGTACAAGGGGACCATCTTGAGGAAAACATCAAGAAACAAAAAAAGCCTGCAGGCGGACACACACACACACACACACAAAGCCCCCCCCCCCTTTGTGAACTCTGACGTGTGTATATTCTCTGTAAATGTTGTTGCATTCGTCCTGTGTAACAGAATGGACCTCAGGGGGCTTCAGAAGGCCCCAGGAGGCTTCCGGAGTCTTTTGGGAGGCTTGGAGAGGCCTTGGAGGCTACAGGAGGCCCCAGAAGGACTTGGGAGGCCCCAGAAGGACTCGGGAGGCTTCAGGAGCTTGTTGAGGATAGACAGATTCCAGCGTTCAGCTGCCTCTTTAAATGCTCCTTCACACTAACTGTACTCAGGAGGCTGCTGATTGCGTAATAAGCTCCAATGTTAGTAAATGAGACGTTGACTTGAGACAAACTGGCAACTCTTTGGCTGCCGGCTGCCAATCCACACTTCTTGGCTGGGGACTCGAAACCGGCCACCCTATGATCCTAGACCCTATGGACTGCACCACTGCTGGCCCGTCTCTAACATATTTACAGAGACAGAACCACTGGATTCTCTGTGACTTGTTCCTTCATCTGAGTCTGAGCAGAGCAGAGCAAGTCCAGCTGCTCTGAGCTCATCTCCACCTGGGCCCTCTGCTCTCTGCTTTTGCCTCTGGGAGGTTTTAATCCTGTTAATTAATTTGTGTGACGATCCTGGTTCACACGTGATCACACACACACACACACACACACACCAGGGAGGAGCCTCACAGTCTCATCTCTTTATTGACCCATCACACCCATCTTCTTCTGTGGTGGGTGTGTCTCTGCTTGCTTTGTCCTCAGGAAACATTAACATGTGTGGCTTTCTGTCAGACTTTCACTGATGAACAAGCTCCTGAAGGAAAAGTCAATATGCCTTCACTCTGACTCAGAGTGCCTGTGAGGCAACACACACAAAGGAGGAGCACTAAACCAGCACATTGTTCTTTACAGCACTTTTACATTAGTTCTTTTTAAAAAGGACAAAAGATGTTTTTGAGATCAGTCAAGTCATTCTCATGAAGAACTTTGGCACTTGATTTGATATTTGAGATGGTTGGATCTCCGTCCCTCCATCATTTATCTTTTTAAAGGAAAGAGGACCCCCCCCCCCCCCCCCCCCATGAAGCAGATCAGAGGATGCAGGAGGGAGGAGGTGTGTGAGGACAGAGGGGTCCAGGCTGGAGGCCAGAGAACTCAGGTGCTGTTACAGTAGTGGAGTCTGGAGGTGAGGAGCGGCTGACAGGGAGGACATATGTGGTTTTGGTGATGATGAAGATGGCACTGAGGTGATGAGTGAGGAGATGAGCCACAGTGGAGCCATCATGCATGTAGAGTTATAGAGTTATACATCACAGAGCAGCTTTCTCTCAGCCTGGAGTCTCAGTGTGAGAGGAGTCTCTACTGCAGATAAAAGAATGACATGAGGTTGAACTTATTTGAAGAACCGAGCTGAAGGTCCGTCTTGGTCCGTGTTGGTTGTATTGGTGGTGAATGATGAGGCAAAGATGATCTGAAATCTTTAGATTGTTTTACTGAAGTAGTCGTTGGACAGCTGCTGGTCCTGCTCCCTTCAGAGTCAGGCCACGAGTTTCCACATACAATTGCATTCATACCGCAAGCAAAAGGCGTTCCCATAGTATTAGAATGCATTGATGACAATGTAGTTTAACCGTTGTTGATTGGTTGAGCCAGGATTTAGAGAGGCGGCGCTGTAATTCAAATCTGAGGGATGAACAGCTGTCGGTGGGGGAGAATGTAATACGTCTTTGTGTAAATTAAAGAACAACAGTACAGTGTAATTTACCCTTGGGTAACCTCCTTTGATCTGAAGAAGCTCCCCAGACTGAGAGGCTCTTCCTCCCTCCTGCTATGCAACAGATGCTGAGGCTTTTGATAAGGTGATACGGTGCTCTCTTCACCACAGATATGTGTTATCAAGCCCTCCTGGAGAGAGGATTGTCAAATCCTCTGTTTTACTTCCAGACTTGCCGGAGCAAGTTAGTCAGTTACTGCATTTACTTCTATATGTTTGACATTATTTGTTATATTCCAACAAACTCTGGAGGCGTGTCATTGTCTGGTGATCTCCTCTCTCCTCCCTGCGGTTCATCATCGTGACTCGCCGTAGGTGGGGGTGTGTTTGTGTGTGTTCTCATCACACACTCATTCCTGCTGCTTTGTCTTCAGGCTGAATGTGTGTGTGTGCTATCTGAGCTAACACAGGAGGGTCTGGCATGTCCTTCTTCTGAACTCATAATGTCGCCTTTTGACGCGCCACGTTGACGGAACCATGTGTCCTCCTCTCGCTTCTGCCCCGCTCCAGGAGAAGGTAACTCCGTCTGGTCCGCTGCTGCTCGATCCCGTCCGGCTCGGTTCCTAACAAACCTGAAGTTAGTCATTACATTACGATCATTTGGCAGATGCTTTTATCCAGAGCGACTTACATTACATTACCACCCATTACAGAGGGGGGAGCAGTTGAGGGTTCGGTGCTCAGGGGCACGTCGGCAGGGACTCGAACCGGCGACCCTCTGGTTCCCAAGCGAAGGCACTACAGACTGAGCTACTGCCGCCCCCAGTAGTCATCACAATCACTCTGACCATAGAGCAGCTGGATCGGCTGCTCTATCTGGGTAATGTGATGCTGTGACATGTGATAAGAGATAAGATAAGATAAGATAAGATAAGATGAAATTTTATTATCCAGCGGGAAATTACTGTGCAACAGTTACAGTACAGCATGAAAAAAAAAACAAGACCCAGAAATCAGAAATCCCCCAACTAGTGCAATAATGAAAAGTGCAAGAATGCAAGTAGATAATAAGTACAAGATAAGTACAAACAATAAGGGGGGTACGAAGTACATACAATGGGGGGAACAGTACGTGACAAAATAAGTACATAAGGAAGTGCAAGTGCAACGTGCATCTGACTGAGGTATGAGTAATGACAATCTACAACTACAGCCTACAGGTGTGTATATGTGACATACAGCAACGTTTAGTGCAATATACTATAAGTGACAGTGAAGCAGGTTGGGGGGGGGAGCGGGCTCAGATCCCTATGTCCCCACCGTCCCACCTCGACCCGAGGTAGCTTTATTAAAGAGTCCAATGGCCACAGGAAGAAAGGATTTCCTATGGCGCTCAGTAGTTCACCTGGGGGGAATGAGTCTGTTACTGAAGGTGCTCTTGTATGAGGCCAGCACCTGGTGGAGAGGGGGAGAGTCATTGTTCATGATTCTCCTTAGCTTGCGCAGCATCCTCCTCTCTGACACACGCTCCAACCAATCCAGTTCAGTCCCCAGGACGGAGCCAGCCTTCCTGACGATCTTGTTGATCCTGTTGGCGTCAGCTGACCTCGCCCTACTGCCCCAGCACACGACCGCGAAGAAGATGGCACTGGCAACCACAGACTGGTAGAACATCCTCAGCATGGTGTTACAGACATTGAAGGATGGAAGCCTCCTCAGGAAGTAGAGTCGACTCTGCCCCTTCTTGTAAACAGCCTCAGCGTTCTTAGACCAGTCCAGTTTGTTGTCCAAATGGACTCCCAGGTATTTGTATACCTGCACAGAGTCCACAGTCACCCCATTGATGGTCACAGGTGTGGGGGGTGACTTCTTCTTGCGGAGGTCAACCACCAGCTCCTTAGTCTTGTCAGTGTTGAGCTGCAGGTGATTCAGCTCACACCACTTGACGAAGGAGTCCACCACACCCCTGTACTCCTCATTCTTCCCCTCGGTGATGCAGCCCACTATCGCAGAGTCATCTGAGAACTTCTGCAGGTGGCATGACTCAGAGTGTACAGGGTGAACAGGAATGGTGATAGGACCCTGAGGGGCCCCAGTGTTGCACACCACAGTGTCAGACACACATCCCTGCAGTCTGACAAACTGCGGCCGACCAGTTAGATAGTCCACTATCCAGGAAACCAGGGGAGAGTCTACCTGCATCGCCGACCGCTTACTCCCGAGCAGGGCAGGCCGAACGCTGTTGAATGCACTGGAAAAGTCAAAGAACATGACTCTGACGGTGCTGCCGGGTCTGTCCAGATGGGCGTAGGCACGGTGAAGCAGGAAGATGACAGCGTCCTCTACTCCCAGTTTCGGCTGATAGGCAAACTGGAGAGGGTCCAGTGATGGTTTGACCAGGGGCCGAAGAAATGACAGTACCAGTCTCTCCAGTGATTGCTCTGCGACTGGATGGCCGTCCCTCTGTGTCCATCAGGAAGGGAAACATCATCGCTCTGTACTCTGTAGGACAGTTCCATTGATGAGTGCTGTCAGTCCACTGATGGGAGAATCTCTGCAGACATCAGGAAACGGTCCCACGCACACGCACACGCACACACACACACACACACAGTCTTACCCCCGGTGCAGACCAGCTCAAAGTCGTGGCAGCACTCGTCATGGCGCAGACAGCTGTAGTCACAGGTGCACTGCTGCCCTCTAGTGAACGACTCTCCACAGCGACTCACACAGCTGCCTGCAGAGGAAACATGAAACATGATTACATCATGATTCAGACCTGCTCATGTAAACATCTCAGGACATTTAGAAGAAGAGGAGGAAACTTTATGTGGTCCAATCACACGCAAACACATCACCATGCCAACACGTCAATCTGACATTTTTCCTCTTACACACACACACACACACACACACACACACACACACACACACACACACACACACATACATACAGGGTACACATACACCTACTTACTTACAACCAAACCTGCAACATCATCAGCTTACCTGTCTATCTGTTTACCTGTCTACCTGCTCCCTAAACTACCTGCATGACCAGCTGCTCCAGGAGCCCCCTGTCTCCCTCTCCCTCCCTCCCTCCTTCTCTCTCCTTCTCTCTCTCTCTCTCTCTCTCTCTCTCTCCCTCTCTCTCTCTCTCTCTCCCTCTCTCTCTCTCTCTCTCTCTCTCTCTCTCTCCCTCCTTCTCCCTCCTTCTCTCTCTCTCTCTCTCTCTCTCTCTCTCTGTCTCTGTTTCTGTCTCTCTCTCCCTCTCTCTGTCTCTCTATCTCTCTCTCTCTCTCTCTCCCTCTCTTTCTGTCTTGACATCAGTAATGAGCTTGTCTCCCTCTCTCTCTCCCTCTCTCTCTCTCTCTCTCCCCCATCTCTCTCTTTCTGTCTCTCTCTCTCCCCCCGTCTCTCTCTTTCTGTCTCTCTCTCTCCCCCCTGTCTCTGTCTCTCAGTAATGAGCTTGTCTCTCTCCATCTTTCTCTCGCTCTCGCTCTCTCTCTCTCTCTCTCTCTCTCCCCTGTCTCTCTCTCTCTGTCTCTCTCTCTCTTCCCCTGTCTCTCTCTCTCTCAGTAATGAGCTTGTCTCTCTCTCTCTCTCTCTCTCTCTGTCTCTCTCTCTTTGTCTGTCTGTCTCTCTCTCTCTCCCCCTGTCTCTCTCTCTCTCTCTCTGTCTCCCCTCTCTCCCTCTCTCTCTCTCTCTCTCTCCCCTGTCCCTGCGGACATCAGTAATGAGCTTGTCTCTCTCTCTCTTTCTCTCTCTCTCTCTTTCCCCTGTCTCTCTCTTCCCCTGTCTGTCTCTCTCTCTCTCAGTAATGAGCTTGTCTCTCTCTCTCTCTCTCTCTCTCTGTCTCTCTCTCTTTGTCTGTCTGTCTGTCTCTCTCTCTCTCCCCCCCTGTCTCTCTCTCTCTCTCTGTCTCCCCCTCTCTGTCTGTCTGTCTGTCTGTCTCTCTCTCTCCCCCCCTGTCTCTCTCTCTCTCTCTGTCTCTCTCTGTCTGTCTGTCTGTCTGTCTGTCTGTCTGTCTCTCTCTCTCCCCTGTCCCTGTGGACATCAGTAATGAGCTTGTCTCTCCTTGACCCCAGGTCCAGTCTCACCCTCAGGTGTCCTGATGCAGCCTGAGCGCTGTCTGGTGTCTCCATCATCATCATCATAATGATGAGGATCATAGGTAAAGAGTGGATCATAGATATAGATGTTATAGATGTTATAGATGCTCTGTACGGCTCCATCATCAAAAGTACCAGTGTACCTGATCCAGCAGCCGAGGTCACAATGAGGTCCAACATCAGCAGCCACAGCGCCCTCTTCATCATCCTCTTCATCATCTTAATCTTCATCTAAGTGAGACAAATGTTAGAAAAATGATGTGTGTGTGTGTGTGTGTGTATTACCTCCTCAGTAGGAAGCCTGTTCTCTGTGTGTGTGTGTGTGTGTGTGTGTGTATTACCTCCTCAGTATGAAGCCTGTTCTCTGTGTGTGTGTGTGTGTGTGTGTGTGTGTATTACCTCCTCAGTATGAAGCCTGTTCTCTGTGTGTGTGTGTGTGTGTGTGTGTGTGTGTGTATTACCTCCTCAGTATGAAGTCTGTTCTCTGTGTTAATGAATCTCTACACACAGTAACAACTTTGAACTCTTCAGAGTCGTGGGTGTTTGTTGTTTTTCATCACCTGAAGACTTTGGGATCACGTATGACCCAGGATGACAGGTGTGTGTTTGTTGATGCCATGTTTACAGGACGTTTGGATGAAAAGCAGAACAGAAGTGTATACTTGTTCTGTTTACTTCAGGGCTGAGACACCATGATGCCACTGGTTAGTATTGGTCCAGTGTGTGTGTGTGTGTGTGTGTGTGTGTGTGTGCGGTTCATTAGGTGTGGCAGCCAGTCCTTTAATGAGGCCTGCTGGAGGGCGTGGCCTGCAGAAGGGCGTGGCCCAGCGTGCTGTGATTGGTCAGATGGTCAGATTAAAGACTGTCCTTAAACTTTACGAGCAGCTGATGTGAGGCGTGTGCAGACTGAGGGCTGAAGCTGGCAGCGACTTCAGAGCCGCTCACACTCTGTGTGTGTGACGACACCAGACAGACGTGAGGAAACGTCTGACAAAGAAACGGGAACAACAAAGATTCATCCAGAAGAGAAAATGTCTCTGATTTTCCTCCAGAAATGCTGCACTGACAAACTTCCTACAACAAGCCTGTCAATCACAAACCAGGCCTGGAATACAATTGTAACGCCTGGTTAGTTGTTTTGAGAGTGTGTGAAGGTCGCAAACAAAAATGTATGACATGAGTGTGTGATACTGCCAAGCTTTAGGGGACCGGCTGTGCAGAGCTGAAGAGTCCAGTGGATAAGAGTACACACATCCAAACATTCCATGGACATTACACAGCAGTTAGATCGACTGATTAGATTAGACTTTA
>NW_027467216.1:47500-60000 GCF_046128005.1 Genypterus blacodes
TCAAGGTGACCTTGGTGAAAGCGGGTGTAAAGGGTTAACTCACCTGTTTCTCTCCTCCAACCCAGACGGAGCGTTTCTTTCCCTTGTAGTATTTGAAAAGATGGCACAAGACCCTGTCGTACTGATGCACGTTGTGCAGGGAGACCAAATCTCCACAGTGTTGCTCACATTTGACCTGAAGACAGAAGTGAGAATGAGAGCAAGCGTCTACCAGGAGACCCTCAGCCTGGTGTCTTTACATCTCAGACTTCACCTGTGCTTGGTCAAAGTTCCTGAAATAAGAGAACAACTTGAAGCAGCGTCTCTTGTCCAGTTTGTACCATCCTCTGCTCATCCCACGGCACGGAATCAGCCTCAGCCTCCTACAGTTATGACGAACTCTGGCTGCAGACGAACATAAAGCAGGTTTGAGTCACACACAGGCCTGAGACAGAGAGGGAGAGGGAGAGGGAGAGGGAGAGAGAGAGAGAGAGAGACGGGCAGAGGGAGAGGGAGGGAGAGAGACAGAGGGAGAGGGAGGCAGAGAGACAGAGAGAGAGGGAGAGAGACGGGGAGAGAGAGAGAGAGAGACAGAAAGGGGGAGACAGAGACAGAGGGAGAGATGGGCAGACAGAGAGGAGAGAGAGAGAGGGGGGTGAGACGGGCAGAGGGAGAGTGAGGGAGAGAGACAGAGGGAGAGACGGGCAGACAGAGAGAGAGAGGAGACACAGAGCCGTCTGGTCTCTGTCTTCTGAGTGTACCTGTCAATGAAGCATCAGTCTCCTGAGTGATCATCAGCAGCAGCAGAGCTGCACACACAGTCAGCCACACACAACGCATCTTCAATCAGCAGCTGGGGAATCTACAAACACAAACACACAGATCAGTACATGAAGATCAGATCGAGGCTCCTGATGAAGACCAAGAGGACTCACCACAGAAGAGTGTGTTCTTGGTGCTGGCCTCTGAAGCTTGTATGTCACTCAGCTGTCTGTCTCTCCTATATATCCTGTCTGAAGGTCCCTGGGTACCTGTCAGTCACATTTACCTGCAGGTGTGTTTAATGTGTGTACAAGGTGAGAACCATGACGGATGATGGCGTCGGCACCGGGGGGCAGTTTGCTGCTTTGTGGCACACGGTGGCAACTGATCAGATCCTGAGGCCCTCTGCTGTGACATCATCACCTCTCGCTGCAGTGGGACCGTGCCAGGATCCGGACCCAGGTCCTGGAAGTCTTGTCTCTTTCTCTCTGTCTCTCTCTCTCTCTGTCTGTCTGTCTCTCTTTCCCTCTCTCTGTGTCTCTTTCTGTGTGTGTGTCTCTCTCTCTGTCTCTCTCTGTGTCTGTCTCTCTCTCTGTCTGTCTCTCTTTCCCTCTCTCTGTGTCTCTCTCTCTGTCTGTCTGTCTGTCTCTCTTTCCCTCTCTCTGTGTCTCTCTGTGTGTGTGTGTGTCTCTCTCTCTCTGCCCCCCCCTCTCCCTCTCTGTCTCCCTCTCTCTGTGTTTCTCTCTCTCTCTCTCTCTCTCTCTCTCTCTCTCTCTCTCTCTCTCTCTCTCTGTCTCTCTTTCCCTCTCTCTCTGTCTCTCTCTGTGTCTCTCTCCCTCTCTGTCTTTGTCTCTTTCTCTCTGTCTCTCTCTCTCTCTGTCTGTCTGTCTCTCTTTCCCTCTCTCTGTGTCTCTTTCTGTGTGTGTGTCTCTCTCTCTGTCTCTCTCTGTGTCTGTCCCTCTCTCTGTCTTTCTCTCTTTCCCTCTCTCTGTGTCTCTTTCTGTGTGTGTGTCTCTCTCTCTGTCTCTCTCTGTGTCTGTCTCTCTCTCTGTCTTTCTCTCTTTCCCTCTCTCTGCGTCTCTCTGTCTCTCTCTCTGTCTGTCTGTCTCTCTGTCTCTCTCTGTGTCTCTCTCTCTCTGCCCCCCCTCTCCCTCTCTGTCTCCCTCTCTCTGTGTTTCTCTCTCTCTCTCTCTCTCTCTCTCTCTCTGTCGCTCTCTCTCTGTCTCTCTTTCCCTCTCTCTGTGTCTCTCTCTGTGTGTGTGTCTCTCTCTGTCTCTCTCTGTGTCTGTCTCTGTGTCTGTCTCTCTCTCTGTCTTTCTCTCTTTCTGTCTGTCTCTCTCTCTCTCTGTCTGTCTGTCTCTCTTTCCCTCTCTCTGTGTCTCTCTGTGTGTGTGTGTGTCTCTCTCTCTGTCTCTCTCTGTGTCTGTCTCTCTCTCTGTCTCTCTCTCTTTCTGTCTGTCTCTCTCTCTCTCTGCCTGTCTCTCTCTTGTCTCTGTCTTGCATGTTTTGTCCTAACCCATGACATGTTGTGTGTATTGCCTTGCATGTCTTTATTGTTCCTCTCTCTAATCCCACTCTCAGTCTCTATCACTCACTCAGCCGTGCCCGGAGAGGGATCGGCTCTTGTAATGTACGTCTATTTCAAAGTGTTTGATCCAGAAGGTGAGAGAAGGACAGGAGGCATGAAGGACAGATCCACTTGTATTCTTTTATTGGTGTGAATGTCAGCAGATGTGTGTGCAGCTGAAGCTCTAGCCTCTACAGCCCACAGAGCATATGAAGCGTCTCCTGGCACTGCAGGACTGGTCGTTCCACAATCCCCAAGCTGCAAAACACCCAAACAAGCAGAGCAGTTAGAAGGATGATGGTTCACCCCAACACTTCAGGTAGACCAACCATCTGATCATCCACCTGTTCAGCTCAACTGCCTTCTATCTGACACTTATCAGCTGTCATCTCTCAAAGGGAAATGTTGAATAAGAATAAGAAAAGGGAAGGGATTCTTCATTCCCTAAATGGGATTGTTAAGTTTACTGCACAACACAATCCAGTGTCCACAGGAATGTAAAGAAAACAGCCTGTTTACGCTTTTAATGATGGGAAATGTTCCATCTGACGCTTTGAATGCTTTGAATCTTCCACTTACTGCCCCAGTTCATCTCAGCACAGCGCTCCCTCTTCCTGTAGAAGTCTGGCTGCCCTTTGTGCCATCTGGAAAAGTTCCATTTGCTTCCATCAGTCCATCCATACTTTCCATTACTCTGGAAAGAGAAAGCATCTGATGAGGGATTGGGCTCCAGCAGGTCATGTGATCTCTTTAGCCTCCACACATGAAGGCGTTTGAATGAGAAGATTCTTCACTCTCATCATTTCTGTCCTTCTGACTCTTATCTGTTCACGTGGTTAGAAGCTTGAGGACCTGTGCTTTGTGCCAGAGCCTGTCTGTCTGTCTGTCTGTCTGTCTGTCTGTCTGTCTGTCTGTCTGTCTGTCTGTCTGTCTGTCTGTCTGTCTGACTGTCTGACTGTCAGGACTAAGGTGCACTTCATACTGTTGATCCTGTCTGTGGTCAGATCCACATCAAGCCCTCAAAGTGACAGTGGTGCTTTACTCACCAGTCTCTCTCCTCCAATCCAGTATGTGTAACGCCTGCTGGAGTACTTGGCCAGTCTACATAAGACCCTGTTGTACTGATGCACGTTGTGGATGGAGACCAAATCTCCACAGAGTCTGCGGCAGTATGCCTGAAATGAGCAGAGACAGAAGTGAGAATGAGACCAAGCTGCTACCAGGAGACCCTCAGCTTGGTGTCTTTACATCTGAGACTTCACCTCTGCTCGGTTAAAGTTCCATCTAGCCCCATACACCTTGAAGCAGCGTTTGCTGTCCAGGCTGTACCATCCTCCCCCTACACCATAGCATCGCTGCAGCTTCACTCTCCTGCAGTTACGAAGAACTCTGCCTGCAGACACATGAAGCATGTTTGAGTCACACTGAGGCCTTCTGTCAGTCTGACACACTGAACAGCATCTACAGTGAGAGACAGAGAGACAGAGAGAGAGAGACAGAGAGAGACAGAGACAGAGAGAGACTGAGAGACAGAGAGACAGAGAGAGAGAGGGAGAGGGAGACAGAGAGAGGGACGAAGAGACAGAGGCAGAGAGAGGGAGACAGAGAGAGAGAGGGAGGGAGACAGAGAGAGGGACGAAGAGACAGAGGCAGAGAGACAGAGGGAGAGATAGAGCGAGGGGGACAGAGAGGGAGGGAGAGAGAGGCAGAGAGAGGGAGAGAGAGGCAGAGAGAGGGAGAGAGAGGCAGAGAGAGGCAGAGAGAGGGAGAGAGCGAGGGAGATAGAGAGAGGGAGAGAGCGAGGGGGGGAGAGAGTGAGGGGGGGAGAGGCAGAGAGAGGGAGGAGACAGAGAGAGAGAGACAGAGAGAGACAGAGACAGAGAGAGACTGACAGACAGAGAGACAGGGAGACAGGGAGAGAGAGACAGAGAGAGACAGAGACAGAGAGAGAGAGGGAGAGGGAGACAGAGAGAGGGACGAAGAGACAGAGGCAGAGAGAGAGAGGGAGAGATAGAGCGAGGGGGACAGAGAGGGAGAGAGAGGCAGAGAGAGGGAGAGAGCGAGGGGGGGAGAGAGTGAGGGGGGGAGAGGCAGAGAGAGGGAGGAGACAGAGCTTCCTGGTCTCTGTCTTCTGAGTGTACCTCTGGATATGGCATCAGTCTCCTGAGTGATCATCAGCAGCAGCAGAGCTGCACACACAGTCAGCCACACACAACGCATCTTCAATCAGCAGCTGGGAAATCTACAAACACAAACACACAGATCAGTACATGAAGATCAGATCGAGGCTCCTGATGAAGACCAAGAGGACTCACCACAGAAGAGTGTGTTCTTGGTGCTGGCCTCTGAAGCTTGTATGTCACTCAGCTGTCTGTCTCTCCTATATATCCTGTCTGAAGGTCCCTGGGTACCTGTCAGTCACATTTACCTGCAGGTGTGTTTTATGTGTGTACAAGGGGACCATCTTGAGGAAAACATCAAGAAACAAAAAAAGCCTGCAGGCGGACACACACACACACACACACAAAGCCCCCCCCCCCTTTGTGAACTCTGACGTGTGTATATTCTCTGTAAATGTTGTTGCATTCGTCCTGTGTAACAGAATGGACCTCAGGGGGCTTCAGAAGGCCCCAGGAGGCTTCCGGAGTCTTTTGGGAGGCTTGGAGAGGCCTTGGAGGCTACAGGAGGCCCCAGAAGGACTTGGGAGGCCCCAGAAGGACTCGGGAGGCTTCAGGAGCTTGTTGAGGATAGACAGATTCCAGCGTTCAGCTGCCTCTTTAAATGCTCCTTCACACTAACTGTACTCAGGAGGCTGCTGATTGCGTAATAAGCTCCAATGTTAGTAAATGAGACGTTGACTTGAGACAAACTGGCAACTCTTTGGCTGCCGGCTGCCAATCCACACTTCTTGGCTGGGGACTCGAAACCGGCCACCCTATGATCCTAGACCCTATGGACTGCACCACTGCTGGCCCGTCTCTAACATATTTACAGAGACAGAACCACTGGATTCTCTGTGACTTGTTCCTTCATCTGAGTCTGAGCAGAGCAGAGCAAGTCCAGCTGCTCTGAGCTCATCTCCACCTGGGCCCTCTGCTCTCTGCTTTTGCCTCTGGGAGGTTTTAATCCTGTTAATTAATTTGTGTGACGATCCTGGTTCACACGTGATCACACACACACACACACACACACACCAGGGAGGAGCCTCACAGTCTCATCTCTTTATTGACCCATCACACCCATCTTCTTCTGTGGTGGGTGTGTCTCTGCTTGCTTTGTCCTCAGGAAACATTAACATGTGTGGCTTTCTGTCAGACTTTCACTGATGAACAAGCTCCTGAAGGAAAAGTCAATATGCCTTCACTCTGACTCAGAGTGCCTGTGAGGCAACACACACAAAGGAGGAGCACTAAACCAGCACATTGTTCTTTACAGCACTTTTACATTAGTTCTTTTTAAAAAGGACAAAAGATGTTTTTGAGATCAGTCAAGTCATTCTCATGAAGAACTTTGGCACTTGATTTGATATTTGAGATGGTTGGATCTCCGTCCCTCCATCATTTATCTTTTTAAAGGAAAGAGGACCCCCCCCCCCCCCCCCCCCATGAAGCAGATCAGAGGATGCAGGAGGGAGGAGGTGTGTGAGGACAGAGGGGTCCAGGCTGGAGGCCAGAGAACTCAGGTGCTGTTACAGTAGTGGAGTCTGGAGGTGAGGAGCGGCTGACAGGGAGGACATATGTGGTTTTGGTGATGATGAAGATGGCACTGAGGTGATGAGTGAGGAGATGAGCCACAGTGGAGCCATCATGCATGTAGAGTTATAGAGTTATACATCACAGAGCAGCTTTCTCTCAGCCTGGAGTCTCAGTGTGAGAGGAGTCTCTACTGCAGATAAAAGAATGACATGAGGTTGAACTTATTTGAAGAACCGAGCTGAAGGTCCGTCTTGGTCCGTGTTGGTTGTATTGGTGGTGAATGATGAGGCAAAGATGATCTGAAATCTTTAGATTGTTTTACTGAAGTAGTCGTTGGACAGCTGCTGGTCCTGCTCCCTTCAGAGTCAGGCCACGAGTTTCCACATACAATTGCATTCATACCGCAAGCAAAAGGCGTTCCCATAGTATTAGAATGCATTGATGACAATGTAGTTTAACCGTTGTTGATTGGTTGAGCCAGGATTTAGAGAGGCGGCGCTGTAATTCAAATCTGAGGGATGAACAGCTGTCGGTGGGGGAGAATGTAATACGTCTTTGTGTAAATTAAAGAACAACAGTACAGTGTAATTTACCCTTGGGTAACCTCCTTTGATCTGAAGAAGCTCCCCAGACTGAGAGGCTCTTCCTCCCTCCTGCTATGCAACAGATGCTGAGGCTTTTGATAAGGTGATACGGTGCTCTCTTCACCACAGATATGTGTTATCAAGCCCTCCTGGAGAGAGGATTGTCAAATCCTCTGTTTTACTTCCAGACTTGCCGGAGCAAGTTAGTCAGTTACTGCATTTACTTCTATATGTTTGACATTATTTGTTATATTCCAACAAACTCTGGAGGCGTGTCATTGTCTGGTGATCTCCTCTCTCCTCCCTGCGGTTCATCATCGTGACTCGCCGTAGGTGGGGGTGTGTTTGTGTGTGTTCTCATCACACACTCATTCCTGCTGCTTTGTCTTCAGGCTGAATGTGTGTGTGTCTGTTATCTGAGCTAACACAGGAGGGGCTGTGGGAGTAGCCGGCATCTCTTGAACTCAAGGCTTCCATCAGCCCAAGCTGCTGGCCGATCCTCAGTCCTCCTACTGCTTGACCGTTAACCCCTTCTTTGACACACCCCCCCCTGAGCTGGGCCTCTCAGGCTCAGCTGCTTTGACCTCATTTAGAGTCATGGAGGGGGAGGAGTCTAAATGCCACTGCTTGTCCACACCTCAAGGTTCAGAGCTTGGCCTTCTTCTCTCTTCCTTGTATACAAACTCACTTGGCTTCTCTCTTATCTTACAGTCTTGACGTTACGCAGCTCTTCCTGTCCTTCCCCTCTGCCAGGAACCAACCACCCACTTCAGCCTGTCAATCATGATCATTGTCCATGAGTTACTTAATGGAATAATGCTGAAAGGTGTGGAAGAAGTTTGCATGTTGGTGCATATGTCCTGAAATGTTTCTTCATCCTGTGTGAGCCTGCAGAGACATGACGTCACCCTGAAACAGCTTCAGCTTTCACACAAGTCAAGTTAAATCCAACAACACATCCAACGTCTCAGAGGGCTTTAATGACCCACGACATCTGGAACATTCCACACCTTTACAGTCTGCATTTTATTTCGAAGGAAGCAACCGGAATTGCTGCGTGTAACTTCCGGTATGCAGCAGCTGTGGTGCAACGCGCCGCGGTGACGGAACCATGTCTCCTCCGCTGTTCCTGCTCCTCGGCCTCCTGTCGCTCCTGCTCCTCCTGCTCCTCCTGCTCTGCTCCAGGAGAAGGTAACTCCGTCCGGTCCGGTCCGGCTCGATCCGGTCCGACTCGGTCCGGTCCGGCTCGGGCTCGGTTCCTTACAAAGCTGAAGTTAGTCATCAGAATCACCGAGTGGATTATTCTGATGTACTGTAAGAGTAACAAGTTTAGAAGTCAAGTCAAGTATGACGTCACATGCCAACGTCTACAAACAAATGTTCTGTGATTAAAGTAAACACGCGATAAGCTCTGATAGAGAGGGGAGGGGAGGAGCTTCACAGAGACAGACACGCCCATGACGTCAGCGTTCTAAATAACAGCTGAAACATGGCCTGTGTCTGTGTGTCTATGTGGTGTGTGGTGGTGTGTGTCTGTGTGGTGTGTGTGTGTCTGTGTGTCTATGTGGTGTGGTGTGTGTGTGTGTGTGTGTCAGGAGGCAGGGTGAGCCCCCCCTCATCAGGGGCTGGATCCCAGTCCTGGGTAAAGCTCTGCAGTTTGGTAAAGATGCCTCCAAGTTCCTGGAAGAACAGAAGAGGAAGTTTGGAGACGTGTTTACGGTTCAGATAGCAGGTAAGTGTGTGTGTGTGTGTGTGTGTGTGTGTGTGTGTTACACTGCCCCCCTCCCTCAGTCATCCCATCTCATGTGTGTGTGCAGGTAAATACATGACCTTCATCATGAACCCTCTGCTGTATCCTAACATCATCAAGCAGGGCAGGCAGCTGGACTTCCACCAGTTTGTGGACTCTGTGGCTCCTGTGACCTTCGGCTATCCGCCCGTCATCAGCAGGAAGTTCCCTGACCTGCACAGGCAGATCCAGCGCTCCTTCCTCCTCCTCCAGGGGGAGAACCTGGTGCCCCTGACAGAGAGCATGATGGGTAACCTCATGCTGCTGTTTAGACAGGACCACCTGGGGGAGGGACAGGGGGGCTGGAGGACAGAAGACCTGTTCCAGTTCTGCAGCTCCGTCATGTTCGAGGCCACCTTCATGACTTTGTACGGCCGGCCGGCGAGCGGGCGGCGCCACGGCGGGATGAGCGTGTTGAGGGAGGAGTTTGTCCAGTTCGATCGTATGTTCCCCCTGCTGATGGCTCAGATCCCCATCTGGCTGCTGGGACGGACAAACGCCATCCGCCGCAAGCTGATCAGCTACTTCCTGCGTGACAGGATGTCCCGCTGGTCCGACGGCTCGCTCTTCGTCAAGAGGCGGTCGGATCTGTTGGAGCGGTACGCCGCGCTCACAGACGGCGATAGAGCAGGTAGCTTTGATACGGAGGCGCACAGAGAGCCAATCAAAATAAGACACCAGGCGTCCAATCAGATCAGAGCAGGTAGATTGAGACGCTGTGATTGGACGGAGCGGAGGACGGATGATGTCACGTCCCCGTAGCTTTAAGAGCCTTTTGTTTCCAGCTGTTGGACAATCAGAACACAGCAGGTAACAGTCTGTTTTCACTCAGTGTGCACTGCGATGCTGCAGCAAAGCAGAGAAGAAGTGGATTGATTAAAGCATCGTGAAAGATTCAAAATAAAGCCTGAAGCACACCTCTGTCCTGTAAAGGAGGACATGTCCATAAAGCTCTTTCCTGTCTTTGTCCCCGCCTCTTCCTGTCTTCTAGCTCATCACTTTGCCATCCTGTGGGCGTCGGTGGGGAACACCGTCCCAGCCACCTTCTGGGCCCTGTACCACCTGTTGAGCCACCCTGAGGCTCTGCGGGCCGTCCGCCAGGAGGTCCAGAGCGTGCTGACGCTCCCCACGGAGCAGACTGTGACCATAGAGCAGCTGGACCGGCTGCTCTATCTGGGTAATGTGATGCTGTGACATGTGACATGTGACATGTGACATGTGACATGTGACATGTGACATGTGACATGTGACATGTGCATCATGGTGCTGGGGCCAGGGGACGCTGTTGCTCACCTGGAGCTCAAACTACACCTTAGCTTAACTCAACATATCCACTACATACCATCAGGCTGTCAGCTGTCACTCATCATCTCCATGTGGAAGCTGCTGCATGATCATCTATACGTACATACATGTGTGTGTGAGGGGGGTACACTGACCTCTGACCTTTCCTTTCTTCATCACTTAGCTGTTGGTGCTCACACACTAATTAGTTTATAATGTTCAATGAATGTGCTCAGCTCTGACCTCTGACTTCCCTCCACAGAGAGCGCCATCAGAGAGAGTCTCCGCCTCTCCTCGGCTTCTATGAACATCAGAGTGGCTCAGGAGGACTTTGCTCTGCGACTGGACGGCCGTCCCTCTGTGTCCATCAGGAAGGGAGACATCATCGCTCTGTACCCACAGAGCATCCACATGGACCCAGACATCTACCAGGAGCCTCAGGTACCCCAGTGATGATGTTCCTCAGGTACCTCAGTGATGATGTTCCTCAGGTAGCTCACAGTGATGATGTTCCTCAGGTAGCTCACAGTGACGATGTTCCTCAGGTAGCTCACAGTGACGATGTTCCTCAGGTAGCTCACAGTGATGATGTTCCTCAGGTAGCTCACAGTGATGATGTTCCTCAGGTAGCTCACAGTGATGATGTTCCTCAGGTAGCTCACAGTGATGATGTTCCTCAGGTAGCTCACAGTGATGATGTTCCTCAGGTAGCTCACAGTGACGATGTTCCTCAGGTAGCTCAGTGATGATGTTCCTCAAGTAGCTCAGTGATGATGTTCCTCAGGTAGCTCAGTGATGATGTTCCTCAGGTAGCTCAGAGATGATGTTCCTCAGGTAGCTCAGTGATGATGTTCCTCAGGTAGCTCAGTGATGATGTTCCTCAGGTAGCTCACAGCGATGATGTTCCTCAGGTAGCTCAGTGATGATGTTCCTCAGGTAGCTCAGAGATGATGTTCCTCAGGTAGCTCAGTGATGATGTTCCTCAGGTAGCTCAGTGATGATGTTCCTCAGGTAGCTCAGTGATGATGTTCCTCAGGTAGCTCAGTGATGATGTTCCTCAGGTAGCTCAGTGATGATGTTCCTCAGGTTGCTCAGTGATGATGTTCCTCAGGTAGCTCACAGTGACGATGTTCCTCAGGTAGCTCAGTGATGATGTTCCTCAGGTAGCTCAGTGATGATGTTCCTCAGGTAGCTCAGTGATGATGTTCCTCAGGTAGCTCAGAGATGATGTTCCTCAGGTAGCTCAGTGATGATGTTCCTCAGGTTGCTCAGTGATGATGTTCCTCAGGTAGCTCAGTGATGATGTTCCTCAGGTAGCTCAGTGATGATGTTCCTCAAGTAGCTGCTGGATGGGAGCAGAGATGAGACTGTGACAGGGACAGGACACTAGAGGGCGCCAAAGCTCATCCGTCCTGCATGAATGAACCAAAACAACAACATGTGACAACAACACTGAAGTGATGGTCTTTATCCAATCCAAGCCTGTTTCCATGCCAACAGACGTTCCGCTTCGACCGCTTCGTGCAGGACAGCAGAGTGAGGACAGACTTCTACAAGGACGGGCAGAAGCTCCGGTATTACCTCATGCCGTTTGGCTCAGGCTCCTCCATGTGTCCGGGACGACACTTCGCCATCAACGAGATCAAGCAGTTCCTGTGCCTCCTGCTGCTCCACTTTGACCTCCAGCTGGTCCAAGGTCAAACCCAAGTGGGCCTGGACTTCAGCAGAGCCGGTCTGGGAATCCTGCTGCCAGCCAACGATGTTCTCTTCCGCTACAGGTTGCTATCGGCCTGAGGTGTGTGTGTGTGTGTGTGTGTGTGTGTGTGTGTGTGTGTGTGTGTGTGTGTGTGTGTGTGTGTGTGTGTGTGTGTGTGTGTGTGTGTGTGTGTGTGTGTGTGTGTGTGTGTGTGTGTGTGTGTGTGTGGTAGCACTGAATCGACCAAAGTTCTTAACACTCAGCAGTCTCACTTTAGTTTTTCACATCCAAAGGCCCCAAATCAGACAGAAGTTCAGTTTAGTGTTTACAATGATTTTTTTTATACTTTTTTACTCAAAATATCAATGAAACCTCTTACTAAATGACAACTCTGTTTAAATGACACCAATCAGGGACAGAGAATGATGACAGATCATGTAAGATAAAATAATGAAATGACTTCAGAGACAAAAGGAAAGAATCTGAATGATGAGATGAAGATGGGTTTGACTTTGAGTCTTTCTCCATGTAGACTGCATTAATTTCCACTGTTCTCCACACGTGGGCGCCGTATGCATGTCAGTGATAGTATTATCTGTTGTTTTGACTGTTTATTGTGATTTACTGTGATTGTTGTCATGTGCTGTTGGTTTTGTTTTTAATCGTGCAGCATTCCATTTCCTGTTTGACTTAAACACTGTGGTCCATTCTTATACATTTGTCCTTTTTATGCATTTTAATGTCACGTAAGACACAAATATGAATACAGGCTCCTTCATTTTAATAAACGGAATAAATTTCATCGCTAACTTGATTTAATTCTTGATTTGATTAATTTCTAGAAACCAATGCTTAAGAAATAAATGTAAAGTTACAATATAATTCTAAGGTTAATCAATATTCTCTATCCTGGATCAGTACAATCGATCATGATAGATTTGTTATTTAAATTATAATGAATGATTGTAATAGATGCAAAAAATATGGAGGACTAAAAGTGCCAAAATTAAATAAATAAATACGCCATTAAATAATTAATTAAATGTGTCAATAATTAATTAAATGTGTCATTAAATGTGAAATAATTGATTAAATAAAACAAGTCATACAATTTAAAAAAAAACATTTAATTATTTCATAGTTC
>NW_027467216.1:65000-72346 GCF_046128005.1 Genypterus blacodes
GGGTATTGTGTTTGTGTACTCAGCAGTACAGAAGCTATTTATAGAGAGGAGGTGCCTCAGTCTGTGGGGGGGGGGGAGGGGGGGGGGAGACAGGCATGGGCCTTACAACATCCCTTACACAAGGGGGCGTGGCCAAGAGACACTGTTTATGCTGCTTCACAGGCAGACGCTTCACTTCAAAGTTCAGTGTCACATCGGGCCACATGGCGCTCATCGTCAGGTGAATACTAATGGCTGCTCTCTGGCGCCTCTGCTGGTTTATCAATGAAGAGCAGGCGTTTCACTCTCTGGCAGTTCTAATAACCTTAAAGGGTTAAAAGCTCTACATGGCGGAGCTTCATCCCAAGTGCCTGCCCAAATGGGTTAGTGGGCGGAGCCTGAAAATGTGTGGTTTGTGCTCCAAACTGGGTCGGACCTCAAACAGGAAGAAGCAAACAGAACAGGTGGACGGGTTCTGTCAGCGTGTTTGATCTGGACTCAGAGCAGGAGAGGTCACTGGGTCAGGGGGGAGGAGCCTGCTGGGCTTTGTCCCTGTAACGTGTTTTGGTATTTAATGAATCCAGATGTTCCCTTATGTTCTGAGCTTGTTGAGGCTCCATGATGAAGCTGCTCCTCTTCCTCACATCTGCAGCCTTAGTAAGTCACATGTTCATGTGGAGGAACAAGCTGATTGAGTGAAGAACAATCTGATCACTGTATTGATTATTGATCTACATTCAGATCTGCTACACAGATAGAGAGAGATCATTCAGGTTACTATGGAGATTCAGAGGGTCAGGAGGTCAGAGGAGGAAGGTCACATGCAGGCAGAGAAGCAGGTTTTGTTGTTAGCTTTGGCCTCCTTCTCCACTAGAGGGCGCTGTGTGGTTTGATGTCGTGTTTCTGTTTGTAGCTGGTGGCTGAGCGGCAAGAGAGTCGTCCCCTGCTGAGTCCGTCCATCGATGACTTCCTGTCTGAGAGCCGGAGCGACGCCTCCGCTGGTCGACCCCTGACCTCCAACACAGCAGGTAAACATGGTAACTTCCCCTGACAGCAGGGGGCGCCACAGCCCCTTCCCTGTGACCTCTCATCCCTGTGTTGTTCCCTTTATAGCTGCTGTCATGAATGAATCCATCAGATTGATTACATCATCAATACTTGATCACAGCTGTAGTTCAGTTCCTCTTCCTCATGATGAGAGTGTAAGTGTGCTCTGTCCTGCTGCTCTGGCTTGGTTGTCCTCTGTCCTGCTGTGCTCTGCTCTCTTCCTGTCCTTGTGTCCTCCTCTGTCCCATCTGTCTCCTCCCACACAGCAGGTCTCCGCACATTAATGAGCCTCTCTGACCTCTGTGTCCTCCTGTCTCTGCTGTCCTCCTCCTCCTCCTCCTCCTCCTCACATTAATGAGGACTGGAGGACAAAGTTCTCTTCTCCCTGCTCACTTTGTTTCCTTTTAACTCAGCAGCTCAAATTCCAGCTCTGTTCAGGAACAGGAAGTCTCTGTTCTGAGCTCCTCACTCAGTTTGTCTCTGAGGCTGCTGACGGGGGGGGGGGTTAGGTTGTTGCTATGGTTTCTACAATGGTTGCTAGGGTGTTCTGGGTGGTTGCACATACAGACTGTCTGTCTCATGTCCTGCAGTCCTGTCCACTGCTCTGGACCTGGTGGACTTGAGCGAGCCAGCAGAGTCCAGCAGCAGTAAGGAGGTGAAGAGGAGAAGCCCGCTGAGGAGGAGGGGGAGCTCTAAGACCCCCCGAGCAAAGACCAGGCCTGAAGAGACGGAGCTGATCCATCACCTCCCCCCCAGCCCCCGCACGCCTGAGAGGACCTCACTGGACTCAGGTGTGTGTGTGTGTGTGTGTGTGGTGGCCCAGATGAACGCTCCCATTGTTTCTGCTCACTGAGCTGAAGCCTCATCTGCTCTGTGATTGACAGGTCAGGTTGGGTCTTTAGCTCTGTTATTCTGTGTTCTGTGGTGTGAATGATGTTCTGACCTCTGACCTCTGCAGTCAGTCTGTCGTCTCCTCTGGACAAATGGGAGGAAGTGAACCTGGACAGTCTGGAGGAAGGAGGCGGCAGGAGGAGACAGAAGAGATGCACCTCCCATCACTCCTCCAGTGAGCTGCTATGGTAACCACCTCTGACCCCGTGACCTTTGGCCTCTAGGTGGTGCTGTCAGGGCGTGGCTCTAAGTTGATTTCTCTTTCTTCAGGTCTGCAGAGTTTAAAACGGATCCATTAAACAAGAACTCATTCAACATTCACAGCTTCGATGATCTGGACTTCATGTCCACAGCACAGGTCAGATCACATGACCTCATGCTGCACGGCGCTGCTGCAACACGCTGCCGTCCTCTGAGAGTTACTGTGTGTGTGTGTGTGTGTGTGTGTGTGTGTGTGTGTGTGTGTGTGTGTGTGTAGGACTGTGGGGCGTCCCGGCAGCGGAGACGCACTCGTTCCCTGCTGGCCAGGAACGAATCACTGGAGGATGAGTTTGTCAGAGCAAAGGCTGCTGTAGAGGTACACACACACACACACACACACACACACACACACACACACACACACACACACACACACACACACACACACACACACACACACACACACACACACACACACACACACACTATCCCTACTTTAATGAGCTTAACAGGCCACTGTACAGATGAACCCTTGAGTTTATGTTGTGGGCCGTGTGTGTGTGTGTGTGTGTGTGTGTGTGTGTCTGTGTGTGTGTGTGTGTGTGTGTGTGTCTGTGTGTGTGTGTGTGTGTCTGTGTGTGTGTGTGTGTGTGTGTGTGTGTGTGTCTGTGTGTGTGTGTGTGTGTCTGTGTGTGTGTGTGTGTGTGTGTGTGTCTGTGTGTGTGTGTGTGTGTCTGTGTGTGTGTGTGTGTGTGCGTGTGTGTGTGTGTGTGTGTGTGTCTGTGTGTGTGTGTGTGTGTGTGTGTGTGTGTGTGTGTGTGTCTGTGTGTGTGTCTGTGTGTGTGTGTGTGTGTGTCTGTGTGTGTGTGTGTGTGTGTGTGTGTGTGTGTACATCATTGGATACCAGAGTTTTGAGGAATGTTTGCTGATGAGAACAAAGTCAGGCTGTAACCTAACTCTCCTGTGAGAACATCATGACCTTTGACCCTCAGAAACTGAGACAGAGGTTGCAGCAGGACAGAGAGGCGCTCACACACACACACACACACACACACACACACAGGGTTAGGGTTAGGGTTGCTGGTGCTCCTGACTTCACTCTGATCCGTCACAGAGCGCCCCCTGCAGGTGACTTGTGCTCCCTGCCTCCTTGTTTTCAGTCAGACACAGAGTTCTGGGATAAGATGCAGGCGGAGTGGGAGGAGCTCGCTCGGAGGAACTGGCTGGAGGAGGCGGAGGGTCAGAGGTCGAGTATCTGTCCGATGGAGAAGGTGAGCGGATGGGCATTGGCAGAGGTATGAATTGTCTCTGTTCGTCTCTTGTAACTTCCATACCTGTGAACAGGTCACTGCCAGGAAACTTCATCCAGGACACACAGTGTGTGTGGCTCCTGAATGCCTCGTGCTGATGTGACCTCTGTGACCTCTGAGGCTTTTTGCTGAATAAACACGCAGCAGCTGTTGGCACGAGCAGCACCAAACACCCAAGAGAGCCGACCTTCATCAGGCTCCGCCCCCTTCTGCTCACCAACCAGGCCAACGCCTCAAATGTCCCTGACAGCTCCTCCACACACACACACACACAGATCATTAGGGTCCTCTTGAACACACTGAGACGTACAGCAGAACACTTTACATTTCCCATCATGACATCATGACTTGAGTCTGTATGTGTTTGTGTAAATCAGGCCAGGTCAGGTGGCACCAGGGGGCGTGGCCAAGCTCAGCATGAAACTGAGATGTAAACATGCAGCCCCTCCCCACATGTAGCTCCTCCCCCACAGGCAGTGAGTGACAGCTGCTGCAGACTCTGAACTTTGCATCCAAAGCTGCTGCCCCCCTGTGGTGCTGCTGCATTCTGCAGTTTCTGCTCTGACATCACACCGCGTGTTGCTAATGGTCACGTATGATGCCCCCCCCCCCCCCCCCAGGGTTATTACTTCAACACCACCAACCCGTACAGAGAGTGGCCCAACGCGCTGGCTGAGGCTCAGGACAGAGCCAGAGACGGAGACCTGAACGCCGCCGTGCTGCTGCTGGAGGCCGCCATCTTACAGGACCCCCAGGAGGCTGAGGTGCTCGGAGACACAGCTAGCATTTAGCATTTAGCATTGAGACAGCAAACAGTAGAAGAAGTCGGAAACTCACGCCAGCTTTTCACCTTTGGGACGGGAAAAAACTGTCCTCTCTGTCCTCCTCTCTGTCCTCTCTGTCCTCCTCTCTGTCCTCTCTGTCCTCCTCTCTGTCCTCTCTGTCCTCCTCTCTGTCCTCTCTGTCCTCCTCTCTGTCCTCCTCTCTGTCCTCTCTGTCCTCTCTGTCCTCCTCTCTGTCCTCTTTGTCCTCCTCTCTGTCCTCCTCTCTGTCCTCTCTGTCCTCTCTGTCCTCCTCTCTGTCCTCCTCTCTGTCCTCTCTGTCCTCCTCTCTGTCCTCCTCTCTGTCCTCCTCTCTGTCCTCTCTGTCCTCCTCTCTGTCCTCTCTGTCCTCCTCTCTGTCCTCTCTGCCCTCTTGTCCTCCTCTCTGTCCTCTCTGTCCTCCTCTCTGTCCTCTCTGTCCTCCTCTCTGTCCTCTCTGTCCTCTCTGTCCTCTCTGTCCTCCTCTCTGTCCTCTGTGTGTCTTCAGGCTTGGCAGCTCCTGGGAACGACTCAGGCTGAGAACGAGAACGAACAAGCCGCCATCGTGTCTCTGCAGAGGTGAGACAGGTCCAGCGTTTACTCAAACCTTCTGCATGTGGCCACCAGGGGGCGGTGGCGTTGATGAGACAGACAGTAACGTGGCCCCTCCCCCCTGCAGGTGCCTGGAGCTCCACCCCAACAACCTGCCGGCCCTCATGGCTCTGGCTGTCAGCTTCACTAACAGCAGCATGCAGCCTGAAGCCTGTGACGTCCTGCGGCGCTGGATCAGACACCACCCCCGCTACAAACACCTGCTGCAGGGCCCCGCCCCCTCCGCCAGGTACACACACCTGCTGCAGGGCCCCGCCCCCTCCGTCAGGTACACACACCTGCTGCAGGGCCCCGCCCCCTCCGTCAGGTACACACACCTGCTGCAGGGCCCCGCCCCCTCCGTCAGGTACACACACCTGCTGCAGGGCCCAGCCCCCTCCGCCAGGTACACACACCTGCTGCAGGGCCCCGCCCCCTCCGCCAGGTACACACACCTGCTGCAGGGCCCCGCCCCCTCCGCCAGGTACACACACCTGCTGCAGGGCCCCGCCCCCTCCGTCAGGTACACACACCTGCTGCAGGGCCCCGCCCCCTCCGCCAGGTACACACACCTGCTGCAGGGCCCCGCCCCCTCCGTCAGGTACACACACCTGCTGCAGGGCCCAGCCCCCTCCGCCAGGTACACACACCTGCTGCAGGGCCCCGCCCCCTCCGCCAGGTACACACACCTGCTGCAGGGCCCCGCCCCCTCCGTCAGGTACACACACCTGCTGCAGGGCCCCGCCCCCTCCGTCAGGTACACACACCTGCTGCAGGGCCCAGCCCCCTCCGCCAGGTACACACACCTGCTGCAGGGCCCCGCCCCCTCCGCCAGGTACACACACCTGCTGCAGGGCCCAGCCCCCCCCCCCCTCTGAGCGCCACTGAGCATCACTTACAATCTCACACTCCACAGCAAACACAGATTTGAGAGAGACAAAGAAGAAACAGGCCACTTCCTGTTAGATTACCCAGGGCTTCCTGTTCAATCTGATGACAAGCGTTGAGACGTGTTGCCATGGTCACCTGAAGTTTTTAGAAATGTGCTTCCCTCGTAAGTGTGTGTGTGTGTGTGTGTGTGTGTGTGTCCTCGTAGCTCCCAGCTGCAGGATGTCCTGGTTCTGTTCCAGGAGGCGGCGCTGTTGAACTCAGACCGGGTGGATCCGGACCTGCAGACCTGTCTCGGCGTCCTCTTCAACCTGAGCTCAAATTTCAACAAAGCAGTGGAGGCTTTTACTGCAGCGCTGTCTGTGCGGCCTCAGGTAACTTCCTGTTTGTGCGGCCTCAGGTATCTGGACTTCCTGTCCTGCCGGTCCTCTTTGGCGTAGGTCCTCAGTCTACTTCCTGTCTCTGTAGGACTATCTGCTGTGGAACCGTCTGGGCGCCACACTGGCTAACGGGAGCCGCAGCGAGGAGGCGGTGGAGGCGTACACGAGGGCGCTGGAGCTCCAGCCCGGATTCATCAGGTCCAGATACAACCTGGGCATCAGCTGCATCAACCTGGGAGCGCACAGGTAGCACAGGGGTCAAAGGTCAGGGGCCTGCTGCTCTACAGTGATGTTCAATCAGATGTGATTTGATGCCTTAACCTGCAGAGAAGCAGCCGGAAACTTCCTGACGGCTCTGAACCAGCAGAGGCGGAGCCATTGCAGCCAGCAGCAGATGTCCGCCAACATCTGGGCGGCCCTGAGGGTGGCGCTCTCCCTGATGGAGCGGCCAGAGCTGTTTCAGGCCGCCAGCGTGGGAGACCTGGACCTGCTGATGAAGGCCTTCCAGGTCCGAGACGTCTGAGGAGGAGGAGGAGGAGGGGGAGGGGGAGGAGAAGGAGCAGGAAGAGGAAGAGGAGGAGGGGGAGGAGCAGCAGGTTGCCAGGTTTGGTTTGCAGTAAAACCAAAGAGTATAAACTCAGTGACTTCAGTTCCTCTAAACATAAACAGATATGAGAGAGAGAGTGAGACAGTGTTCAGGGTCAAAGGTCAGAGGTCAACTTCTCAGTCTCACTGACAGAGGAACACAAACACAGAGGTGAAGGAGATGAAGATGATGAAGATGATGGCTCCTCCCTGTTAGGTCAGTAGCCATAGTGGACTCTCAGGTATGACGTCATCCTGATGATCTGATTCTGTTTCCTGTCAGCTGTTAGAGATGATGTCATAGTACCACCATAACCAATCAGCAGTATTGATTTGTTATTTTATTTCCATGATTCATGAAGTCTGTTGTCTTTGTGTTTCTATCTGGAGATCCTGGAGTTTGAAACATTATTAAACAAATCTGAATCAGTTTAAAAACAGATTTAACAGAATATAATCTAACTTCTAAATCTAAAGCAGTGAGTTGGTGAGACACGTGTGTTCTGTTTCCTCTCTGTTTCTCGTTAGCGCCCCCTAATCTATCTGTCAACGCATTACACACAAAGGCAACACAACTTATTTAATATCACATTTAAACTCAATATTAAGAGTTTGTGTAGTCACATTTATTCATCTAAGCTTCAGTTTGATGCACAGACTGAAACTTCTGCCTG
>NW_027467217.1:0-25000 GCF_046128005.1 Genypterus blacodes
GATAAGAGAGGTCATCTGTACACAAGTTGAGGGTTGTTTTTGCCATTGGTGGGTCACTAGTCATGGATTTCCCGAGGTGACTGCCGATAGTAAACACACACACACACACACAGCGACACAGCAACACACACACACACACACACAGCGACACACACACACACACACAGCCATGCACGGCCGCTCTCTACCATATACAGCAGCTACAGCCTTTGTCTTGTTGGTGAAACGTTGGCAGATTCCAGACTGTTTGTTCCTCTGCTGCTCTCCCTCTCCCTCCCTCTCTCTCTCTCCCTCTCTCTCTCTCTCTCTCTCTCTCTCTCTCTCTCACAGGAGAAATCTCTTATGAGTTTTAGAGCACATAATATATGAATTGTGTAAAGTCCTCTCCAGTCAGGAGCTCCATGTCTCCATCATGGAACTGAGACTGAGCTGATTCAGTCTGACTGATCTTCATCCTGAGCTGATCACACAGTATCGATTATTCATATAAACTAATCAAGATAGGAAGATCATAGAAGTTACAATAGGGAGGTTCTCATGGTCAACCAGTGAGATTATAAACATCCAATGTAGACAGAGATGCAGGTTAGGGCAGTTATGGCCACTGAGAAAGAGAAATGTTTGGCCTTGGAAGAGGTTTGACAAAACACTTTAACAGGACAAATAAACCAAATCTACAGTGTGTGTGTGTGTGTGTTCTTTTAAGATGAACTTTACAGCTTTCACTTTTAATTTCTCTCTTCCACCGAGCTGAGGCTGTTTGGTTGACAGAGGAAGCGGTGAGTGTGTTTCCTGCTCCGCACACACACACACACACACACACCTCTCTCACATACACACACACACACACACAGGCTCAGTCGGAGCAGAGGAGGGGAAAGCAGCGCTGAAGCTAAAGAAGGTTCGCTTAGCGGCGAGTGCAGAAAATGGCGACCATGCAGGACGAACGCCTCCCCTCGTAGAAGCTGCAGACGCGTTGAATTTCTTTTCGCCTTACAGCCGGCTTTCCTTTCCACTCTGTTGCACTTTATACTTCAATGAGGTAAGAATATTTTCCCGGCGTTTTCCCGACTGGAGGGCCTCGCTGAGCGCCGCAGCGGGCCGGGGAAGGAGGCAGAGCGGCGGACTGGCGTAGTTAAGTTGAGCCCGCTGTTGTTTGGTTAGCAGCGCTGTTAGCCTCCTGTTAGCATCTCTCGGCTTTGCATTGCGCCTTTTAACGCACAAACCAAACACGACGTGTAGAAGATTAAACGTCATAATTACATGTTTATTCTGCAGATACAAGTTATTTCAGTCATATGTGAGTAATAACAGGCAGCTTAACCTTGTGCTAAGTTACTACCGTTAGCTGCTCAGCTTCGCTCTTATTCGGAAAAAACAAAAGTGTTAATAGTTTTTTTGTTCACAAGTCGTTATTCTGAGCTGAAGCGTTTATCGGGTGACGTCGCGCCCGCAGGTTTTCGCGTCCCGCACACGGTGTGAAAGTGCGTTAAAGCCGGGTATGTTGTGTAGCAGCTAGCAGCTAACGTTAGCCGCCGCCGAGCTAATTTGACGACGCAAGCAGGCTGCGGCTGAGTTTAGGTTGATTTAGCTCGAGAGGCGCAGCTGCTGAAGCCTCGAACACTAACGGATTAAACCATAATAATGAAATATATACGTTTTTAAGTTATTTTAAAGGTGAATTGTGGACATGTTTGTCTATATTTCAGTAGGAGCGTTTGGCGCCCTCTGTCGGGGGAGAGAGAGAGAGAGAGAGAGAGAGAGAGAGAGAGAGAGAGAGAGAGAGAGAGAGAGAGAGAGAGAGAGAGAGAGAGAGAGAGAGAGAGAGAGGAGAGAGAGAGAGAGAGAGAGAGAGAGAGAGAGAGAGAGAGAGAGAGAGACGGTGAAGTCAGACAGCTGGGATAATGGCAGATCAGGACCCGAGCCCAGACTCTGACCTCCTCTGTGTTTCTGCTCTCAGTCACACTCAGCCTCATGTTGTTATCCTCTGTTATGCTAAGCAGCTGAACCTGCACATCCGCATCAACTGTCTGAATGCTCCTCAGCCCTGTGAGTGTGTGTGTGTCAGGCTCAGCTCTCATGAGGTCACAGGGTGTCAGATCAGACTCCTCTTTAGTTCAGACTGACAGAAGAACCGGCTCTGTCACATTCTTGGATGTGGTGTTTTACATATTGGTGTGTTTGAATGTCAGCTCAACGTTTTGTTGTGTTTGTTGTGATCTAATCTACTTTGTGTCAATCATCATTTCAGAGATTTGGAATTGGAAGCTGTTGCCACCAAAGAAACTGAAGAGTCACAACAGGTGAGTGTGACACCACCCACACACACACACACACACACACACACACACACACTCATTTACAGTGTTTACAGGCCCATTAAAGCTTTGATCACACAGTGAGTAAGGCCGTACGTGTATTCCTCATGTATTTGCTCTCTGTGATTGTAAATATCCTGGTCACACGTGTAAATGTCCCGGTCAGGCGTGTAAATGTCCTGGTCACAGTGGGTCTCCGCATGTTTGTCCTCAATGGGACGACTGGTCTCATACTGTGATTACACAACACGTCATGCATGCTTGGAGAGCAGCAGAATCCTATTGATCCGTCCTTGTAAGCGTGTACAGCTTCTGTTACATGTTTGCCTTCATCACAGACTGTATGTATGAGATATGGATCAAAGGGTCTGCATGCATGTGCGTCTTACAAATGTAAGTAGATGAACTGTTCCAACTCCATATTCATTAGAATAGCTACAACTTCATATGAAGACACATTACACCAGTCAGCCACAATCAGTCTACACGTTTCCTGGCTGTGTGAGTGTGTGCTGGGCTACCCAAAAGTGTGTGAGTGTGTGGGTCAGGGGGACACGGGGCAGGCAGCTGCTGCTTATGCAAGCACATGCAGTTCCGTTTGAATTGAATCGGAGGGTCTGGGTCGGTCCAGGACGCAATGTGCTGAGCAAGCCCTGCTAAACCAGGAGGCAGAGTCCCGGGGTTTTGTGTGTGTGGGGGGTGTTTGTGTAGCTCATTGTGTTCATAGTGTCGGCCTGCATGCAGACACACAAAGGCCACGGAGACCACAGCGAGTGTATCATCACACGGCCTGTAATCTATTGAGCTCTTTATGGGTTTATTTTTATCTCCTCTAAAATGCCCACAATGGCTTTTTTACGTCTCTGTATTGTAATTAGAGGCAGTCGGTGCTTCGGCTCTCTCCTCTCTAACAAATTACTCCTGCAAAGGTGTTGGTAGCGGTTGTTGTGGAAACGCCCATATAAAGGCGAGGTGGTGTGTCTTTTGTGTTTACAATCTATGAACCTGCTGCAGCCCAGGGTTTGACTGTCCGTGCCCACATTCTGTTGGCAGCTCTGGAGGGACGGCGTTTCAGTCCTGATGGTTGTTGAAAGTGGTTTTATTTCATGTTGTTGCTGGCTGGTCTTGTGCGTTCTGTGTGGATGGATGTGATCGAGCAGAGAGAAAGTTGTGGAGATACAAATGCAGGGCGCTCGTTCATTATTAGCCTCATTACAGCAGAACACAGTTCTATTAGTGAAGCCAGGACATATGTTGGGCTTTTATTGTGGAGGGCAGAACTTCCCAACGTGGATCCATATGGGTCCACTCAAAGACCTTCAGACCTTCAGACACACACAAACGGCTACACAATGCCACAACTTACAACAAAGTAATGGAGCTAGTTTGGATTTAAATGTCCTGAAAGCGTTGCAGTGTTTTTTGAGTGAGAGCTGTGTGTGTTGTTGTTTTCATGCTTGTGTGTTGGGTTCAGGTGGAACATTATCTGATGCAGAGCTGCAGGGCCGTAAAGTTAGACCAATTGAGAAGCAAACATTTATTGCTGCAGTCTAAACTCCAGGGGTGTTTCAGTGTTTGGTTGTTTGGCTGGTGGGAGTTGACCATTGCCCCTCTGAGCTGTAAAGCCACACCTGGTGCCGGTCATGGGGCCGCAGCACGTGATGCCTCTGACCTGCGGAGGCTCAGACAGAAGGCACGAGCTGGAATACTGATGTGACACGGGGACAATGTAGGGGCCGAGCGGACGCAGACTCAAACACTGCAGAGGATCCACTAACAACTATGAAACCAGCATTTCATTCAAACCCACACCCTTTGTCCCGGTCCCAGTTGTTTAGATCCTGAGTCTTGTGCGTTTGAAACATTGATACAAACCCTCTTGTTTTAAACGTTTGTGCAGTGACATCACTTTGTGACAGCTGTTCCAATTCACATGCTTAATAATACAAATACCTTCTTAACTCCGTAGTCCACTCTTAACGGCGTACCCGTGTGTGTAACATCGGCCCTAGCGTTGCACGGCGGTGCCACCTCTGCATCCATTCATGTGGGGCCGCTTTTGTATGGAGTGTCCCACGGCTCTGGCCACAAACAGTCTACACACTGTGTGGAATGACCGCAGAGCAAACGTGGACCAGCAGGCGGAGCCTTGTAGGCCCCGCCCTGACCTCGAAGAACGACTAACTGCTGAGCTGCACACCAAGTCTCTGTGTGTGTGTGTGTGTGTGTGTGTGTGTGTTTACAAGGAGACATATTTACCAGCAGTAAATATAATGGAGTAAAAATCCCTCCCTCCCTCCCTCCCAGCCAGCAGAACCAGTCTGGTTCCACACACCATGACCTGAGATGAACTGGTCTGAACTTGCCTGTGCTGGTGAGGTGCCTGCCTATATGCAGATGAGCGGGGCGGGGGGGGGCCTCTTGTTCCTCGCCGCCGTCAGCATCACAAAGCCTCCACGCCGGGGCCGCCTGTGCCCAGGAACCCCGGCTGTCTGCCACTAATTGAGCGATGGCTTTCTTGGACGGAGCCTCCGGTGCTCAGCCTGTGTGAGAACATGCGAATGCAAATGAATGCAAATGACATCGTGCTCTACATGTAAATTAGCCACGCGACTACCCACTGGCTTTTGTTCTGCGGCAACAAACGCACCCTTGTGAGCGCGCATGGAGCCGAGAGGCCGTGTGTGTGTTTCTGTTCAGATGTTTGTGTGTGTGTGCGCTACTTCAACAATCCTTCACTTCAAATCAATATGTCTGCCGCTCGCACACACACACATTAGGATGCTACTTTGATATTTTCTACATATTTCCTGTTGATCCGCAGTAATAAACCTGGATCATTCACGTTAAAGATCAGAGTTCACAGGCAGAAGTCTGAAAACAAAACCAGAGTCAAATGTTTTTTTTTGTCACATCAACTTCATGCCAAAGGAAGGGGGGGTAGCTACTGCCCTTACCCAGCAGACAGACTTCTGATGTGTTGAAGTGAAGCGACACAATAAAAGAACCTGGAAGCCTTGTCTGCTCTCGTGACGTCGTGATCTCTGACCTTTGACGTTCACACCGACTTCACCAGCTACGTTCAAACGGAAAGAGTTGGTGGAGAAACGCTGCGTCTTCTCTGGGCACTGAAGAGGAAGAAGAGCCGCCACAATAATGTGTGTGTGTGTGTGTGTGTGTGTGTGTGTGTGTGTGTGTGTGTGTGTGTGTGTGTGTGTGTGTGTGTGTGTGTGTGTGTGTGTGTGTGTGTGTGTGTGTGTGTGTGTGTGTGTGTGTGTGTGTGTGTGTGTGTGTGTGTGTGTGTGTGTGTGTGTGACCTTGTCCTCCGTGTGTGTTTGAGCTCTTCCATTCTGACTCTTATTCTTTATCGCTCCTTTTACTTTGGGTAACTCCGCCCCCACAATTCCTCTGTCAGCTGTAGTTGTCGGGGGATGGGCAGTCTGTCGGTCCACTCATAAACAGATGCCGTCTATGGCGTGTGCGTGTGTGTGTGTGTGTGTGAGAGAGAGAGAGAGGGCCCCCACCATGCTCTGCTGCTGTTATTGAACCTAAAGCCATCTGCTGAAGCACTTGATGGTCTGAGAGGAGGAGCAGGGAGGGGGAAGGGTGGGAACAGAACATGACCAGGGTGAAGCAGCCTGACTTCATGACAACTAGAACCTCATCAGAGCCAAACTCGGAGGTGTGTGTAGCATCAAGCGTAGAGTGCTGAGCTCGTTTCTGTCCTGGGTTCAGGCAGAAATGCATCCCAGAGGTTTAGAAGATCCACAAAAGGTTTACTGCACCTTTTGAATAATGTGACTCGATATGTACTGCGGTGGAAACCCTCCTATTAGCAACCACACACACACACACACACACGCACACACACACACACACACACACACACACACACACACACACACACACACGTGTGAGTCTGACTGATTGTTTCAGCACTGATGAGTAGGTGACCGTCCTCTGGTGTTCACCTGTGGAGCCACGTCCGGTGGAAGTCATGTTTCCGTTCCGTGAGATTATCTTCCATGTTTCTGGAGCGAGTTCTGAGCGATGGAGGGAGAGAGACAGGCGGGCAGACAGACAGACAGACACACACACACACACACACACACACACAGGCGAGCTTGAAGTTTTGCCAGCAAGAAGAGAAAGGACAGTGTGGACGTGTCGGTGAGCTAATGGGGGAGACGGGTGAGGGTGCTGGGCGGACAGAGACGTGTGTGTAACGGAGGGAGAGCCGGTGATTTCACGCTGATAGAAGAGAGCCACTAAGAATAGAATAATTGTACAGGCCGGTAACTGTGAGAGGCTGGACTGCATGTGAGCACAGCCGCTCTGCACGCTGGCCCAGGCTCACACTGTCTTTGTTGGTGTCTTCCACATCCAACAGTTTGGTGTGAAGCTGTGATCACACGTCAGGAAACTGCTTAATAGAACAGAGATCTGAATTTGCATATTTGCACAGGCGAGCATGTCCGTCTGACGCAGCCCAGTCTGCTCTCACTGCAGCGTCCAACCTCAGGTTTCATTACTGCTCTGGTGTCGGATACTGAGGGGAGGGGGGGGTCTTTGGTTTGACAATGGGACAGTCCTGTCCCGTCCACATACAGGGGTCACCTGTTAAAGACCCTGCTCCCACACACAGAGGGTCCAGGCTCCTGCTGACCTTTCTGTGACCCTGCTCAGCCTAGCAACACCTCACTCAGGTGGTAGCCAATCATTTCCAACATGTCAGTGTTGCTGCCCTGGAGGCAGAGGAGCATTTCCCCTGCTTGATCTTAAATTCATATTAGAGTTTGCAAAGTAACATGTCATGGAAAATCATTAGACACGCTTTCATCCAAATTTAGTTGATGAACTTTTGTGTGTTGTTGTTAAAGCAGATGATGTCATCGTTGTGCTTTGGACGTTCTTTTCATACTGGTGAATGAATGTTTATGTTGAGGCGGCGGTGCTGTGACACTTCCTGTCTCTTGGAGTGTGTAAGCAGTGAGAGCGCCTGTGCGTGTCTGTTTATAACCCAGCGCTGTGCTGTAATCCCATTATGGGATTAGACTGGAGGCAGCGGGCCGCGGCTTTCTCCTGCAGGCTAACTAGCACACGACGGTGACGTCCCGTTAGCTCCCGCTGCACCGGCTTATTTATTAGGGTGTTTTTTAAAAGTATATTCATCTTATCAGAGATTAGAAGAAGTGTTCAGTCACACGCTGAGGAAGACATTTATTTCTGCTTCATCGATTAGAAACTGAATAATTGACCAATGGGATAGTTTCATCCTAAAGTAGTATTTTAGAAAAGTCTAGTTTTTATTAGACATGAATTCAATCCATTTTTAGGTTTGGATTGTTTGGTTGAGCAATTTGATACGTCACATTGGACCCATGTGACGTCCTTGTCTTTTTATTTTTATAGTGATTGATTGATTGGGAAAATGTCCTCACTATCAATTATCAGACTTGAAACTGATACAAAAATTTGCCCCTAATTGATGCTGCTGGCCAAGAATTGAGAATGAATCAGATTTGTGCCATGTTGTCTGGACCTCTGGGGGTCTGGACCTCTGGGGGTCTGGAGCTCTGGGGGTCTGGAGCTCTGGGGGTCTTGACGTCTCCCTGCAGAGCCACGTGAGACAAAAGAGCCTTTGGTGTCACTTCACATGTTGTTGTGCCACATGCCAACACGGCGGTGCTGCTTGTGTCTGATACAGTAACCATAGCTCCCTGTCATCCATCCTCCTCAGGGAACACACCGACGGAGGGAAGGACAGTGGATGGAAGAGAGAGAGAGACAGAGAGAGTGACGAGGAAGGAGGATAAGAAGATACAGGACTGGACAAAGGGTGAGGAAAGGTCACGACCTTTGTCTTGTCTGTCAGGAGCCTTTGCATGGTGCAGGATGAATGATTGAGCTCCTGGTATCTGCTGGTGCTGCAGAGCATCTCCTTCCAACTCCATCTTCTGCTCTGATAGCCGTCTGTCACTAGAGCGCCTCGTTGGTACGCTGGGACTGGTTTCGGGGACAAACGCACCCAGACTGTGGTTGATCTGCTGGGAGGTCTGTTGACTTTATCGATCAGCGATTTGTAAAGTGAGTTTGTCTCTGTGTTGTGGGAGCAGCAGATAAATGTCAGACGGGCTTCGTCCTCACAGGGAGCCGTTTATCTACAGGAGCCTGGTGCCGTTAAAGCAGCAGGTCCATTTGTTCTCTGAGCGCTCAATAAGCTGACGCTGCTAAGCACCAAGTACACTTCTACACAGTAAGCAAGGGGAGGAGGAATAGTGCTTATCTACAGGATAGAAGGTAGAAACACTCACTGTAAGCTTAGAGGCCATCAGAGCCAACAGGGCTGTGTTTTTATGATTGAACTTGAATAACAATCCTGTCAGTCTCTAATGTCACCTTCCAAACTGCTGCTGAAGAAGAGGAAGAAAAGGAAGAGTCTCAGTGAATCTGCTCAGGGTTCAGCTTAGACCTGAAACCAGCCGCCCTGCTGCCGTCCTCTATTAATGTTTAGCCCTGTGTCAACACCAGTCTGTCCCCCTTTGAGTCCAGACTCAGAGTCTCTCTCCCTCCGTGTGTCCGTGTGCTTCCTGCAGTGTGTCGCCTTGATGACGGCGTCGGTGTACTTTGCCATGTGACGTCGTCCCGGTGTTTCCACTTGAATCTCCACCACAGTTTCCACTGAGCCGACTACTGTTACACTCAGAGCTGCTGTCAGGGGCGGGGCCAGGCCAGGAGTGTGATAGTGCCCGTCTCTGACCTTGAGTCTCTCTCTCTCTCTCTCTCTGTCTCTCTCTCTCTCTGTCTCTCTGTCTCTCTCTCTCTCTCCCTGGCTCTTTTCCTCTCCTGCTCTTCACCTCCCTCCCTCCCTCCCTCCCTCCCTGCCATCTGGCTTGCTGGCCGTTCAGCCTGTTAAGTTGGACGAGTCCCTGTACAAAGGGACCAGTATGTCAAAGTGGACCGACCCGTCTGTAGTGCCGGACCATCAACTGGCTCCGCTATGATTTGTCAGGGAAACCCGCAACCTGAGATAGGAGCGTAAACCCCCCCCCCCGTCAGTGTGTGTGTTTCTCTTCCTGCTCCCTCAGGCTTTGTTACACAGCAACAGCAGGAAGCTTTGATCAAGAACTCATTTTGTTGGAAAAAGACTTGAAGTAGAGTTTATGATGATCCTGTAGAAGTCATGAAATGGAAACAGTACAGCTGCTGCTTTCAGACTGTGTGTGTGTGTGTTTGTGTCTTTGGGCTTGTTCAAGCAGGATGACATCAGCCAGAGGAATTGGGAGTGTTGAGGAATGTTTCCACAGAAACAGGGTCTCCCTTAACGACGCTCGTCAGTGTTTACATTACCTCCAGATAAATGGACTGAGGCTGTGTCATCTGGTGTGTGTGTGTGTGTGTGTGTGTGTGTGTGTGTGTGTGTGTGTGTGTGTGTGTGTGTGTGTGTGTGTGTGTGTGTGTGTGTGTGTGTGTGTGTGTGTGTGTGTGTGTGTGTGTGTGTGTGTGTGTGTGTGTGTGTGTCAGCATGTGTCTCTCTCTGGGGTTTTTCTTCATGTACATTTGATATGTAGATGGTCTTACAGAAGTGAATGAGTGTCGGTGTGTGTGTGTGTGTGTGTGTGTGACAGAGTAGTGCTGATGTCTCCCTGTGTTTGCTCAGAGGTGAGCTGCTCGTGGCTCTGCTGCAGGCTGACCTGCTGTTTGCTATGTAAGTATGGCCTCTGGGTCAGATGCACTTTGACCTTTCCACTCAAATAAAGGGGCAGAAATGACCCGGGTTAGTCTCTGAGTTGCCGTGCCAACCATGTGAGCCGGACGTCCAGGATGTTGTTTCCTAGATGAGCTTCACAGTGAGTGTGCTGTATGTTAGGGAGCACAAAGCATCAGATGGAGGTTTTTCTTGTTGCATAGCAACAGCAGGAGTCCTAAGCCTAGCCTGTAGCTAAAGCGGTTCTCAGTGACTGCCCTGGTGGAGCAGCAGGCTCTTTGTCACAGGGTGAGGTGGGCCCTTACACACAGAACATATGGCTCAGCCTCTCAGCGCCTCTCTTACACCTACAACGCCTCGTTAGCCAGGCGGCGTGCTCCTCCCTCCAAACCAGGAGGGGGCAGCAGGGTAGAGCTGCCTTTATATTCACCGACCAAAGTAGAAGAAGAATAAGGCCCAAAGTGAAGCAGAGGAGTGAACTGTTCCTTCGATTTGACCATGAATTCATCCGCTTCCCTCTGAAGCTCCTGGTCTCTGAAGCGTCTGGTCTCATCACAACGCTCTCTTCTGCGTAACGCCTCATATCCTGCTTTACACTCTAAGCATCAGCACTCACTGGTTTGTCCTGAGCTGTCTAAATGGGAATGTTGTCAGGAATAGTTGTGTGTGGAGGCTGGTGGTGCGTCCCTGCATGCTGCCTCACGTCCTCACGTCCTCAGGTCCTCACGTCCTCAGGTCCTCACGTCCTCACGTCCTCAGGTCCTCACGTCCTCAGGTCCTCACGTCCTCAGGTCCTCACGTCCTCAGGTCCTCAGGTCCCGGGCCTTAGCAGGACCTCTCTCTTGTGTCAGCATTACAGCCGTATAGAAACAAGGCCATCTTTTGGATGTTGGAGCTCTGTGCCTCTGTGACGTCGCAGCCTGCGGTTGGTTCTCAGATGTACGTTGGGTTTGTTCCCCTCCCACTCTCCCCCTGGTTGCTTTATGTAAGTAGTGAACTCCTCTGTGCTTCATCCTGTTGTTGTTTTATGGACGTATAAGGTTTGATTTCATAACTGTGGGCAGGTCAAGTAATGTGCTCAGTGTTTAATGGACGCGGTGCTATTGATTTGACTCGTTGATGAGTTTCCTGTTTGCACAGTCTGTTTCCTCATGAGAGCTTTTCATAGCATCAGGAAGAGTTGGGAGTGTGTTTAACAACAACAACCCGGTCTCTCCTGCACACTTGTGGATCCTCTGGGGCGAGCAGCAGCAGCAGCAGCAGCAGCAGCAGCAGCAGCAGCAGCAGCAGCAGCAGCAGCAGCAGCAGCAGCAGCTTGGTCTCTCTCGGCGGTGTGGAGCGAGTACACAGTGTTCTGGATTCCTTTGTGGCTGACTGCAGGAAGTTGACCTCTCTCCTCCTTGTACATGTTAGAAGCTGCAGCTGCATTCCTCTCACATGGGCCTGAACCACGGCCGCCTCTCTCTCTCTCTCTCTCTTTCCCTCTCTGCATTCCGCTCTCGTCTCCCTCTCTTTCTCTTCCTCACCTTGGTATTCCTCTCATCCCTCTTCTTTACCCCGGTGTTGGCGTCTCCCTTCCATTCCCTCGCTCTGTTTGTGTCTTGTCCCCGTCTCCCCTCTCCCCCCCCTCCCTCCTCCCTCCCCCCCTGCCTGCTCTGTAAGATGATAGCAGCAGTGGGGCTAGAGCCAGATCCAGAGGCCCTGATGAAAGCCACTCTCAGATGGAAGAACACACTGTACTCTGTGTGATGAACATGCTCCGACACACTGAACACACACACACGGCCCGCTGCAACACAACCAGCAGAGTCCCAGTTCATCTAGCAGGAGGACACGAGAAGACGAAGGCAGTCAGGGAAGAGAAGAAGGGAGGAAGCAGATGTAGAGTGAAGTGTGTGTGTGTGTGTGTGCTGTCTGTACATGAGGGGAACAAAGGGAGGCTCCTGGAGGGTCGGGCTGAGGAAGCTTGGAGACATCATGTCAGACAGATCAGACTCAGCAGTATACCTCCCTCAAGGACGATGTGGTTTTGCCTTTGGTTGAGTTGTGTGCTCGCAAAATAAGGCTGAGGACATTAATGGATTCTTCTGACATTTAATGGAGAGGTGGGCTGAGGAACATCAGCTGGTGTAGAGGATCTGGATCATAGTTTGATAGAGCATAGACAACCATCCAGAGTGCTTCTCCTGGCTCACCACTAGATGGTAGCAGAGGTGGATCTGGGTCAGCAGGACCCAGACCTGGTGATCCTAAAGTCCAGTAAGTTACCCTTTCAGCCTTGGTGGAGGTTTGCCCTCCCTGCTGAGGTCTTTCCATGGTGGGAGGTTGGGTCATGGCAGTGAGCAGCTCAGACCTCTGGGAGGAAACCGGCAGCCTCCTGATGGAACCGATCACCTTCACGGCCCCTGCCTCCTGCCCTGCTCCTCCTCCTCCTCCTGCCCTGCTCCTCCTCCTGCCCTGCTCCTCCTCCTCCTGCCCTGCTCCTCCTCCTCCTCCTCCTGCCCCGCTCCTCCTCCTCCTGCCCCGCTCCTCCTCCTGCCCTGCTCCTCCTCCTCCTGCCCTGCTCCTCCTCCTCCTGCCCTGCTCCTCCTCCTCCTCCTCCTGCCCCGCTCCTCCTCCTCCTGCCCCGCTCCTCCTCCTGTCCTGCACCTCCTCCTGCCCCGCTCCTCCTCCTGTCCTGCACCTCCTCCTGCCCTGCTCCTCCTCCTGCCCTGCTCCTCCTCCTCCTCCTCCTGTCCTGCTCCTCCTGCCCTGCTCCTCCTCCTCCTGCCCCGCTCCTCCTCCTGTCCTGCACCTCCTCCTGTCCCGCTCCTCCTCCTGCATAAGGAGTCTCTCATAACTCCGGGCCTATCGCCGCCGTCCTGGGAAGAGTTGTCCCTTGGCTGTAATAGTGACATCATTGTCTGTTCTGATTTGTGATTGGCTGCAGAGGTCGGTGAAGCAGCTGCAGGCTCTGCTTTACGTGGAGATGTTGGCAGGACGCCCAGTCTTCTGTTTGTCTCTTCTAGCTTCCAGCGAACAAAGGTAGAGTTTGGCCTCAGTCAAAATGGAGTCTGCTGCTGGAGTTTAGAGCTCGGTGGCGTGTTTCCACCAGACGCTCTCTACCTCTGTGAAGCGTTCACTTGAGCTGTGTTGTTGTTGCGTTTGTGGCCCTGAGGCGTCTCTGTCTGGACTTGCAGCCCGTGCGGAGGGTTCATACGTGCTCTTAGACGCTCTGTGGCGACCGTACACTCGCCCGTGTGTGTGCGTGTGTGTGTGTGCACAGGGTTTGTTTGTTCACTTATCAGGCTGCTGAGTGAACAGAGGGGCTGTTTGAACTCTGGGGTTATAAATAGACCTGTGTACTGCTGCAGCAGGCAGACTGACTAACCTGCACTGAGGAAAGGTCAGAGCACACACACACACACACACACACACACACACACACACACACACACACACACACACACACACACACACACACACACACACACACACAGGTCTTCTGGCTGTGGGACACAGTTGACCCCTTTAGTTGCAGTGTGTGTGTGTTGTTCTCCTTCATACACACTGAGGAAGAGGAAGGTGGGCTTCAGGTCCTCATGTATTATGATTTACAAGAATGATGCAACTCTTGTAAATAATAATACATGTAAAAGTTTTAATTTAAAAAGCCGATGTCCTGAGTGAAGGGTTCCCAACCCGTGGCTCTCCATGGACTGGTCTACAGACTGGACTCTTACCTGGTCCTCCTGTGACTCCAGTGATTGGGAGTGAAAGCAGAATACGTGACTGAGCAGCACTTTACTTTTGTGATCAACCACGCTGACTTCCCCTCCTTCTCTCTCTGCAGAGCCAGACCACGTCAAGTCCAGGCCGTCACGAACCTGAACACCGGTCCCTCACCCCCCTTCACACACAGACACGCTACAGACACACAAACACAGACTTCAGCACATCCTCAGCGATGCCAAGGGAGCCCGCTCAGCCTGCTGCCCACTCTGATAAGCCCCGCCCCTTCACCTCAGGCCCCTGAGGCGGTGTCCTCTCAACTGTGAACTTTGACCTTCCCTGCTGTCGACCTGGGAACCAGAGGTCACCTGTCGTGCAGTGAACCCGGGGAGGCCGTCGAGCCCGGCCAGGAGCCGCAGCCACTCTCTCCGCTCGCAGGTAAACAAACAACAACACAACAACAACGAGCTAAACAAAAAAGGAAGCTTTAAAATGAGCTCCACACAGAGGAGCACAGGTCTGGAGTCGCTCTCATTCAATCAGACACACAGGTGGTATCTGCTGATGATTGTTTCCACTAATACACTCCCACTTGCCTCCTCCGTATCCTTCCCTTTGTCTTTGTCTGTTGTGGCCTTTTCTTTAAGCTTGTTGTTATTCAATGAGCCGCCTGCATGGCTCCTCTCTATTGGGCCTTGTGAGATCTCTCCTCTCCCTCCTCAGCTCCTCTTATTCCCTCTAAGTCTGTCTGACAGTCTTTCCTCTCTGTTTCCAGGCATGGCTCCCATTCGGGACTCCGTCAGCCACTCCCCTAATCAAACAGGTGACTACACAATTCTCCTCTCCCTTACTCATCCCTCTGCTTCTCTTTATCTCACTGTCTCTCTCCCTCTCTCCCTCTCTCCCTCTCTCTCTCTCTCTCTCTCTCTCTCACTCACTCTCTCTCTGCTCTGGGAACATTTAGAGACGTATACAAACAGCCTGGCATGACCTTGGCTGGGTGGATTTTATTCACAGCATGTCTGAGTGCCACAGAGAGGGAGAGGGAGAGAGAGAGAGGGGGAGAGAGAGATAGTAGGTGTGAAAGAGTGTGAGAGGACACTTGGCATACAAACAGGACGACACACAGAGCTGGCAGCCATTTTCTGTTTGTGTGAGGGAAGTGAAACATGCAGTAAGAGAGACGGAGCGGCCGAGTGTTTATAGACCTGTGGATCACAGCTCGGCTCCTAACGCCAGGAGAAGAATAGGAAATGAAGCTGATAGAAGCTGATTGAAGCAGAAGACGAGCTCCTCTCGGCCTCGGCTTGGACGCCAGCTCGTCACTGCAGGGTCACGTGTGTAAGGCTGCACGCCACATCCCGCCCCGCCTGCTCCAATCAATCACATCCAGTTTACAATCTGAAATACACTTAGTTATGTTCTCAGTTTGTTGCTAGGGGGTCCCTGGTGACAGCAAAGGTGTGTGTGTGTGTGTGTGTGTGTGTGTGTGTGTGTGTGTGTGTGTGTGTGTGTGTGTGTGTGTGTGTGTGTGTGTGTGTGTGTGTGTGTGTGTGTGTGTGTGTGTGTCTCTGTGTGTCTCTGTGTGTCTCTGTGTGTCTCTGTGTGTCTCTGTGTGTGTGTCTCTGTGTGTGTGTCTCTGTGTGTGTGTGTCTGTGTGTGTGTCTCTGTGTCTGTGTGTCTCTGTGTGTGTGTGTGTCTGTGTGTCTCTGTGTGTGTGTCTCTGTGTGTGTGTGTCTCTGTGTGTCTCTGTGTGTGTGTCTCTGTGTGTGTGTCTCTGTGTGTGTGAGTAGCTTTGCTTGGCAGTGCCAGAGAAAGTTCCAGTAATGCACTGTGGTGGTGCTGAACGCCTCAAACGTCCATTTAGGAGCCAAGTGTGTCGGTGCCAAACACACACCAGGCTTCAGTCTGCAGTCGCCCCTGATTTGGTTGTAATTAGCTCCCTCTGCCCTCTGACTGAGCCATCCTCTCAACCAAGTTACACCACCTTTTCTGTTGTTTTCCCTTCATTCTTGCATGAGTTTAAAAATGCCAGCCTTGCTTAAATGTGATGTTGGAGAAGGAAAATGAGATTGTGAGTCCGATGGTCTGTCTCTGTCTCTGCTGCCTCTCTCTACTCTCCTGCTCCTCCTCCTCCTCCTCCTCCTTCTCCTCCCTTCCCTCAGTCCTAGTTTATAGCTCTGGCATCATTTCTGCTCTTGCTGTGGTGACAAAATGGTGGCGGCAGTGTCCGAGCTCAGGCCGGTGTCTGCCACAATGTTAGAACCAATGAGAGAAAAGGAGGAGAGAGAGAGAGACCAAAGAGTCTAGGATGATTGATTAGTCACAATTAAACACTTAGTTTGTCAGAAAGTGTTAGTTTAGATTGAAGGTTCCGATCCACCGTGTTCACCTTGTCGCGCCGTGCTCTCCCCAGGTCTGGAGCATCCTGGCCTGGACTCGCAGTATGAGCCTTCCCCCTGGTCCTCTGGCTCTCCCTGCAGCAGCGACAGCAACAGTAACTGGGGCAAAGTCCTGGTAGACGGAAGCACTGACAAGCCCAACAACCCCTCCACAAATTCCTCCGTCTGGCCCCCTTCCTCTTCATTCTCCTGCTCCTCTTCTTCCTCCTCTGGCTGCGGGTCGGGATCCGATCCCGAGTTGGCATCAGAATGCATGGACGCAGACTCTAGCTCTTCAATCGGATCGGAGAAAAACCTCGCCGCTGTTGCTGTCACGACAGCGATGATGATGTCAGCAAATGCTTCTTCCTCTGTGTCTTCTGCGGCTTCCTCCCCCTCTCCTTATGTGACTTCTGCCATGATGGTCGGCACTTCTGTGAACGGAGACGGCAGCGGCCGACAGATTCTCGGTGGAGGGATGGGAACCATCGCCGGTGCAAATAATGGGAATAACAGCCTCACCGGTCCGCCCCACCTCTCTGTGGCTGGTTCCAGCAGTATTGGCAGCAATAACATAGGTAACCATAACAACAAGCTCGTCGGTAACAGTGGTGTATGGGGCACACAATCAGTAAGCAACATCGCAACCACTGGCGGAAGCTCCCCCTGCATCAATGGAGGCTTAAACCCAAACACTTTGAACCCAAATGCCAACCACGGTGCCTGGCCCCAGAATTCAACCCCAAGTCCAGCAGCCCAGCGCAAAAGGCTTCCACTGGCCCAGGGAATCGGCTCCAAAATGGGCATAGCTCCCCAACAGGGCCCCTTGATGGGCTGGGGCAGCATGGCAGCTCCAGACAACAGCAGTATGGTGGAAGACATGGAGGTGAATAATGGTACAGCGAGCAGCAAGGTGTTAGGAAGCAGCAACAGTGGGAATGGAGGCCTGCAGCCTACCAGCCTCAACACTGAATCCAATGGACCAAATAACACTATGATGATGAATACTACTACTACTACTACTACTACTAACGCCACAATGACCTCTACTCCACCAAACTCTACCGCCTCGGCCCAGCTCGGCGGTGATGGGTCCTGGGGCTCCATCGGAGGAGGGAACGGGGGTCCGATGGCCAATGGAAATCCCTCATCTGCTCCCCAGCACCCCCAAGGAGAGCTGGGGGGTTCTGGGACCTTCGGTACGCCTTGGGGCACCACTACCTTCCCCGGTGACAAGAGCCCCTCTAATGCAGACACTGTGAACCCCCAAAACCCTGCCTTAATGCAGGCTGGGAACCCCCAAATCTCCTCTGCTGCTGCTTACAAAGGTAACCACAATAACACTGGGGCCCCACGCTGGGACCAGGGGCCCGCCAACAACACAAACCAGCCCCAGGGCGCCCTGGCCTGGGGCGGCAACCCAAATCAAATCCCAAGCACTGCAGGCCAAACAGGAATCGGGAACCCAAACGCAACGGGCCCTTCCACAGGGATACCTCGCCCCTGGGGGAGCAGTGCCTCTTCTACTTCTTCTTCGTCATCGTCCTCTTCCTCATCCAATAACAAGATGTCCAACGGAGAGTGGGGCTCTACAGCTCCTGTTATCAACAATTCAGATGCTGGGAGTCGTAAAGGAAGCTCCACCAACAATGGCTGGAAGAGCCTGGAGGATGACGCCATGGGCATGGGAGGCGGAGGAGGGGGGAGCCAGGGCTCAGGAAGCATGACCGGGGGCTGGGGGCGCTCTGGAGGAAGCGAAGGCAGCGGCGATAGCTCCGGAGGCCGGTCCAGCTCAGACAAAGACCAGTCAAAAGGGGGAAGGCCCAGAAAAGTCGCCACTGTTGCATCATCAGTGCCATCGGCTGTGGCCTGTGTGGACGTGGACCCGCGGGTTCTGTCCAACACCGGATGGGGACAGACGCCCATACGGCAGAACACGGCCTGGGACGTTAGTGCTCCTGCCATCAGTCAGCACCAGGGACCCAGAGGAGAGGACAGGAAGCCCAGCAATGGCGGCTCTGGGTGGGGCACGGCACCACAGGCGGCTCCCTCCCAGACCTCCAACTCTGGAGGTAAGAATTCAGAAGACGGGGAAAATGATTGATTGATGATCACAGTATGTCCTAATCCTTTCAGTTCATCGCCACATTCATTGGTTTACGTCTTGTTTTCATTTTAATATTGATCACATTAATATTCAGTCACACAACAGAGGAAAGCCTGACCTCTCTCTTGTTGGCAGGCTGGGGCGGCGGCGGGTCCAGCAGCTCGGGCCCGGCTGCAGGAGGGTCCGGCTGGGGAGAGCAGAGACCAAACTCTGGATGGGACAACAAAGCCCCAGGGAGCGGAGCGGGCGGCCAAGGCGGCTGGGACGAGGGAGCCAATCACAGGGGGAGCAGCAGCAACAACAGCAGCAGCAACACCTGGAGCAACAGCATGAACAAAGACGACAGGTAACCATGGAGACCAGAGTCCAGCCTCTACACTTTGAACAGATATCTTTGTTCCACTTAATGGTTAACATGAAACCCAGATGTGTTATTCTCTTACAGCAGTTAGGAACCATTCCATTTAGAGTGAAAGAGAACAAAGCATCTAATCTGAGTCAGGTACTCCGGCTCTGACTCACATTGATCTCCCCATGTTTGTTTCTGTAAAGGTCCAACACCTGGACCAACGCCCCAAAGCCGCAGCAGAACTGGGGGGCCAGCAGTGGAAGCGGCAGTGAAGGGTGGGGCGGAGACAGAGGGGGGGCCGGCCACCACTGGGGGGAGCCCCAGAAAGCCCCGGGCTCCGCCGGCTGGGACCGCGACGGCGACCGCTCCGGCTACGGCTCCGGCTCTGGCTCCGGCTCCAGCTGTTGGAATGAGCCCAACCGAACCAACGCCAGCAGCAGTAACACCTGGGCCAGGGGCGGAGGGTCCAATACGTCTGACCAGACCGCTCAGAACACGGGCTCCAACTGGGGCGACTCCGTCCATAAACCCAACCCCCAGGGCAACAGCCAGGGCTGGGGGGAGCCGATGAAGACCAACCACGGGAGCCAGAACTGGGGAGAGCCAAACATCAAACCCTCCAACGAGTGGGGCAAAGGTCCAGAACCCAACATGTCCAGAGGGAACCAAGGCCACAGCAAACCCACAGGTACTCCTCACCAACATTACTGCTGTTTGTGTTGAATGTTTGCTCTTCCTCATCCTGCATCATGGACAGTGAACCACCTGGTACAGCAGAGCATCTGGTCTGACTCTGCTCTCCTCACCAGGTTGGGTGGGAGGCCCCATGCCTTCCGCCGCTCAGAAGGAGGAGTCTATGGGCGGGTGGGAGGAGCCTTCTCCAGAGTCTGTCCGTCGCAGGAATGAGATCGATGATGGGACGTCAGCGTGGGGAGACCCGGCTGGCAAACACGGTAGACCTCCTCTCACCTTTGACCTTCACTTACATCTGTGCTAAATATATCAAATGTACACTTTTACAGTCGGTCAGTCTGTGTTGGTGCTGCTGTACTCAACATTTGCATGGTTTTGTTTAGGTAAATACAGCGGCGGATCTTCCAACATGTGGAACCGGGCCGGCCAGTCAGAGCAAGAGGCGGTGGGGCCGCCGCCCAAGCATCACTCCCACCAGCCTCAGGCGCCCGTGCATCCTCCACAGCCCATGCAGCCTCCGGCCCAGGACAAGAGCTCTGCCTCTGGTGAGTGACACACACACACACACACACACACACACACACTGCTGCGCTGTGGGTCGGCCCTCCTTTGTGAAACAGAACCTGGATTATGTGGACGATCCTGCGTTAAGAAAAGGTGAACTAAAGGCCGATAATAGAACCCAGCTGACTGACAGCTGACTGACAGCTGACTCCCACTTTCCCCTGTGGGCTTCATGCTCATGCAGGTTGAATGTGACGAGCACATGTCAGAGCGTTCAAACCCGTGTGTAATGTTTCGTCCAGCTGGTTGTTAACCTTCGGGTCAGTCGGTCAGTCCTGGGATGCAAACATCTTCTGCTGCAGTCTGAACATTACAAACAGACTACAGAGGCACAAATCCCACCCACCTCTTGATTTCACTCATGTATGCTGTGGCACATGTTTACAGACTGTGAAGCAGAGAGCAGAGGCAGAGCGGCAGGTTGAGTCATCCCTCTGGAATGCTAAGAGCATCGATTTCTCGCTCGCTCTCCATTTTGTTTTTTCCTATTTTTTCCCTCACCCCTCCCTCACTCTCACTTGCTAATTCTGCTGCTGCGAGGTTATGTGGGAACACGGGCTTTGTTAAGGCTGAAAGGCGGAGAGAGAGAGGGGGGGGGGGGAGAGAGAGAGAGAGAGGGGGGGGGGGGGGGGCTGTGAGCGGTAGAATGTAGAGAACAAGAGCGGTGATGGTGAACGATCCACAGGGAGAGACGGTGAAAAGGGCGAGGTATCTGTTCCTGCTGGAGCGAGCCGAGAAGGAGAAGAAGAAGCAGCAGGGAGGGGCGGTGGGGTTATTCAGGGCCGCTGTATGGTGAGGTGCATGATGGGAACACTGGCTAATGTAATGACAAAGATAAACAGGTCGCTGATTTAGTTTCATGGGCGCTGAGGTTTCAGTCACACGTAACAAAAGCTGAGCTCCTTCATATGAAGCTGCACGTGTAGTTAGGTACTGACGTGTGTGTGTGTGTGTGTTCTGATGGTTCTGCTTCAGTGTGGAGGCACAGGACGAGCCCAGTGTGTTGTTGTTGACAGTCACACACATGTAAGAAGTGTAGATCACAGTGACGTCGTCGTCGTCTTAGAGGCTGCTTTAGTAGAAGTCAGGCGTGTGTGTGTGTGTGTGTGTGTATGTGTGTGTGTCTGAATGCACCACTTTGCCTTCTCTAAAGGTCAGCTTTGCATTTTTGAGTGTGTTTGTTCACACACACGGCCCTGGCCCAGTCACATGGGGGTCACCGGAGCCCGAGGCCGCCCCGTGATCCGGCCTATTTTTACGGGGAGGCATCCCTGTCATGCCCCCAGACCGCTCCTGCCAGGGGAGAGAGGATCTGCTCTGGGTGGTCTGCTGTAAGAGGAGCCCTCTGCACACACACACACACACACACACACACCAGTTAAAGAGGGCAACCGGACGTAAGTAAATGGACACAGGGTTCCTGCCAGATACAAACAGAAGCTCTGCTGTCTGATTTAGAGATCTTACGTCATAAACAGAAACCTGCTGAGCTGCCAAACAAACATGTATGTGTGTGTGTGTGTACAGTGTTTCTCCTGTCAGGTCAACACACACACATACACACACAAGTAAACACAAACTCCCCTGCCAAAGGGACGTTGGAGACAGATGAGAAAAACACTTTCTATGTTGTTCCATTTGTACTGATCAGACATACGCAGCACTTCCTGTCTCCCCTCATATGTCCCCTCTGTCCCCTCATATGTCCCCTCATATGTCCTCTCTGTCCCCTCATATGTCCCCTCTGTCCCCTCATATGTCCCCTCTGTCCCCTCATATGTCCCCTCTGTCCCCTCATATGTCCCCTCTGTCCCCTCATATGTCCTCTCTGTCCCCTCATTTGTCCCCTCTGTCCCCTCATATGTCCCCTCTGTCCCCTCATATGTCCTCTCTGTCCCCTCATATGTCCCCTCTGTCCCCTCATATGTCCTCTCTGTCCCCTCTGTCCCCTCATATGTCCCCTCTGTCCCCTCATATGTCCTCTCTGTCCCCTCATATGTCCCCTCTGTCCCCTCATATGTCCTCTCTGTCCCCTCATATGTCCCCTCTGTCCCCTCATATGTCCCCTCTGTCCCCTCATATGTCCCCTCTGTCCCCTCATATGTCCTCTCTGTCCCCTCATATGTCCCCCCTGTCCCCTCATATGTCCGCTCTGTCCCCTCATATGTCCTCTCCTCCTCCTCCTCCCTCCAGGTTGGGGCGAGTCTTACTCCCAGAAGAAGGAGTCCTCCACGTGGGGTGAGCCCAAACCGGGTCCGCCTGTGTCTGTGGACAATGGGACGTCTGCCTGGGGGAAGCCAGTGGACAGCAGCTCCACCTGGGACAACAGCAGGGACAGCAGAAACAGCAGGGACAGCAGAGACAGCAGAGACAGCAGGGACAGCAGAGAGTCTGGACCTGGATGGGGGGGACAGAATAAGTCTGGTAGGCAAACACAAAGTAGTCATGGTTTTGTTAGAAAGTCCCTCCAGGGTCTCATGAAGCATGTTGAGGCTCTCCTTCATCCTGCCGTCTACCTGAGAGACGTCCTAAGTCTGTCCCTCCGTCCTGCAGGCCCTAAGCCCATGGAGACGTGGTGCGGTGAGGACGGCTCCTCCAGCTGGGACCAGGAGGAGGAGGTGGAGATCGGCATGTGGAGCAACAGCCAACACGACAACCGGTCCCACGACCAGAACACCTGGAACTACAAGCATAAAGGCTCCAACAAGGTCTGTGGGTCAGAACACACACACACACACACACACACACACACACACACACACACACACACACACACACACACACACACACACACACACACACACACACACACACTAACAGGTACTTCCTGTCTCTGCTTCAGATGAACAAACCAGTCAACAAGCAGGACGAGCCCTGGAGCAAACCCTTCATCAACCAGTTCAACAATATGAACTTTGCTGTAAGTTGATAGCTTCCTTCTTTATCTGAACGAGTCTGTCAGGCACTTGAACATTTGTCCTCTCCTCAGCAGAGAGACTCTCCTGAGGACTCCATGAAGGGAGGAGGAGGAGGAGGAGGAGGGATGGTGCAGGACAAGCGTATGGATGTGGGCGGCATGGGAGACTTCAACGGCGTGATGGGGAAGAGCCACGGCTCCAGACACCCGCTCCACAAGGAGTCTGACCGCAGCCCGTACTACGACAAGGTACGCCCGCACAACACGCCACCGCCACCGCCACACGCTCAAAGGAGCATTGTGCTTATTCAGCATTCTGAACTCATTTGGGTGGTTGGTGACGTCATAGAGTCCTGTTAGAGCCTCATCTTCCTCAGTGAGGCCCAGGCTCTCATGGTTTCTCCTCTGATGGTTCAGTTCCCCCTGTAAAGACAGGAGGTCTGGTCCCGGCCTCTCTGTGGGGGGTAGAAGGCCTCAGTGCTCTGGAGGGCCGGGGCTCTGGTGGCTCTCTGCTGCCCCACTGTGGCCGCGCTGCCACTCTGCACCTGATGTGTAGACCAATGAGAGTGAGGGTTTGCGTGATGGCGACCATGAGGCACTAAAGCCCCTGTGACACATCAGGATCGCCCCGGCAACAAGTTATGATGCACAGAGGCTGGTTAGAAACACTGGTGTGTGTCATACACCTGTGTGAGCCTCCTGTAGGAGTGTGTTGGGTTTGTCTGCTGTGGCTTCTAGCGGCTGCTCCTCCTCTGGCACTTCTTTAACACGGCCTGTCTCTTCCTCTGTTTGTTTCTTTGTGACCCCCGACCTCTGCTCCTCCTCCTGCTCTGGCTCAACCTTTTGCTTTTTTTCGTCTGCTTTTAATCACAACTCATTCCTCTCACTTCTCTCTCTCTCCTCTCTCCTCTCTCTCTCTCCTCTCTGTTCTTCTGCACTCTGCTTCCTGTCCCTCCCGCGCTCGCCGCCCGTTTGCTTCTTCAGCGCTCCCCCTCTGCTTACGATAGCCCCGCCTCTGAGGAGCTCGCTTCCAATCAGAGCATGAGCTTTCCCCCCTCCAACTCTGCTCAGCCTATCAGCTGTCTCGACTCTGGGGCGTCTCCCGCCCGCTCTGGCCCAGGGGCCTCTCGGCAGGTGAGTGCAGAGAGAAGGAGAGGCTGAGGGCTTGTTGTGTGAGTGTGAAGGAAGCTTCAGTCATCACATCCATGAGAATGAGGCATAACTACATACATCATGAGAACATGTATGACTCATCCTAACCTCCTTGGTGTGTGTGTGTGTGTGAGGAACACTGTGACTTTGATGTCTTTCTGTTTGACCACAGCAGTAATGTGTGTGTGTGTGTCTGTGTTCAGAATGTAAACTCCATGTTGGGTGGCAGCAGCTTAGCTCCGGGCCGAGGGGGGCCCCAGCCCCACATCCCCCCCCAACCTAACCTCCGCAACCAAGTGCCTCCACCCATCCTGCCCTCTCAGGTACCACACACACACACACACAGGTGTCATGTATGAGGTGGTGGTGTTGAACATGTGACCTGATGATGGTTTGTCCTCCAGGTCCCACCGTCCCTGTTGAAGTATCCTGGAGGTAACGGGGGTCTGAACCCTCTGTTCGGCCCCCAGCAGGTGGCTGTGCTCAACCAACTCTCCCAACTCAACCAGCTGTCACAGCTCAACCAGATCAACCAGTTACAGGTACACTCACGCACACGCACACACGCGCTCGAGCACACACACACACACCCACACACACACACACACACACACACACACACTGTGACCAGGTTGTTTCAGTCGTCACATGGTCACAATGTTAGATTTGACATGACATCATAAGTAAGCAACCAAATAGCACCGACTGCGGGCTCTGGGGTGAAACCTTCATATGGAGTTCAGGTCAAAGTTGAAACCACACTGTCACAGGAGAGCAGGAAGCTCCTCTCAGCTGGTGTTGTGGTTGTATTAACTCCTTCCTGTCTGTCTGCAGCGTCTTCTGCTCCAGCAGCAGCAGCAGAAAGCTCAGAGCCAGAGACCCATGCCTGTGGGCCGGCCGACTGAACAGGTGTGTGTGCGTGTGCGTGTGTGTGTGTGTGTGTGTGTGTGTGTGTAGTGTAAATGTTGCCCACTAACCCCCCCCCCCCCTGCTGTCCTCAGACTCGTCTAATCGTCTCGTCTCCCTCTATGATGCAGCCGCCGCGTCACCTGGACCCTTCCCTGCTGAATAAGGCCCCGCCCCTCAAACCCTACCTGGAC
>NW_027467217.1:30000-67500 GCF_046128005.1 Genypterus blacodes
TTGTACTGTTCACTTATTTCCTGGGGGGGAGGGAGGGGAGGGGGGGTCAACTGAAGTTCCTGTGTGTGTGTGTGTGTGTGTGTGCGTGACTGCTGTGAGTTGTACCGCTGATGGTGGGAGGAGTTTGAGGGGGGGGGGGGCGTAGACGGGAATTATCCTCACTCATCTGTTAGTGATCGTTTAGTTACGATGATGCACAATGATTCTGGGGGGTGGAGCTTCAGAGTGGGGGGAGGAGCTTCAGAGTGGGAGGAGTTGGCGTGAGGCGAAGCCATGGACCTTAATTTAACTTGTTTCCTTCGTTGTGTGTGTGTGTGTGTGTGTGTGTGTGTGTGTGTGTGTGTGTGTGTGTGTGTGTGTGTGTGTGTGTGTGTGTGTGTGTGTGTGTGTTCCCCTCCCATAAGGTTTTATTTCAGACGTTACTCTGCGTTAGTTTGTTTGTTTCACACGCTGGGATTCAGCTCAGTCTCACGATGGACAGGACAGAAACGCCTGTGTGTGTGTGTGTGTGTGTGTGTTTGATGGTCGTGGATCCATCAGGGTGCAGCACAAACATCTACACACACACACACACACACACAGCTCAGATGTGTGTCCTGTCTTTGCTCTGTGGTGAAGCTGGAGTGTGTAAGCCAGGCGTGTGTGTGTGTGTGTGCCAGTATTGATCTGCTCTCTACCAAAAAGACTTCAATCAGACGGAAAAACCATCGGTTTACTTAATTCCAGATTCTCGTGTGTAAAGTTTGTGTACTTTGTGTTGAACAGATTCTAAAGCCGAACATTGGAGCTCCTTTGATGTTTGTTTGTTACCTGATTACCATTTGACCTGAGGAGCCTCGGATTTTGCACTTGTGTGGTTGGAGGAAGAGACTGATGATGAAGATGGTGTGTGTGTGTGTGTGTGTGTGTGTGTGTGTGTGTGTGTGTGTGTGTAAATGGTTTTAAAAATATAAAACAATGTAACGATTGAGTTAATGGGGGAAAGTATTGGGTGGACTGGTGTGGTCGTCATGGAGACGGGTGGCAGCTGTGTTCCGGCTCGGCTCCATCTTCATCTAAACACCAACAGCTTCCATCTTTACTTTAGCATTAAAGCTGCAACTTTGTAAAATAACCTAAAGGAAACGGAGCGTGCAGTAACCGTAGCAACGCTTCCCGCGGCCATAGAAAGCGCTGACTGAATAATAAGCTGCTTTAGTACAGCGTCTGAGCCCAAAGACCACCATGAGAACCTGGTGAACCTCTCTGATCCGGGTCTGTGGCCCCCCAGGATCCTGGTCCACAGTGGGACCGGAGGCTCCCCTAGAGGCTAGAGATGTCTTCAATCAGGTGTGTGTGTGTGTGTGTGTGTGTGTGTGTGTGTGTGTGTGTGTGTGTGTGTGTGTGTGTGTGTGTGTGTGTGTGTGTGTGTGTGTGTGTGTGTGTGTGTGTGTGTGTGTGTGTGTGTGTGTGTGTGTGTGTGTGTGTGTGTGTGTGTGTGTGTGTGTGTGTTGCCAAATGGAGGAGGGAGGGAAAGGGATGGGTTCATTTTCGTGTATTTAAAAAGCTGGACAATGTTAAAATGCTTGAAGATTAAAAGTCGTTAGCGAAAGGATGAAGTGAGGAAAAAAGTTTGTACGTGAAATAAAAACAAAACCACCACGAGCAACGTACAATCGCCAGGAAGGAGGGAAAGGAAAGAGGAAAGGAAGCTAGCGGGTGAAACTTTACTACTTTTTTAATATTTAAGAAATGATGTGACTCTGTTGTTCTCTTGACTTATTATCCTGTGAGCAGAATGTTATTATAAACATACACACACGTACATGTAGATATCAGTGACGCCACAAACCCGACGGCTCCAACTGTCGATCAAAACGGCTGAAGTTATTTTTGTGATTGCGGGGAAACACAAACAAAACAAGAAACTGTGAGAATCTGCTGTCTGACGTCATTTTTACATTTAGTATGAAAACAACCCCAGAAAAGCTTTAGTCTAACCAGCACAAAGATGGGGGCGGGGCGGGGGGCGGGGCTTACCGGGGGCGTCGCTCAGAGAGACTATGCAGTGGCGTGTTCAAACCCAGGCTTCCATGTCCACCTCGGGTTTTTGTGTTTTTTTTGCTTTCTCTTTAAGAATCCTGACGAAAAAAAGAAGAAAAACCTAAGAAAAAAAGAAAAAATGTCCCGATATTTTTCTCCAACTGAATCGTGTTTGTGCCATCGTTGAATCGTACGACTAATAATGATAACAATAATAAACTGAAGTACCTTTATGACCTAGCGAGCGTCGGGCCGTTGTAGCAGCAGAGGAGCTCAAACGTAAAGATTTGCAAAGTCCATTTCTTTATTTTCACACTTTTTTTGGTGAAAACTGCGAATTTTACACGACGACGATGTTTTTTATAGAGATTCTATCAATCCAGTGTGTAGTTTGGATCAGCTGTAAACCTATTATGCACATCGCTTTGGGAGACTGTTGAATATCTAAATATATCTAAATATATATAAACATATATATGAATATAAACGTACAGCGTCTATCCTAATCCACGAGGGGAACGACGCCGCCGCCGCGGCTCTGCCTCGATCTTACAAAACTGAAAAACAGGATTTTAATTTTCACACGTCTTCCTCGGGTCATCTTAAAGGATTTTATCTGAAATACTTTGGGGGAAAACTGCACTTTTTGAAGGACAATCTTTATTTGTATGGGTATTAAAAAATGGACAAAAAAAAAACGAAGTCGCCTGATATTACAAAGGTATAGAAACCAACTCCAGTGTGCTGATGATGAATGTCTCCTCTGATGCTGTCTGTTCCTTTCATTTAACCCTTTGTTTCCCTTTGTTGCTTGATTTGTTCCGTATTTTTTTCCCCTTATCTTTCTGGATTTTAGTGCTCTTAAGAGAATCTGTACTAAGGTGTAGAGTAGTTTGTAGTAAAGTCTTCTGTTGGCTGTACTCGTATACTGATAACTGTTTGTAACCCAGCGTACAAAGAAGCTGTATAACTTGGGTACAACCCTCAATAAAAGACTAACAGAGACTCAGCGCTGCCCCCTGCTGTCTTCATTCACACACAGGCTGGAAACGTACAAATCAAAGCCAAATGTTCTTCATCCTGGTTTTCATGCATTTCTAAAAAGATTGTCTCCCTTTTAAGGCTCAAATAATGGATTCATGTAAATTTCAGTAGTCAAAGACTTTCAAACAAATGCTGATTTTATTTTAATTCCATTTTCTACAATTTCTCAGATTTCCCACTTGGATCCTTGAATCTGAGATGTTTTCATTTAACTCCTCGGTCACTGATGCTCTGTAACTTAGTGATGTCATGTGTCAATCATCTCTAGATGCCTTGCTTGTTTATTTTACAATGTCATAATTTAAATACTAAAGTGATCAAATCTTCCTTTAGCAGCAAACAGAAGTCAAATCATTCTGAAGAGGATTTGAACCCTCACTGTGTCGCTCTGGCTGTTGTGATGTTTGTACTCTGATCTACTCAGCAGCGTTACCATGGTGACAGTTTGTTTTTATTGATCAGTTCAAGAGTATATTACACAGAGCTGCAACAAAAGAAAATAAACTGTTTGAACATTTTTACTCTGAGCTCCAAACAAACATTTCCATTAAATACAGTCAACAACAAAAGACGACGGCGCCGCCGCGCACGCCAGCTGACGGGGTGAACGGTTTGATGACATCATCGTCGTGAGTACTTCCTGTGAGGTTAAGTTGAGGTCAACGGCACCCTGCAAGAGTAAAGTTCAGTCAGATGAAATAAATGAGATGGAGATCAGAGTCCAAACTGGACTGAGGCGAAGGTAAACAGACCTCAGGCGAGCGTCTCACTCGTAGACGTCCTTCTTGTCTGCGATGTACTGGACGATCTCTGCGGGGGTCAGCAGTTTCTCCGCCTCCACGTCAGGAAACTCAAAGCCTGCAGACAAAAAGCAGCACGAGGGACGAGAGTGAGAAACGTCAGCAGAGACGGCGAGCGGAGACGAGAGGACAGAATGTGTCCTCACCAAACTCGTCCTCCATGGCCATGATGATCTCCACCTGGTCCAGACTGTCCAGACCCAGGTCCTTCATGAAGTGGGAGCCACTCTGCAGCTGTGGAGCAAAGAGCAGACATGAGGAGGAGGACGAGGAGGAGGAGGAGGAGGCAGAGGATCAGTGGACTCGTCTCTCACCATCTCAGGGTTGATCTTGTCGTAGAGCTTGAGGACGTACAGGACGCGGCTCTCAATGCCCTCCAGGGTGAGGGGGGGCAGGTCGCTGTACTGTCGGCACACAGCGCTCACAGCCGGGATCTGAGGAGGAGGAAGAGGAGGAGCGTGAAGCACAATGTCATGGCTCAGAGCTCTGTGACTCTAGTGGAAAGAACAGAGAGCAGCTAAAGACTCGGGAGCTGTGGGCCTTGGTGGAGGTATGTGGCTTGTTTACAGCTGCGTTATACCAAGGCAACATCTGCAGACAGCGCCACCACCTGGGCCGAGACAGCGACAGGAAGGACCATGTGACGCCCTCTACAGACACCGACGCCTTGTTTTCACTCAGCGACCGGTGCTGCCTCCGCTCGGCGCTCAGTGAAGTTAGTAAAGTTAGTGAATGTAACGAAGGGACGCTTTAACTAAACAAACATGACGTCACAGCTGATGAGGCGCCTCAACACACTGTATGTGATGTAGCATGTTAGCATTAGCTCCCTAGCCGCTCCGCTGGAACGCGCGGGGCGACGGTTTGGTAACAGCGGCACGAAGCTTCATCTTCCTCTTCATCACCGACAACCACCGGCATTTCTGCTGACTGACAGTTGAAGGAGCAGCACGCGCGGTCGCGAGCTTTAGCAGCTTTAGCCGCTTAGCTCGCCCGTTTGAAAGGTCACAGTGTTCCGGTGAACTCACCCGCTGCTGTCCGAGCCACCGCGTCCTCCGCCGGTCCGGCAGGAAGCAGAGCGACCGGTGAGCCGCCGCTGGAGCCGAGACAGCGGCTCTGAGGGCGGGGAGAGCCGCCGAGGGCCGGGCGAGAGAGCGGACACACTGCTGCAGGACACGGGCCGCCATGACGGAATATGAATACTCCCAGCATGCAACGCGAACATGCGACGGGGTCAAGGGCTTTATACTGCGCATGCGCACATGATGTTTACAGTCTGTGTTTTAACATTTCTACTGTTTTGAAAAAAGATGCCAGCGATTTTTTTGGAGGATTTTACATTATATTTAATGTATAATACTTACATTGAACGTTGACCACTTCAATGTTCAGAATAATTTTTTATACATAACCTTTATTACCCTTCACGGTGTTACGTGTAGGTGTATGTAACTGCTGCATAATGTAACATGCTGACGTCATTACTGTTTATCGGTGAGATTGATATAAAATAAAAATAAAATACTTGAGAATGTTAAGTCATTTACAAAAGCTGTAACACAGAAATAAATAATAGAAATAAAACAAACCAGCCGAGGCGAACTCACACAGGCATGACGAGTCAAAAACAGAAAGCTGTCTGCTTTCTAACAGGATGTTTGTCTGCTACAATGAGGCAAACAGAACCATGAGTAGAGTGTGTGGACCTTCATATAACATACATGTTACTTCATGTTGACCCTCGTCTAAGCAGCTCTTCTATTCGTTTTGGTATCAGCAAACCGATTGATGAGTTTTTATCTGCTCATAAGGTCTGAGCGTCCATTCAGCGGGGAGGGAGCGGCTGACAGCGGAGACAGTTAGCTGCGTTAGCTTCTCCCACTCTATTGTCACCGAACGAATATCAGCTCTTTACAATTTAAGTGTGTAATCTACAGCCATGGAGTTATCTGAGATACTGTACAACAAAGCGGAGTACATTGAAACGGTAAAGAGTCAGAGAACGTTCTCTTCCTGCTTGCTACTTAGCTAATTGTTAGCATGATGGAGCTACTTCATATTGACCAGTGGCCGTGTTATCTGGTCACTAGTGACCGTGTTAGCTTGTGATAAGTGACTGTGTTATCTGGTGACAAGTGGCCGTGTTATCTGGTGACTACAAACCTTATTCCTTGTTGTTTACTTTCAGGCGTCTGGTAATAAAGTGAGCAGACAGTCAGTGCTGTGTGGGAGCCAGAACATCGTCCTGAACGGAAAAGTGAGCAAAACAAGGACAAAGTCAATAAAGGACACAGGATTTATCTGCGAGGACAGTAATGACTAATCTGTCTATGTCTCTGTCTGTCTGTCTCTCTCTCTCAGGCCATAGTGATGAATGACTGCATCATCAGAGGGGACCTGGCTAACGTCAGGGTGGGGAGACACTGTGTGGTAAAGAGCCGGAGCGTCATTCGTCCTCCTTTTAAGAAGTTCAGCAAAGGGTAAAAACCACACACACACACACACACACAGTGGGCCCCTTCACCATGTAGAGCCCATCATCATCCTCTCTCTCCCCCCTCCCTTTAGTGTGGCGTTCTTCCCACTGCACATCGGCGACCACGTCTTCATCGAGGAGGACTGTGTGGTCAACGCAGCACAGATCGGCTCATACGTCCACATCGGCAAGAACTGTGTCATAGTGAGCCCCACACACACACACACACAGAAGCAGTGTCGCCTCCTGCCTGTGGTGCAGAACAGAACAGTCACATGTTGGTCAGCACACACAAAGTTTCATCTGATGAGTGGAACAGTGTGTGTTGTTGTAGCTGATAGTGTGTGTTTGTGTGCAGGGTCGTCGCTGTGTGTTGAAGGACTGCTGTAAGATCTTAGACAACACCGTTCTCCCCCCCGAGACTGTGGTGCCTCCTTTTACTGTTTTTTCCGGATGTCCAGGTCAGTCCAGTGTCTCTCTCTCACACTCACACACACACACACACACACACACAATGTTACCTACCTACCTACCTGTGTGTAGCTCAGCTGGTGTGTCTCGTGTCCCAGGCTTGTTCTCAGGCGAGCTCCCTGAATGCACACAGGACCTGATGATCGACGTCACCAAGAGCTACTACCAGAAGTTCCTGCCCCTGAGCCAGATCTGAGCCCTGAGCCCTGAATAGACTGAAACAGAGACTGTGGAGAGCACTCAGCTCTAATGAGAGCTGAGTATCATTGTGGCTTCTTCGGGGGAGAAGATGAAGGTTGAGAAAGATGAGGCCCATTGGATCTCCATGGAGACCCAAACCTGTGGACCAAACGTTAGTCAGGGCTGCTTGATGCTGAAGGCAGCAGAGGTGCAGTGTGTTAGTGTTATAAGATCAAAGTACAGATAATAAATTAAAGATTTAAACACTAATGAGCCTGATTTGGGTCTGACTGTCACGCAAGATCGTTTCATTACGTCACTACAAGAAACATGGTCTTTACGCCTTTATGGGACACCTGCCTGCGCTCCAACATTTAAATCGTAAACAAACGCCGCCTGCAAGCAAACCCTCTTGTGATTGGTCAGAATTACACAGGAAGTTAACCTATTTACCTGGAACAGGTTTACTTCTTCAAAAACAGTCGCGCGTGCGTGAATGCGGACGCGTTTACGCACTGTCGGCTCGGTGATTGACTGAGGTTCGGATCATCGGGACCACATGGGACCACGACGGGAGCGGAGCGGCCAGACGCCTCAGGTGAGCTCGACCTTCGTGTCGATGCGCCTGTAGACATGGTCTTCATCACACTCTTCTTCAGAGCGTAGCGGGTGAGCGGGGTCGGTGTGAGTCCCGCCTCAGTTTACATCCGGCGGTCATTTTCAAACGTGCGTTGCTCGAAACCTCGCCGTCCGTGTTTCCCTCGTCTCCTTGCTCCTCTGATCAGTGAGACGGGTGAAGCGCAGTGATCCTGAGGAAGCAGCGCCCTCTGCTGGACTCAGGTGGCACCAAGATAAAGTGAAGATGAAAGCGCAAACATTGTGTAGTTTGTGGAGAAACGCGCTGACTGGAGGAGGAAACAGATCTGTGCCTTAAAATGAGACTGCATTCATCAAACTGCAACTCGATGGTCTCGTTTTATTTCTTTTACAATGTGAACCACATATATCATATCGACAATTAAATGTTAAGTATATAGATTAGCCATTTATTACCTTTGAAACAAATAAGTATGGAGAAACAGCTGATAAGTGTTGGCTTCAGACACCTGGCATGATTCAGCATTTTAACCATGTGGGGGTTTAGTGACTTGTTAAGGGGCAGAAGATTCAAACCCGCAGCTCCTCCTGGGTCTGATGAGGAGGAGGAGATGAAGAGGACGCCACCTGCTCAGAGCTGCAGCTTCGCCTCCTTCATGCATCTGGGGACAAAACGTCTTTCCTTCACGATGAAGCAGACGGTCGCTACGCTCTGTGCGGACGAGGAACATCGCCGAGTGCTGAGACACCAACCGAGGACCAAGTGTCCGACTAAGTGCCAAATAAAATCCTCAGATTGAGTTGTCTGGTCAGAGGAAACGTTTCATCTTCTCCTGAGATGTTTGAGGGCCCAGTTTACTTCAGAAGACGGATCAGGCGGATCACTTCCTGTCTCCTTCTCTACGTCTGGTCTTCTTGCATCAACAGTCGGGGGGCCGGTAGGTTCAAGTCACCGCGTCTTTCTGTGTGAAATGTGCTGAGACCTTCAGGTTCTTCAGATGTTCTCCTCAAAGAGAAGTTTTGTCTTTGCTGCTCTGGATCTCCACGGGTCAGACGCTCACGCCGCAGTTTGAGCTCCGCCCACTGCTGCCGATCAGAAGCAGAAAAGGCAGAGGAGGCGTCTCAACGTGAGCCCGCCTCCTCATGGTCCGATCTCAAACCGCCTCCTCCCGTCTGTGGTTCTGTTAAAGTGCGCAAAAACAACTAACTATGACCGAGCAGGAAGGGTCGACCAAACGGGAGCAGAAGGGAACAACACAAGTCAAAGAACGAGCTACATGCTGCACACCAGGCATGAAGACTGAAGAGGGGAAGGAGCAGAGGAAGAGGAGGAGGAGGAGACACCGGCGCTCACTAGCCTTCATCCCTCAGGACCAGGTCGCCCTTCGTCTCAGCTTGAATTCATTTCAATCTGCCCCACTTCACCGCGTGGTTCCTGAGTTCCTGCTGTAACAGCCAGAGAAATGGGCGGAGTCTCGCGTTCCTCTGCATCTCCACCTGCAGGCGGGAGGTCACGGCCGCTCGGCGAGTCGTATGGGCCCCAGGTCTCAAAGCCGCTGCGGCCCAAACCCACCGGCCCTGAGCCTCGCTGCTGGACGGGACGCCGCCGCCTGCCAGGACGCCGTCTCACAGCGCCCAGTATGTGCAGAGAGGTGGAAGCAGGGGGCGATGGTGTCTGAACGTGTCTGCACGTCCACACGGGGGGCAAGAGGAAGGGGGGGGGGGGGCGGCTACCAGCAGATATAATGGAAGAGCCGATTTGTTTGCATGAGTGAAGCTGTGAACCTAAGTGCAGAACATCCTTACTGCAACTCATCAGAATAATCACACCTCACAGGAGAGAGCAGCTGCTTTCATCGTAACACAAGAGGGGGGGGCTGATGTCTGCAGGACACGCAGGACACGCAGGACACGTACGTCCCTTCCATTGTCAGAGAGCAACAAAGATGGAGAAAGAGCAGAAAATTAAATTGGCTATCAACAAATCAACAAGTTAACACTGGTGGGTGACAAAACCAAAACAAACCAAACTGTGACCGGCTGAACTAAACGAGTCAAGAGCCTGAGACTGGAGTGAGACCAGGCTGCAGAGCAGGCAGGAAGAGGAGAGGAGGAGGAGGAAGATGGTCATGTACGGGGGAGGGGGGACAGAAGAGGAGACGAGTCGGACAGTGGAGTCCAACATTTGGCGAACAAGTGGAGTCACCCGGTGAGACGAGTCGGTCGTGGCCTCGCTTCCTTGTTAAGGTGGCGGGTGAGGATGAGTGCAGTGAAGGGAGGAAGGTCACAGATGCGTTCTTCCCTGAAAGCAGCACAGTGTCTCCGCCCCTCTGACGTGTCCCGCCGTGAGCGGGCCGCCCTCCTTCGTCGTCTCCTTTCCGAGTGGGCGGAGCGTTCGGTGATGTCTTCCGCACTCGGCGTGTCGCGCTCGTGACTGGGTGAGTTTGAGTTAAAGAGGAAAGGAGACGAGGAAAAGAATTGATTCACCATTTAAACCGTCTCGTCCCCGCGTCGCTTCGGTCTCTGTTCAGAGTTCTGTCCGTCTGTCCGTCCGTCTCCTGGACTTAAAGGCTCACAGCACCCGACCCGCAGCCGGGGACGGATCAGATCATCCTGTTGCGTTTGTGAGTGGGGGAGTCCGTGATGACGTCACTGCACTGGGTTGAGTTTCGTTTCCTGGCTCCTCCCCCTCCTGCAGAGGCGGAGCCTGTAGAGTCCAGGTGCAGTGCCATCTCCTCGGAGATGAAAGTGTTCAGGTCCACGTCTTGCAGACCGTTGCGCCTGCTGCGGCACACGGGGCCCACGCCAGAGGAACCGCCGCCGCCAGTGGCGCCGCCGTTACTGCTGCTGGCACTCACGTGTGTGGGAGACCCGGGAGCACCGGAGCGCACGCTGATGCTCGCCATGGCTCCGCTCAGACCTGGAGGAGGGATGGAGAGAGAACAAATGACATCACTAAACATCGCAATGTGACTAAGCCCTGCTGAGGAGAAGGGCCAGCACCTAAGTCCACTTCCTGTTGGTGCTTACGTACAAATGAACTGACCTTTAACCTTGAAAACAACAGAGATGTACACACACGCCTGTAAGCTACACCGGTAAATACCCAGAATGCTTCAGGCCTCTTTGAGCTCAGCCACACACACACACACACACACACACACACACACACACACACACACACACACACACACACACACACACACACACACACACACACACACACACACACACAGTTCCCTCTTTAACTTCCCTTCTCTGTTCCTGTGTGTGTGTGTGTGTGTGTGTTGGTCGTGTCCTCACCATGCAGAGCGATGGCCTCCCTGAAGGGCTGCAGGTCCGCCTCCACAGACGAGCCCGTCTCTGCCGCCGCGTTGGCCCGGCTGGGGGCCATCATGGAGAGCCGTGGGTTGGCTCTGCCGCTCCTGGGCGGTGGCGCTTTGCCGCAAAGGAAGCTGATCAGGTCCTCCCTGCGGATGGTTCTCCTGCGCTTCTTTACCCAGGCCAACATGTCCTGTGAACCCACAGAACACCGGGTGAGATGTCAGCACCACAGCTGGTAACACTCAACATCTGGCTGCTCAACATCAAACCCTCATGACCAACAGCAGAGGTGAAAGAACAAACCAACCTTATTCCGGCGCTGGTGGCCGATCTGGATGCCCCGATCAAAGCTCCTCTGATGGGCCTCCACACTCTCTGTGGGCACGGCAACAAGACACACTTCAGTCAAGACTCACACAACAGAGAGCACATCTGTCTGAGGAACATGAGGATACAGCCTGTAACATCCAGGCAGGTGCTGCTTTACTTTACACCACTATGTTCACTAAAGACGAGGCTTCAGACCCAGCAGCCTCTGCACTGTGATGTTACACACAGTTATGTGTGTGTGCTTCACACTACAGGCTCCTGTGCTGCATGGAGGCTGGACATCACAGGGTTAATGCTCACATAAGGGATCATTTCAACTCAACTACAGTGTGGCTGTGATTACATGCGTTACACCTTACATCACGCTGCAATTAAGGCAATGACTGAACATTGTGTGTACATTTAAGTGACACACACACAAACACACACAACACACAGCAACCCCCCCCCAGCCCTGAGACACACAGATCCATACACAGCACCCATGTGTGTGTGTTTACAGCTGACCTACAGGTGTGGACGTCCACAGGTGCAGAGAGAGCAGAGCAGCACCTGTGGGCTGAGTCAGCAGGTGGCGCTGTGCGGAGGAGCTCACCTTTGTACAGGTTGGTCACAGCTGTAGCAGCGTTCTGGAATGGCACCCACAGTGACAGACCCTGCTGGTGGCACACACGGTCTGTGGAGAGACACACACACACACACACAGATTACAGGGTGGACATGAAGACCGCTTTCATTCGCCATTTTGTCTCATGTGTACAATCAGCAGAGAAGCTTCAGCATCTAAATAACTGAAGGCCGACCGGAAAGTAGCGACACAACAACTTAACTGCCTCATCAGCAGGAAAGTTACAGAACATACTAAGGTGGATACCTCTCACAAGTCCGACAAGTCGCACCGGGAGATAATACGGTGACGAAAACAAACCTGAGGGTTTGTAGAGCAAACAGCGACCTTACAGCGGAGCAATAACAGCCTCGCCATTTTGTGATTATAACGCGCTGCTAATAAACGCGCTCACTCAGCAGCTGCTCGAGTTTAAAGGCGATCTAGAGTGTCGCGGTGTGTTCGTTACGTGTCCACTTCGTCGGTGTAACCGACAGTACACCGGCACCGACAGAGTGAAGCTGGTCTGTCATCTGGGAATGTCGCGTAGCTACGATTGTTGTTATCGCCATTTTGTAGCTAGCCCGGCTAACCTCGCCTTGGCTAGTAAACACAGCCGCTTACTGACACTACAGCAGATGTTAGCCAGCTTAGCACCGCGTATTCTCCCGCTGTTTGGGTTCATTTGCTACAAGCTTTCTAAACTGAAACTCATTTTCAACCCCAAATAATGTTGTCAGTGTAAAAAGCTAAATTTAGTGTTGAACCGATCCGCTGCTAACGTTAGCTTGTGGGTCTAGCGAGCCCCGGAGAGGCGCTAGCCCGCTCTGCGCCCGCGCGAGGCGGCTTCACTTAGCCCGCTGCTAACCGCGGCCACTGCCGGCTCAGTCCCCCCGCACAAGCAGACACAAAGCCCCGTATGAACCTTTGTAGAGCTGCGCCACCGCGGTCGCAGAGTTCTGGAACAGGTGCCACAGCTTCTCCTGCTCGTTGTCGGCCTCCTCCTCGCTCGGCTCCCTCTGCTCCGCCTCGGCCAAACACTGCCGCTCCCATTTTGAGAACCAGTGCTCGGGTCCGTGTTCCTGAATCTCAGAGTCCCCGTCTTCCTTCTTCTCCTCCATTTAATGCACCAAGTCTTTGGGGGAAAATACACTTTTCCTGTGTCAGTGTAGGGTATCTGGGCAGAGTACAAAGAATTATGTGGCTAAATTCATGAATAATACTAATGTTTTCACTATTTCGCAATCCGGTGAAAGCTCATCCAGCTGCCACCGTCTGTGAAGCTTCGCAAACTATTTTCCTTACTTGCCGACGTCGGTCTATATACAATGCAAACTACCTTGTTAGCGTGTTGGCCCCGCCCTATGAACATACACGAGTGGTGGTTGGTTGTGTGTTTGGTGAAGGGCGGGGCTGGGATCATATGCCGACATGTGATTGGCTCTTACACAGGTCAGTCTTAGTTGTGACACAAAAGAACCTCTGAAAATTCCTCTTTATTGAAGCTTGCGTGAGAGCGCAGGTTTTACCGTGAAAACTACAAAACGCTGTTTGACGCTTTCTCCACTCTTCTCCTTCATTTTGGAAGCTTATTATGTTTAGAAAAGAATAGGGTAACTCATCATTCGCCCCTGTTTCACGTGTCGCTCGTGATTAGGTGATAATATTTACCCATCAGTCATTCCACAGTGGAAAATCTGCCTGCATGTTCCATTTTAAATATTGAAATTTAATAATGACGTCACATGACTTCAAATAAAGTATGGTAACTAAACAATCGCATGACCATAGCAACAGTTAATCCACATAGAGAATCCTCAAGAGAGTATGAACCTGTGTGTCTGTGACATGAAGGAAGGCTGTACACAAAGAGAGGTGACGGTGAGTCAGCTCAGGAAAACACCGACATCTTGCATCAGCGGGCCGGTGTAGTTCTGCTACTAAGCCACTAGATGGAGCCCTTTACTAATGGTGTGCGGATGTGCTTGTTCGGAGCGGTGATTGTTAATAACAGTCACTCCCTTCATTAGAATAATCACCTGAACAAAATGTCAAAGTATAAACTAGACTAGTGGCCTTTTCATCCTCTCATTTAGTCTCAGTATTGCTTTTATGTATCTTAATAGCATTGGTGCGTTTTTGAGTGAGTTGGCCGTGACTTTATCACAGGCATACCGAGATATCTATCTCGGGTTTCACGTTTTGGCACATGATTTTCCAACAACAGATATTTGTGTTGTTTTTAATATAGAAAATAAGAAACATAACCAAGAGCATTCAAGAAATAAAAACAAAAATATGCAAGAAATGTACAAGCTATGAAGGATACACAAGACCAACAAATAATGTACCTTTCTCTTAAATAGCATTTATTATATTGTTATTACTTTTTTAAATAAATAAAAACATGATTGTCCGCCGTTATCTTTGTCCTTTAGTCGTCAAATTGACTTTAAAATCCTACAATTTCACAACTTCTCCTACTCTCCACCTTTTGCCGCTCGTCCCGCTCTCTCACAGACCCAGTTCAGGTCCAGACCCAGATGTGTTGGTCTGATCCGGACCCGGTCGGGATGGGCCGGCGCCTGGAGCTCCATGCGGATGTGACATTTCAGAGAAGAGCGCGACCGCCATTTTGAGATTTACCTCGACTCAACACATCACAGAGCACGGGAGGAGCGGGCTGTGTGACCGGCTGCATCGCTTCATTAACGGGCAGAAATGCGACACAGTGCCGGTGTTTAGTCGTTTCTCGTGTTCGGAGCTCGGGGTTTGTGCTCTTGTGTGTCGGCCCGTGAGAACTCTTAGTCTCCGCGAACTTCCACATTAGTGCGATTCCGTATTGGACGCTGGATTGAATGGAACGTTTCTTCCTTCACTCTCCCCCAGCCGAGGGACAATCGGAGGAGCACACGGACTGGGGACACTGCGGGGAAAGTTGTTAAATGTGTTTTGGTATTAAATGAGCCGTTGTTTTCTTCGCTGTTGTACCGATCTCCCCCCGCTGGCCGCCCCGTGTCAGGTAGGACGCTGAGCGGGCCGTTTGTTCCTTCGGGTGCAGAGCTCATTGCCCCACATTTCCCCGGGTTAAAGCCGGATAGATTCAGCTCATTTCAGCGGGCCTCCATCTTCGAAGCCCCCCCGTCCATCCATCCATCCCCACCCCCCTTCCGTCCGTCACCCCCGCGACTCGCACCCACCAAAGGCGCCGAGATTGGGCGAATAGCGAGCAAATACGTCCGCGTTTCTCTGCCCGCTCCCCCGCCGACCTCCCCCCCTCACTGCGCGGCGCTGACAGCGGACAAGGCCGAGGACGCGTCAGAGCAGGCCCGGCCGCCGAGGCTCGACCTGTCCGCCCCCCCTCCTCCGCACCCTACCGCACCTCACCAGCAGGCCAGAACCAGGCTCCCACCCGAGCCGAGTCAGGACAAGGTCGAGCGGAACCGAGACGACGACAGGGACCGGGACCAGGACCAGCGCGTTACGACCACAACAACAACAGCTGCCGACATGAACCACCACCATCACCACACGCAGCAGCAGCAACAGCAGAAAGCCGGCGAGCAGCAGCTCAGCGAGCCGGAGGACATGGAGATGGAAGGTGAGCAGCGCCCCGCGGAGCTCCGGTTATTATTATTTATTATCCGCCATTACATCTGCGTCTGCGGGGGAAATGAGCGCAGTTCCACCGCTGAGCTCCACAGTAAACACGCAGGCCTGTTAGCCTCAGCAGCCGGCTGCGGCTCTGTAGAGGCAGCACACTTAGGCGAAGCTGACCTCATTCAGCGTTACAGGATAAAGAAGCCCGACATGTTGTTTGTGTTTGTACCATTTCCCGCCGTTTGCAAAAAACCCCCCAACAATATTTAGAATAGATTAACCTCCAGTGTCTGAGATTAGCCTCCGTCTCTAAATCTACTGATGCGTTTTGTTCTCGCGTCTCCGCCTCAGCCAGACACCTGAGCACAAGCGGCTTTTTGAATATCACACCTAAGACAACAAATGTAAAGATTCAGCTACGATTATCTGTGCAGTGCTGTTTGTAAACATTGCGGTTGCTGGACTCGGAATTAACGAAAGGAACCTCCGTCTGGGTAACAGTTTCTACTCTCCCCTCATCACGGCTCTGTGGTGACGCTGACACTTCATCTTCATTAGAGATGTTCGTTAGAACCGCAGTAAGTAAAGTAACAAACACCCATGGATCTGTGTGATGAAAGAGCAGATTCTTCACCATCATCCCACGCGTCATGCGAACATTTTTTTAGCCTGTTAGCATCGTGTCTGCTAGCTTGTAAATGTGGGCCTGCAGAAAGAAACGATTACAGAGCGAAATGTGTCAAGTAAGCTGCTGGAACACGGAGTCAGCGCTAATATGCCCGAGTCTCTGTAAACACAATTACATTTGATATCCTAAGACTTCAGTTCAACCTCCGTGTGTTCATTATGCGTATAAATCGATGTTGCATTAATAAACATTTGTAGCGAGACAGCTAATTGTAAGCTAGCCAATTAGCAACGAGGCACACTGTAATACGCACATTCGAAGGCTAGCATGCTAGTTAGCTAATCAGCTAACGCTAGCGGAGGGGGGTGTGTGGCGTTTCAAAATGGCGGCTTGTATTTTGCAACGATCGATTTGACAGCGAGGCCTTTAATGTTTACGTAAACCGATCATTTATTCGCCCAGTTATCGCTTTAATAGCAGACTAAACCATCCGGGCGGGTTCTATTCTGCTGCCCAGTTTGTGTATCGACACTAGTGAGTCCGGCTAGCGGCGGCCTGTGGGCTGCAGCTAGGTGGCCAGCTAACCTAGATGCGTCAGTCCCACTTCGCCACTTTGGCTCCTCCGCTGCCGCCAGATGAAGCGGCGGTGTGAAGAGAAAATAAATCGAAATGAATCTCGTCTTTATTCGGCTGTGTGTGCGTGTATTTGTGGCCGTTTAGTGAGGCTCGTTTTGCGGCGTTGCTCAGTCCCGCAGTCAGGCCCGCTCAGGCAGCGCGGGGATTTGCTGCTTCATTGTATGGAGGAGCGAGCGGCATGGAGCTCGCCATCTTTAATGATCTCTGTTTGTTAGTGTGTTAGTGCGGCGGTTTCGGCCCGTGTGTGTGAACGTCCACACAGCGTTCGCCTCCTTTAGAGCGCCGCTCACAGCTTCGGCTTTGTGTTGTATTCTCCCGTGTGTTTGTGCTTCGGCCCGGGCGGAGGCGTTTGTTAGCCCTCAGCATCACTGCGTCATTCAGGCTCAGCTTCTGTTGATCTGCTCCTCACTTCATGGCCTTCATCTTCTTCACCTTCACACGGAGCCTGTAAGGAACACTTCTAACACGTTATTGTTTGTTCTTTACCACATTATTAGCAGGTTCACTTAATATTCTGATGTAAATAGATCATATTTCCTCTGTAGTCTAATTTCTTAGTAACAGAGTTGGCTGAGACTACTAAGTAAGATGTATAATAAAACAATTCTTAGATAAGACTATTATTTATTATTGTGTTAAATAACACGTTATATCTTAATTATACTTAATTGTACTGTAATTTCAGACCAAACTGTTGTCTCTCAGTAATCAGAGAAATGTATTAGTTCATTGTAATCATTGCAGGCCTGAAGCTGAGCTGCTGTCTCACTCACTGTGCATCCATGTGTGTTCAAGCTTTGGTCATGTTGTGACTGAAGTAATGTGTCACTCAGAGTAACAGACTGCCACTCTGATACATTTTTCAGGAATGTAAACGTCTGGTAAACACCAGACTCTTCCACATATCTCCTATATACTGCAGTCAGGTTCAAGGTTCAGCTCTTCATCTATAAAACATGGCAGTCGCAGAGCTCCTTCTGCTATCATCGATCTCATCATTACAAAACAGCTACCCTGTAAAGATAGAACAAGAGTTAACTATGATTAAAATACACAAACCTGTTCATCATGAAGTGTGGAAGCACTTAACCCAACACTTCATACACACTGAGAGCTGCTGGCTCCTCTAACATCTGTCTGAACTGCATTTGGGCCGAAATGGATTACAGAGAAACATGAAAACAAGTTTCAAGTTTGTCATTTGCACAGTAAAACACAGGGTCGTAAGGTACATTGGAATTCTTTGTGACAAGACATCGATAGCAGCATAAAGAACTTGAATTTAGTGCAAATTGCGCAAAAGTTCTAAACATAAAAGAAAATGGAATTAGAGAGCAGACCAGACTAAATAACAGAATAAAATATATATATATACACAGACTTATCAATAAATAAATCTAAAGTGGCATGAGTGCAAGCGGACCAATGTGTTGCTGAGTGATGTCACAGAATCATCACGTCGTCATCTCTGCTCTCCTTAGCAGCGTGACACACACACACACACTGCATTATAGCACGGGGCTCCAGAGACACCTGAGGTCTGCTGCTCTCTCCTCTTTTAGACATCACACCACAGCTTTGTGACCAATGTGGCCGTGCTCCTGCAGGCAGAGGGTCCAGGTCCGTCTGTTGGGTTGTTCCTTCAGGTCCCACTTGTGTGTTTTGTGTGTGTAGGTCAGTAACGGCTGTGTGGGGAGTGACGTTTACCAGTGTGTCGTTTTGTGAGTGGTGTGCTAGAGTTCAAATTAAGCAGCGTTAACTCAGGTCGTCCTGTTACTCAGCAAACTCAAAAACTCAAACTGGGACCTTTGCTTCCGTCCCATCAGAGCAGCGTGGGGACTCCACATGCTTCATCTTTAGGACCCAGAAGCACAAAGCTGCTTCTCCCCTTCTAAGCTAATGAAAAAAGAAAAGCTGTTTTTCATTAGCGATTCATTAATATTCTGACTTTATTCATTCATAAGGATTTATTTCACTATATTACATTTATGTGGCCCTTACTTGAGTTTAAAGTGGTACAAGTGTGCAGTTTTCGCCTTTGCTTTCTTTGCTCTTTGTAAAAAAAGTGATTCTTTGCCTTTTTGTCTGTTTCTTAACTCCATTGAGCAGATTGAAGTCAGCTTTCTGGTGAAAGGGAAGGTCCACCCTCCTCATCCTCTCTGGTGTTGTGCTCTGATTGCATTAGTCAGCATTCAGAGAGTGCATCAGGCTCTGTGTACAGAATGTCAGCCCCTTTGTGCCAAGTCACTGTAACAGATCAGCTGTTCTGCTGTAACCTTGTACCTTTAGGTTCAACGCACACCTGGAAATATTTCATAATGTTCTAACAAGAATTCTTTTCTAGTTGACTTCAAAACCTCTCCATGTTGTTTCCAGTCCAGAGCCTGAAGACCTTAAAGAATTAAGTTTAGAAAACGTTGTTAGAAATGAGTGTTGGGTGCAAATGTTGTGTTTCTGCTGCTACAGAGTTACAAACACGTTTCACACTCACACGGGACTCTTTGATAGGAAGGTTGAGTAAAGGGGAGGAAGCTGGCCTTGGCGTGGCTTCATGGCCTCACACAGCTGAAGGCCTGGTCAGTGAGCAGCAGATACCTGACATCAGGGCGGACTGACTTCATGTCATCTCCACATAAAGACCACAGTGTCTTTACCTCATGTGGAGCCTTGGTCCGGCTCTGGCTCCTCCCTGATCCCAGGTTTGTGTGCAGAGTGAGGAAGGAGGCGGGATAAGCACTTGTCTTGGAATGACTGATGGCCACCATTGGCTGGGTGTAATCCACTTGATGTAATGAGGTCAGTGTCCTGAGCGAGCGAGTGAGGGAGGACTGGGACAGTCATGTTACATGCAGACACGCTGCTGCTGCTTCGTCAGTCAGCTCAGAGGAAGACGAGGAACGTAGCCTTGACACACAGACAGAGACGGATGAGCACAGGAAGCACGTTCCTCTCTCCCAGCTCTGTTTTCCCTCACACGCCGCCGTCACAGGATCCAGGCAGGCCTCGGTGGCTCCACGTCTGCTCTGTGATTGGGTGGCGAGCGTGTTGTGACGGATGAGACGGTGGCCCTCCTCATTAGTGAGCACGTGGTTTTGTTTGAGCGATGACTTGCAGCTTAATCCTGCATTGTGTCTGTAATTACCCAGCCTGCTGTAACGCCGCTGCTGGCTCTCTGTTCAGCTCCAGCTCCGGCCTCACGCCTCACGCCTCACGCTGTCAGACTGAGGCTGGAGCGCTCACAGAGATGTTTCCCACTCAGTCTGGAAGTGAAAGGTATAGATCCCTGGAGCAGCAGAGAGGATGCAGCGTGTTTGTATAGAAATAAGCAATTAAGCTGATGTTTGTCCTTCTTATGGATCCATGCTCACGTGTTAGAGCCTCTAAAGCTCCTCTACATGAAGACACAAGCTTAGTTACACACTCATATGTTGACCTTTGCCCTAACCTAGCTGAGAGTAGGTTGTGCAGATTTGTGACGAGGCGTTAGCGGCCATCAAACTACAACAGAGGCGCGACCTTGATGTCATCCAGGCCGGCAGCTTTACAGCAGTGATGTCTTCCACACTTACAAAGTCCAACAATGATGTCATCCAAACCAACACAGTTACAACAGTGATGTCATCTAAACCAACAAAGTTACAACAGTGATGTTATCCTTGTACATTACTAAATGTGCTTCCTCTCTGGCTGCTACACGAAGAGTCTGAGGCGGCGAAGCAGAGGAACACGGCTGCTTGTGAATCCATAAGTGTTCATTCTAGGATGGACAAAGTTGGTAAGAGAGTGTGTGTGTTGTAAACATGGATCATTTGATGTGGAGAGAGCAGGAAGTGAAACCTTCATCATCCTCATCAGTCACCTGTGGGACAGTGAAGCACAAGGAAGAGTCTGAGGGACACATTTAGGCTCCTCCCACAGGCATGGGGGGGGGGGGGGGGGTGCAGGGGGGCGCAGTGCTGAGGAGGCGTGTTCCACCCAACCTCAATGTTTTCTCACACTTGTCTGTCTCTCTCTCTCTCGTGTGTGTGTGTGTGTAGCTGGGGACACAGATGACCCCCCAAGAATCCCAGCCAATCCAGTGATTAACGGAAACATGGCCATGGCCGACGGACACAACAACACAGAGGAGGACATGGAGGACGGTGAGGAACACACACACACACACACACACACACACACACACACACACACACACACACACACACACACACACACACACACACACACACACACTACCCTGCATGTCCAGTCGTCCTCTAGCCTTCACTCTCTCACTCTCTCACTCCCTCACTCTCTCTCTCCTTCAGACACCAGTTGGCGATCCGAGGCAACATTCCGTTTTGTGGTGGAGCGCTTCAGCCGCCTGAGCGAGTCGGTGCTCAGCCCGTCCTGCTTTGTCCGGAACCTTCCGTGGAAGATCATGGTGATGCCGCGGTTCTACCCCGACCGGCCTCACCAGAAGAGCGTGGGCTTCTTCCTCCAGTGTAACGCAGAGTCCGACTCCACGTAGGTGTCTCTGTGGGAGGGGAGGGGTTAATGCAACCCACACATAGAGGGGAGGCTGCTCTGGGGAGCTGCTCTGACTGCCTGCGCTCTGTCTTAGGTCATGGTCATGCCACGCTCAGGCGATGCTGAAGATCATCAACTACAAAGACGATGAGAAGTCCTTCAGCCGCAGGATCAGCCACCTCTTCTTCCACAAGGAGAACGACTGGGGCTTCTCCAACTTCATGTCCTGGAGCGTGAGTAGCAGAGGAGGCGTGCTTGGCTCAGAGCTTCCGTGTGTGTGTGTGTGTGTGCGCCCTGTGGCTGCTGAGTGACAGGCCTGTTGTGTTCCAGGATGTGACCGATCCAGAGAGGGGCTTCATCGACGACGACAAAGTCACCTTTGAAGTCTACGTCCAGGCCGACGCCCCCCATGGAGTGGCGTACGTAGCTCCTCCTCCTCCTCCTCTCTGCTTCCTGTGGGCTCTCTGCTCTCTAACTGTTCCTCTGCTCAGGGAGGGAATGTGTTTATGAAGCTTTTATTATTATTATATTAGGAATCAGATGGTAACAGTTAGTAGGAGACAGACAGTTGTAGTTGGAAGCTTTGTGATTCTTTAAGCCAACACAACGCAACACAACACAACACAACACAACGCAACACAACACAACACAACACAACGTCTAGTTTAGGTGAAACATCCCACCCCTGAGGTGGTCCAAGCTGTGGCACCTTACGTGTCACGGTACGTGGTTGTTGGTTGGTCTCTTCCTCCTTCCCGTGTTCAGTGTGAGATGTGTGACATAATCGGGTCACAGTGAGGTGTGAGGAGGGTCGGGTTACTCTTCCTCCTAAATGACAAAGGTGTGTGTGTGTGTGTGTGTAACCAGCTGGGACTCTAAGAAACACACAGGCTATGTTGGGCTGAAGAACCAGGGAGCCACCTGCTACATGAACAGCCTGCTACAGACACTCTTCTTCACCAACCAGCTACGGAGGGTAAGCTGCTCTGTCTGTCGCTCTATCAGAAACTGTGTGTGTGTGCGTGCGCATGTGTGCGCACGTGTGCTGGTGTTATAAATAAGAATACAGATTCAAATACGAGAACGTGAGTAGTTGGATGGACAGTGAGTGTGTGTGTGTGTGTGTGTGTGTGTGTGTGTGTGTTCCAGGCGGTGTACATGATGCCCACAGAAGGAGACGACTCGTCCAAGAGCGTCCCTCTGGCTCTACAGAGGGTTTTCTACGAGCTGCAGCACAGCGACAAACCTGTGGGCACCAAGAAGCTCACCAAGTCCTTTGGGTAAGATGCGCGCACACACACACACACACACACACACACACACACACACACACACACACACACACACACACACACACACACACACACACACACACTCACACACACTCACACACTCACACTCTGACTCCTCTGTGTCTCTGTTTGAAGGTGGGAAACGCTAGACAGCTTCATGCAACACGACGTGCAGGAGCTGTGCAGAGTGGTAAGTGTCTGTCTGTCTGCCTGTCTGTCTGTCTGCCTGCCTGTCTGCCTGTGTGTGACTGTACTTCATGAGTGATGTACTTTGGGTTTGTTTCAGCTGCTGGACAACGTGGAGAACAAAATGAAAGGCACCTGTGTGGAGGGAACCATCCCCAAGCTCTTCAGAGGGAAGATGGTGGTACGTTCATACTCTTCCTCCTCCTCCTCCTCCTCTCACTGAGATTCTTCCTGTTTGAGTAGGGGCCCTCAGTTTGTGTCGTGGGTATAAATAGATGATAGAGTGTGAGAGCAGTCTGAAGGTTCCTGGTTCCTTCCTGCTGAAGTGCCTCTGAGCAAAGCACCTGATCAGTGTGAAGACGTGCTGAGCTGGACCCGAGTACAGACACACACCGCTCAGATTCTCTGCTTAACCAGATTCCACTGTGACCTGGTTGGTGACTTCCTAAATGTCCAACCAATCAGAGCGAGCCAAGAGGCGCGTTCTTCCTTTAGTCACTGCACCATGCGGCTGGGCTGGGCTGGGTGGGGGCGAGGGGGGGCAAGGTGGGACTCTGCTGGTCTGAGTCGGGCCACATTAGCTCAGCATGGATCTGGAATAAGGTCAGATTAAAAATAGAGATCCAGAATGATACAAATTAGTTTGACTGCACCGTTTCATTCAGATAGTCTGACAGTGTGTGTGTGTGTGTGTGTGTGTGTCCTCTCTCTCTCAGTCATATATCCAGTGTAAACATGTGGACTACCGGTCAGAGCGGATAGAGGATTACTACGACATCCAGCTCAGCATAAAGGGCAAGAAGAACAGTGAGTATGAACCCAGGCAGCTGCAGGCCGAGCTCGTCTCAGCTGTTTGATCATGGATGCAGTAAATATCCTAAACACGTTCCTCAGAAGCATGGCCTGCGTCTTCTACAACCCTGTAACCGCTGGTAACAAACCCTTTCTCTTCCTCTCTCAGTCTTCGAGTCGTTCAAGGATTACGTTGCCACGGAGCAGTTAGACGGAGACAACAAGTACGACGCAGGCGAGCACGGTCTGCAGGTGAGCCGCTCACTATGATGAGATGATGAAGAGCGTCTCCTCTTCTTCTGGGCCTCTGTGAAGCTTTGACGTGTGTGTGTGTGTGTGTGTCTGTGCTGCAGGAAGCAGAGAAAGGAGTGAAGTTCCTGACCTTCCCCCCCATCCTCCACCTGCAGCTGATGAGGTTCATGTACGACCCACAGACCGACCAGAACATCAAGATCAACGACAGGTGAGGCACACACACAGACACACACACACACACACACACACACACACACACACACACACACACACACACACACACACACAGACACACACAGACACACACAGACACACACAGACACACACAGACACACACAGACACACACAGACACACACACACACACACACACACACACACACACACACAGTCTCTGGCGCTCTGAGTCGTTCCTGTGATGCTGCCACTGGCACCTGGACCCTGAGGGCTCTGAATGTACACACACACTTTTATTGTTTGTTTATTTTCTGATCACGTCAGCATCCCCCTCTCTCTCGCCCTCTCTCCCCTCTCTCTTGCCCTCTCTCCCCTCTCTCTTACTCACTCACTCGCCCCCTCTCTCTCCCTCACTTACTCACTCTTCCCCCTCTCTCTCTCACTCACTCTCCCTCCCTCTCTCTCTCGCTCTCTCTCCCTCCCTCTCTCTCTTGCTCACTCTCCCCCTCTCTCTCTCACTCTCCCTCCCTCTCTCTCTCACTCACTCTCCCTCGCTCTCTCTCCCTCCCTCTCTCACTCACTCACTCTCTCTCCCTCTTCTGGTCTCGTCCTCCTCAGGTTTGAGTTTCCCGATCAGCTGCCTCTGGACGAGTTCCTCCAGAAGCCGGACTCCAAGGACCCGGCCAACTACATCCTGCACGCGGTGCTGGTGCACAGCGGGGACAACCACGGCGGTCACTATGTCGTCTATCTTAATCCTAAGGGAGACGGCAAAGTGAGTGACAAGGAACCAGCAGTGAGGACAAACATTTTCTACCTTTTTACGCACATTTCCCTCCAGCTTCGCCCGTCTGCTCCCTGCTCACTCTGCCTCCTCCTCCCCCTCCCCCGCAGTGGTGTAAGTTTGATGATGACGTCGTGTCACGCTGCACCAAGGAAGAGGCCATCGAGCACAACTACGGCGGCCACGACGACGACCTCTCTGTGCGCCACTGCACCAACGCCTACATGTTGGTCTACATCCGCGAGTCCAAACTGGGTGAGTGTCCCAGTCCACAGAGTCACCACCGCTCCCTCTGCTCTCCCTCTGCTCTCCCTCACCTCTCCCTCACTCACACTTCCTGCTCCGCCCCCAGGCGAGGTGCTGCAGCCCATGACAGACGTGGACATACCACAGCAGCTGGTGGAGCGACTGCAGGAGGAGAAGAGGGTGGAGGCTCAGAAGAGGAAGGAGCGACAGGAAGCTCACCTCTACATGCAGGTGCAGGTAAGCAACCCGGTGAACTCTGACCTGGACTAGAAGAGAGCCGACTAATGAACCTCCAAACCACATCACTGACTCTTTGGAGTCTTAGGGTGTGGGACTCGGACACAACTTGGTCAGTTTGCGTCTGGGTCGGACTCAGCTTCAGGTCTGAGCTGTGATGTGGAGTCGTCTCTCCGTGTTGAATCTGTCTCAGGTTGTTGTCTTCCTGTTGACAGATGGTGACTGAGGACCAGTTCTGTGGTCACCAAGGTAACGACATGTATGACGAGGAGAAGGTGAAGTACACCGTCTTCAAGGTGCTGAAGAGCTCCACGCTGCAGGAGTTTGTCCAGAACCTCTCCCAGACCATGGTGAGGACACACTCGTCTCTTCTTATGTCTCCTCCTCTCCTTTTGTCCCCCTAAGACACTGAGACTGACTCAAGCCCCTCCCACACATGCATACCACCCTCTCTCACACTTCCTCTCACTGGAGCTGAGCTCGGTGCTGAGCCTCCCTTCAGACCAGCAGGGGGCAGCAAGGCACCGACAGACAGAACAAAATGGAAGAAGAAGGTGCCTGGTGCCTTTTAGTTGTCCGGTTCTGGGATCTAAAGGACGGAACCTCCTGTTCCTCCTGGACCGTGTGCTTCAGTCTGTCCATGCTGCTGACAGGCGGACTGCATCCTGATCCTCACATGAGGATCTGAAGGGGGTCCACTTCTGCTGCAGTCTGCTTCATCTTCTCTTTCTCACCCTCATGTTCCTCACTGCACTGCTGCTGTGATTCTTATGAGTCAACTTGTTTCTTTAGGTTTTGTGGCGCTGCTGTTCTTTTCTGATTGTTGACGTTTGGACTGAACCAAAGCAGTGTCCCTCAGTGTGTCCGGTGGTGTAAACAGCTGTGTGTCTGTGTCTGCAGGGTTTCCCACAGGACCAGATGAGGCTGTGGCCCATGCAGGCCCGGAGCAACGGAACCAAACGGCCCGCCATGCTCGACTATGAGGCCGACTGCAACAAGTCGGTGAGTCGTGTGTGTGTGTGTGTGTGTGTGTGTGTGTGTGTGTGTGTGTGTGTGTGTGTGTGTGTGTGTGTGTGTGTGTGTGTGTGTGTGTGTGTGTGTGTGTGTGTGTGTGTGTGTGTGTGTGTGTGTGTGTGTGTGTGTGAGATCAGTTTCTTACAGGAAGTCTCATTTTCTATGGGCACACCAGTAAAAGAAACCTGGTGAACATCAGGTCGAGGCTTTGTGTTAATGTGTGTGTGTGTGTTTCAGATGATTGACTTGAGCGACAATGAGAACCCCTGGACAATATTTCTGGAGACTGTGGATCCAGAGATGGCTGCCAGTGGGGCGACGTTACCCAAGTTTGACAAAGACCGTGAGTCCCACACGTCTACGCTGCCCCGCTTTCGTGAGTGTGTGTGTGTGAGTGTGTGTGTGTGAGTGTGTGTGTTCAATCGCAGCGCAAATTTGTGTAAACGCTGCAAGTGTTGTGTGAGGCGTGTGTGTGAGGCGTGTGTGTGTTTGGATGATGGACGCTCATGTTTGGGTTCTGTCTTCATTCTGGTTCTTGATTCTTTTCAGATGACGTCATGTTGTTTTTGAAGATGTATGACCCCAAAACCAGAAGCTTAAATTATTGTGGACATATCTACACACCTATATCCTGCAAAATAAGTAAGTGTGTGTCTGTGTGGGGGCAGGGGGGAGGTGCGTGTGTGCGTATAATAACTGCTCTGTTGTTTCTGTGTTGTGTCTCTAACAGGAGATCTGTTGGTGGTGATGTGTGAGCGAGCAGGTTTTCAACAGGAAACAAGCCTTATCCTCTATGAGGTGACTCACATAGTCAGTCTAACTCACTCACTCACTCACTCACCCACTCCCTCTATCACTCACTCACTCACTCTATCTCTCTCGCACTCACTCCATCTCTCACTCACTCACTCCATCACTCACTCACTCACTCACCCACTCCCTCTATCTCTCTCTCACTCACTCCATCTCTCACTCACTCACTCTATCTCTCTCTCACTCACTCCATCTCTCACTCACTCACTCCATCACTCACTCACTCACTCACCCACTCCCTCTATCTCTCTCTCACTCACTCCATCACTCACTCACTCACTCACCCACTCCCTCTATCTCTCTCTCACTCACTCCATCACTCACTCACTCACTCACCCACTCCCTCTATCTCTCTCTCACTCACTCCATCTCTCACTCACTCACTCACCCACTCCCTCTATCTCTCTCTCACTCACTCCATCTCTCACTCACTCACTCACCCACTCCCTCTATCTCTCTCTCACTCACTCCATCTCTCACTCACTCACTCACCCACTCCCTCTATCTCTCTCTCACTCACTCCATCTCTCACTCACTCACTCACCCACTCACTCTATCTCCCTCTCACTCACTCCATCTCTCACTCACTCACTCCATCACTCACTCACTCACTCACCCACTCCCTCTATCTCTCTCTCACTCACTCCATCACTCACTCACTCACTCACCCACTCCCTCTATCTCTCTCTCACTCACTCCATCTCTCACTCACTCACTCACCCACTCCCTCTATCTCTCTCTCACTCACTCCATCTCTCACTCACTCACTCACCCACTCCCTCTATCTCTCTCTCACTCACTCCATCTCTCACTCACTCACTCACCCACTCCCTCTATCTCTCTCTCACTCACTCCATCTCTCACTCACTCACTCACCCACTCCCTCTATCTCTCTCTCTCACTCACTCCATCTCTCACTCACTCACTCCATCACTCACTCACTCACTTGCTCACTCACTTGCTCACTCTGTCTCAGTACCTCTCACTCACTCACTCACTCTATCACTCACTCACTCACTCACTCTATCACTCACTCACTCCCTCTATCTCTCACTCACTCACTCCCTTTATCACTCACTCACTCGCTCCCTCTATCTCTCTCTCTCTCTGCTCACACCTTCATCGCTCCTTCACTCCCTCTGTCTCTCCTGTCCTTGTGTCTTCTCTCTGTCTCACTCAAGTCTTCGTCTCTCTCGTGTGTTCCAGGAAGTAAAGCCCAACTTAACGGAGCGTATTCAGGACTATGACGTCTCTCTGGACAAGGCTCTGGACGAGCTCATGGACGGGGACATCATCGTCTTCCAGAAGTAAGACTGCGTCCCTGTGTGTTTGTGCGCTTCTGTCTTCCACCCGACCTGTCCCTCACGTCTCCTCCTCGTCCTGTCCGTCTGTCCCTCGCCGCAGAGACGACCCAGAGAACGACAGCAGCGAGCTGCCCACAGCCAAGGACTACTTCCGGGACCTGTACCACCGCGTGGACGTCATCTTCTGTGATAAGACCATCCACAACGACCCCGGCTTCGTGGTCACGCTGTCCAACCGCATGAACTACTTTCAGGTACCGTCTGTCCACCGCTCAGCTCCGTAACTCTACTATATTATGATCCCACAAGCAGGGAAGGGTGGAAGAGAGACAGACAGAGAGACACACACACACAGACAGACAGACAGACAGACAGACAGAGAGACAGAAAGAGATAGACAGACAGAGAGAGAGACAGAGAGTCAGGCAGTGTAAGAGTGACCTAACAGCTCCCTCTAGTGTTGGAAGGTATTTCTGCCACACCATGTGATCCTGAGAGAAGTGAAGCATCTGTCAGTCAGGGTCCATCCTCCTGATCCATCGTCTCCATGACGATTCATGCAGCACTGGAAACACTCCTGTCAATCATCCTGCCTTCACTGTCTTTGATTTCTTTTGACAATAACACATCTAATGTCTGTCTCCCCCCTCTCTCTCTGCCCTTCATCTCTCCTCTCTCCCCTTCCTCCCCTTTCGTCTCTTCCCCCTCTCTCCCCCCCTCTCAGGTGGCTAAGACAGTAGCACAGAGGTTGAACACTGATCCAATGCTGCTGCAGTTCTTCAAGTCACAGGGGTAGGAGGCTCGTCACACACACACACACACACACACACACACACACTGGGATTAGTGAGGATGATGATGATGGTGATCCTCATCACCCAGGCCCCCCCCCCCCCTCCAGATGAAGCTGTGATGTTTTCATCCATGCTGCTCATTGTGCTGTTGTGCCAAGACTCCGCCCACATCTCCACACCAGGACCAGACCAGCCTCCAGTTTGTTTACAAACATGCCAAACCAACTCATCTTTCTTACTCAGAGACAGAGTCTATCACAGGACCATCATCATCATCATCATGCCCACTGAGGGTTTTCTCTTTCCTGACGTCTCTTGTCAAGCCCCACACACACACACACACACACACACACACACACACACACACACACACACACACACACACACACACACACACACACACACACACACACACACACACACACACACACACACACACACACCTGTCAGCTCTCCCACTACACTGATCTGAGTGAGGGGTGAAGATGTCTCAGTCCAGCTCGTCTCCCTCCAGTCCTTCATGTTCTCTTCTGCCTCCCCTTTGGTTCCACATACGGCACAGTGCTGCTGCTGCTTTCACATGTGAAGCTCTCCTGCTCTCTCTCCTGCTCTCTCCTGCTCTCTCTCCTGCTCTCTCTCCTGCTCTCTCTCCTGCTCTCTCCTGCTCTGTCTTGGTCTCTCCTGGTCTCTCTTGGTCTCTCCTGCTCTCTCTTGGTCTCTCTTGGTCTCTCCTGGTCTCTCCTGGTCTCTCTTGGTCTCTCTTGGTCTCTCTTGGTCTCTCTTGGTCTCTCTTGGTCTCTCCTGGTCTCTCCTGCTCTCTCTCCTGCTCTCTCTTGGTCTCTCTTGGTCTCTCTCCTGGTCTCTCTCTTGGTCTCTCTCTTGGTCTCTCTTGGTCTCTCTTGGTCTCTCCTGGTCTCTCCTGGTCTCTCTTGGTCTCTCTTGGTCTCTCCTGGTCTCTCCTGGTCTCTCCTGGTCTCTCTTGGTCTCTCTTGGTCTCTCCTGGTCTCTCCTGGTCTCTCTTGGTCTCTCTTGGTCTCTCCTGGTCTCTCCTGGTCTCTCTCTTGGTCTCTCTCCTGGTCTCTCTTGCTCTCTCCTGGTCTCTCCTGGTCTCTCCTGGTCTTGTCTTGTTGGGGGGTGGAGGGCTGTGTCTCACACGCTCACGTGTCTCACACACTCAGGTGTCTCACACACTCACGTGTCTCATGCTGTTTGTCCTGATGGTCAGTTGAAGTGTTGGGTAACCTGTCCCCCCCACCTTTTTTTGTTGTTTTCCTCCTAACACCTCCCTCTCTGGCTCCTCCTCTTCCTCCCCTCTCCTCTTCTTTCACCCCCCCTCCCCCCTGCTCCTTTCTCTTGTGGTCTCTCTCCATTGTGTCCCCCTCTGCCCCCCTCCTCCCCCCTGCCTGGTGGTGTGGTGGCTAGGTACAGGGACGGTCCAGGGAATCCTCTCAGACACAACTATGAGGGCACGCTGAGGGACCTGCTGCAGTTCTTCAAACCCAGACAGCCCAAGAAACTCTACTACCAGCAGGTAGGGCCTCCTCTTCCTCCCCCTCCTGTCTCAGGCCAAAGGGCACAGCCTGGTCCTGGTGATTAACATTGTGTGTGTGTGTGTGTCTCTCTCCTTCAGTTAAAGATGAAGATTACTGATTTTGAAAACAGGAGGAGTTTCAAGTCCATATGGCTCAACAGTCAGTTCAGAGAGGAGGTAAGCCCCGCCCCCTCATGCTCACAATGCTGTGGAGATCCAAGCAGAGACTGACTGTGTGTGTGTGTGTGTGTTTCAGGAGATCACCCTCTACCCTGATAAGCACGGCTGTGTGCGGGACCTTCTGGATGAATGTAAAAAAGCTGTGGAGCTCTCAGAGAAAAGCTCCGAGAAGCTCAGGTAACTGTGTGTGTGTGTGTGTGTGTGCGTGTGTGTGTGTGTGTGTGTGTGCTCTTGTATTCACGTGTGTCTCTCCCCCCCCCCTCAGGCTCTTAGAGATAGTAAGCTATAAGATCATTGGGGTTCACCAGGAGGACGAGCTGTTAGAATGTTTATCTCCGGCTGCCAGTCGCACCTTCAGAATAGAGGTGAGTGTCTGTCTACCTGTCTGTCTGTCTGTCTGTGTCATGATCTCCTGTAGAGGTGATCCTCTGACAGGGTCGATGAAAGGTCACCCTCAGGTGCTGTGTTTTGTTGTGTGATTCTGAGGCCCCCAGAGGTCAGAGGTCGTGCATGAACATCCTGTAGAAGGCCGTTCATCTCGCTACCATAAGAGTCCTTCAGCTCCACTTAACACATTTAGGAAGTTCATGCTGTGTGTGTGTGTGTCTGACTCCTCCTCTTCCTCCTCCTCCTCCTCCAGGAGATTCCTCTGGACCAGGTGGACCTGGACAAGGACAGTGAGATGCTGATCCCTGTGGCTCACTTCCATAAGGAAGTGTTCGGCACCTTCGGGATTCCATTCCTGCTCAAGATTAGACAGGTGTGTGTGTGTGTGTGTGTGTGTGTCTTTCTCTCGTCCTAACCTTGCCTCCTTGTCTCCTGGTCCTCACCTTGTCTCCTTGTCTCCTGTCTTATCTCTCAGGGTGAGTCCTTCAGGGAGGTGATGAGGAGGATCCAGACCATGCTGGACATCCAGGAGAAAGAGTTTGAGAAGGTACAACATGTTTACTGAGAGGGGGGAGGGGGCGGAGCCTGGGGAGGGGGCGGAGCCTCCACCTTTCATGGTCGGATGTTTATTAATGTCTAACGTGTGTGTCTGTGTGTGTGTGTGTGTGTGTGTGTGTGTGTGTGTGTGTGTGTGTGTGTGTGTGTGTAGTTCAAGTTTGCCATCGTGATGATGGGTCGGCATCAGTACATCACTGAGGACGAGTATGAGGTCAACCTGAAGGACTTTGAACCACAGCCAGGTACACACACACACGCGCAGACATGCAAACAGGCACACACACACACTCATACAGTCCAGTCTCACTCTAACATCAGACCCGGACCCGGACCGGTCCTGGTCCTGGTCCTGGTCTGTGGTCCTGAGGTGTAACGAGCTCCCTGCTGCCCCCTGCAGGTAACATGTCCCACCCGCGGCCCTGGTTAGGGTTGGACCACTTCAACAAAGCTCCAAAGAGAGGCAGATACACCTACCTGGAGAAGGCAATCAAGATCCACAACTGAAGCAGCCCCCCCTCCTCCTCCTCCTCTTCCTCCCTACGTAACACGCCGTAACAACAGACTGTAACCAACCGTGTGTGTGTGTGTGAGAGTGTGTGAGAGAGTGAGAGAGTGAGTGTGTGTGTGTGTGTGTGTGTGTTCATTACTTTTAACACTCTCCAGCTGGACTCCTGCAGCTCCACTCCGGCTCCTCCCCGTATTTCTTGTCCTCCGTCTTTTTGTTCTTCTTCTTCTTCTTCAGGCCGTTCGTTCCGTTTTCCCGTCTTAAAGTGGGCGGAGTTAACCGGGGGCGTTTTCTTTAGCATGAAATGAGCGAAGCGAGAGGAAGCGTGGCTGCAGTCTAAGTATATGTCTGTATATAAGCACATATACATGCACACGCCTTTGTGTGAGCTGGTGGACCTCCTCTTCCTCCCTCAGCAGCTTCAGACGCTCCGTGTTTGGTTTGAATTCCAAGTTGTTGAACGCGTTTGCGAGGAGAAACCTGGCGGCGAGCGAGAGAGGAGACTTTTTCTTTGCTTTTTCTGTTTTATTTTTTTAAACCGAGGCTCTGCGGCCCCGCCCCCTGCCCCGCCCCCTCAGGCCGCTCCGCCCCCTCACTAGTTGCCCTGATGTGGTTCTTCACGTTTCCGCTCCTTTTTAGCGCAACTAGTCAACAAATAAAGAAACAAATGACGTCTTTCCTGTTTACACGCTTTGCTTTCTCACTTAGTTTGGTTGGAGGATTCTTTTTGTCTTTTTCTGCAGATCTTGTATATTAAAATAAAATCCCACAGCATCTGTTGAAAAATAAAACGGGGAAAAAAAGGATAAATTGTCTGTTCTTCATGTTGCACGTTGGCACTCAGCGTCCCGTCGCTCCTCGGCCCTCTTCAGTCATTCCACACACACTCTCTCTCACACACACACACACACACACACACACACACTTACACACACACACACCCCACCCCCTCCCTCCCCCCACCTCTCCCTCTTCCCCCCTGGTGGTCGGGAGCAGTAACTGCGCTGTGCTTGGAGCCCACTGGCTGTTTGTCGGATCTTGTTGTAAGAAGAAGAAAACCCTTCAACTCTGAGTTTGACTTTTGTTTTTGTTTTGTAAGCACAGAAGGACCCGCTCCCTCCCATAGCGCATAGTCGGCTCTGTAAAGACAACATTTAAGAATTGTATATTTAAAAATATGAACGTGTAAAATTAAAGAGACACACACGCCTTTGTTGTTGGTACAGAAGGAGCCTGGTGTTCATATTCCTTGTGTGTAGGTTTTTCTTTTTGACTTTCCATTAAAGATTTTTCTTTCTGTTACATTTGAATTTGTTTCTCTTTCACGACTGAACTGCGTTGGGTTTTGCCGTGCTTAAAAACGTGCGTCACCATGACGACCTGCGACAGGACTCCCTCTAGTTTGATCCCCCCCCCCCCCCCCCCCTGTAGCAGCAGTGTACGACCCTTACTCCTGTATATTGCCTTTTTGCTGGAAAATGTATGTTGAATAAAATTTTGTATAAAAACAACAGCGACACTCTGCTGCTTCTCCACACGAGTAGAGACTCTGTCTGAACAGGAGAGTCATCACCCCCCAAACTCAGCCATCTATACCTCCACCAAGGAGGACCAGCTCCTCTCCACCTGTCCGTCTGTCCGTCCGCTCGCAGCTCTGGCACTCGGGCCACGCCCATATCTTCCACCATGTCTTTGGATGTGTGAGAACCTCTAAACACCTTTCTGGGTCAGGGGTCAGTAGCTTGAACTTAAAACTTCCATGTCGGAGTTTGCATGTGGAGTGTGATCAGAAACTAAAAAGCTTGAACCAAAATCAGACTGGACTGTTTGGTTCCAGGTGCAGTCACAGCTGTGACCACTAGGAGGAGACAGAACACCGATTCCTGCCGAAGCTTTATAATGAAGTGAATCTGAATGAAGATGTGTCGCCTTTATTTATAAACAGGAAGTTCTGTGTTGGAGCTTTATGATGAAGAGTAGACTTGAGGTTTCCCACTCTACCTCAGAGAACAAGACAAAGAAGACTCAGGACAGAACCTTATGGATCTACTTTGATTTAATAATACAGTTCCCTAGATGCAGGGAAAGCAGCATCTGACCGTTTTCCTTCATATTAGTTTAATGTAGATAAGTAGAATGAGACAAGATACAGAAAAGAAGTGATTTCATTTCCTCCTCTGCATTCTGATCAAATAAACGTTTCCTTTCCCAGATCAAATCTATCGTCTACAGGAGAGAAAGTATTACAAAAATAAAGGTATAGACTTTATAGACACATTCTGCTGTGGGCTGTGCCTCAAACCTCCAGCCGTCTGTAAACAGTAAGACTTCATCCCTTCATATAAAGAGTTAATATTTCTATACAAAATAAGATGTGACCTTCAACTCACCATGCAGAGGTCAAGTTCAGGGTCAATATAAACTTCATCTCAAGGTAATGTAGTCCAAAGAATGAACGGAAACTCAAATCAATTTGTTGTTTATAAAATCGTCCCTTGTAACATAAAAATATTCAATAAATTCTCTGTACAAACTTTCATTTTAACACGGCTGTGAATCAACGGCTGGATTATAGAGTAAAGTGTTTCTCTGCAGGAGTGGGACAGGATTAATGTTGAGAGAAGCTTCCTGAAGGTGCTGGGTCACAGGTCAGCTGCAGGGGTCAGACGCTTGATGATGTCATCACTTCTTGCAGCACTTCCTCTTCTCCACATGCAGCACTCTGTTGCACCGCGGGCACGTGTGGTGTGCGTCCTTAAAGCGTTTCATTAGGAGAGGAATCAGGCAGCAGCACAGGACCAACCTGCAACACACACACACACACACAGAGACACACACAGACACACACAGACACACACACACACACAGAGACACACAGACACACAGTCAGTACTGCAGTAGCTATCAGCTCCTTGTTCTTGTTGCCTGACAGGATTGTTGATGTTTGTTTGAGTGAGCTTGCGCCCCCTGGTGGCCGTGCACTGACCCGCAGCAGATGAAGAGGAGGCACATCAGCCAGGCGTAGGTTCCCACTTTGTAGGTGACGTTGGTCATCACCTGCTGCTGGCAGGACGGGCAGGTGGTCATACCTGCAGTGTGACCCAGACCCACGTCGTAGCTCACATACTTCCTCTTCCCATCGCCGTCCAGATCTGAGCCCAGAGGGATGCCCTGACCCCCGGTGTACACTGAGGAGGAAGAGGAGCAGGGTTAGGGCAGAGTAAGGTGTTTGGAGAAGGAAGAGGAAGATCAGCAGAGGTTTCTGATGAAGAAAGGATGAAGAGTAGCGCGAGTTCACCTGGAGTTTGTTGACTGGAGCTATCAGTAGGAAAGGGAGTGTGAACTTTGTAAACCTTCACTCCTCCATCACCCTGACCATCCACTAGAGGGAGACAGAGAACAAGAGGAGTTAGTGCTACCAGGGGATGATGAGGATGGACATGGCGATGATGATGATGATGATGATGATACCTGGTATGATGTAGGGAGGAGGCTCCTTCTGTCCATCTGCATTCATTGTGGTTCACTGAAAGAAGAAGAAGAAGAGGTGAGGACATGAAGGTCACACAGTGATGAAGGTCACACAGTGATGAAGGTCACACAGTGATGAAGGTCACAGCGTCTCTGATCAGACGCACCTGATCACATCATCAATAGCCTGATGGATCAGCTGATCAGAGTGTTTGAGCTGCTGAGTGACATAATTACACAGAATTCACTTTTCACTTCATGACGGCACACAGCTGAGGATGATGATTGTGTGTGTGTGTGTCTGTGTGTGTGAGTGTAAGTCTGTTCCTTCCTTCCTGAGTAATCTGATCATTAGATTTCATTTCCGATTGATTTCAGAGAACTGTGATTTTGACCTTTGACCTCCTTAAAGTCGTCAGGTAAACACAACAAATATCAACAAGCCTTTCTGCTTCCTGAGTCCTGTGAAGCTTTAATAATAATGTGTGACTCTGGGCGCTGACGTACATTTATGTCTGAAATGTTCTTCATCTTTAATCCTGTAAGAGGAGGAAGAGGAGCGATGAAGCAGCTCAGCCTGTCAGGGTTTGTTTTGCTCTGAATGTTGCTGATCTGGTTTCTGGTGTTCTGATTCGCTGGCTCGTTTCCAAGCCGCCACCTTTAAGGTTTGGGCGTGTTGTGTTCAGGGAACTTTCGTGAAAAGGAGCTCTGGGTCTTACGTGTGTGTGTGTGTCAGTAAAACTGAGGACACACGTGTTTCTGTAAAACTCCCTGCAGGAAACTCCTTTATCCAACTCTGCTTTGTGTATCTGAACACACCCTGCAGCTCGTGATGCATTCAAGTTCAGCTAAAAACACAAATATTCCTAACTGTGTGTGTCTGTCAGCAGAATGTAAAGAAAAAGAACAGAGAGACAAAGAGAGAGAGAGAGAGGGGGGAGGGGGAGAGAGGTAAAGAGAGAGAGAGAGGGGGGGAGACAGAGAGAGAGAATCTTTGTGTTCAAGACAACAAAGCGACAGATGTCTCATAAACCTCTCTCTCTCTCCCGCTATGTCACTCTCTCTCTCTCTCTCTCTCCCCTCTCTCCCTCTCTCTCTCTCTCTCTCTCTCTCTCTCCCTCTCTCCCTCTCTCTCCCTCTCTCTCTCTCTCTCTCTCCCTGTCTCTCTCTCTCTCTCTCTCTCTCTCTCTCCCTCTCTCTCTCTCTCTCTCTCCCTCTCTCCCTCTCTCTCTCTCTCTCTCTCCCTCTCTCCCTCTCTCTCTCTCTCTCTCTCCCCCTCTCTCTCTCTCTCTCTCTCTCTCCCTCTCTCCCTCTCTCTCCCTCTCTCTCTCTCTCTCTCTCTCTCTCTCTCTCTCTCTCTCTCTCTCTCTCCCTCTCTCTCTCTCTCTCTCTCTCTCTCTCTCACACACACACACACACACACACACACACAGTCAGGTTTGACCACATACACATGACACAGGGCCTCGCCCTCCTCTGCTGACACATTGAGCTCCAGCCTGAAGGCGTGCTGATGTGGGCGTGGCCTCCATCCTCTTAGCTTCTGTCTCTGTTCATTGTGTTTCTTTGACGTCAGCGTAGATTGGAATCTTGGTTGACCTTCTCATCTCCACATAAACAACAGTGTGTTGTAAACAAATTCCAAAGTCTGGAATATTTCTGTTCCACCTCTACAGCTAACAGGAAGTAGCTCAGATAGCTGGCAGGGAGTCTCAGGGAGTCCAACGTCAGACCTGTACAGACGACCTCACC
>NW_027467218.1:0-42500 GCF_046128005.1 Genypterus blacodes
CTCTCTCCCTCTGTCCTCCTTCGTCTCATCACCATGTGTCATCCCTCCTCTTCCTCGCCCCCTTTGCACGCTCTGTCCTCCTCCTCTTCTTCTTCTTTCTGCCGGAGCGGCGGCCATTAGGCTTCGAGTTTGTATTCATCAGGCTTGTTAGAGGAGCAGGAGGAGGATTTGGCACAAACACAGTCCTGTAACGAGTGTGTGAATGTGTGTGTGTGTGTGTGTGTGCGTGTGTGTGTGTGTGTGTGTCTGTGAGATAAACTGAAAGAAAACAAGGTCGCTGTCATTTTGTGTGTGTGTGTGTGTGACAAAGACAATGAGGAGTGAAAGTTTGCTTTGTGGTCTTTAATCTTTATTTCCTGATGAGGCACCAAGGATTTAATGTGTGTGTGTGTGTGTGTGTGTGTGTGTGGGATCTTGGCGGCTGGCTTAGTGAGCTGAGCAGCAGTGCATTGTGGGTCTGTTGGAGGGTTCAGATCGAGTTCGGCTTCAAACGTCTGAGCCGTAAAACACTGAACACTCTCACTCACTAATGAGTTGATAATTGATCAATGTGATCAATAGATTGTCAGAGTAACAGGAAGTGAGGTGTTCCTGGTTGTGGTTCCTCTGGAGTCTTGATGTTTGTTCTCTGTCTTCATTGTTGCAGGAGATTCTGTGGTCACTAACGCCACCGAGCCGGAGAGCCCGGTCAACGCCACCTCGCTGCTTGGCGAGGACGGCGGCTCCGTCAGGGGCAACGAGGCCTTCGTGGCCGTCACCGGGCCGAGCGGCTCATCCGACGCCGTGACCCAGCGGGCCGGCCGGATCCCTCGAGCCGGCGAGGAGGAAGAGCAGAGCAGCGGCATGTTCGGTGAGACGGTGCTGACCGCCACGGAGGAAGTGGCGGTGGCGACCCCGCCCCAGCTCAGCCCCGACTCAGCTGAGACGGAGCACCTGCTGCCCAGCAACCCCCGCAGACAGGAAGTGACGGAGGGCGCGGAGGAGGAGGGGGGAGGAGCCTCTGCCTCACACTGAGCCACCTTGGATCAACGCCAGAGACACGGCCGTGTTCGACCTGGACCGCGCCTCCACCACCACGGCCCGCCCGCCGCCTCCACCACCCCGGCCCCTGAAGTCCTCCACGTGGACTTCTTTGATCCTTTGTCCCGTGGGCGTAACCTGGACCTGGCCCCGCCCTCTCCTTCATCACTGGCCCATGAGCTGCAGGGTGGCGACCCCACCTGGGCGATGCCCGACAACTACGACTACCTCACGCCCTACGAGGACGGCGTGTCTCCCACTCCTGACGAGTACGCCTACAGCACGACCACCGACGCCTACGAGAGCGACGAAGACCTGCGGCTGACCCCAGGGTCTCCGGCTCGCTCCAGGCCCGGGGCTCCGGTATCTGGGCCCTCCAGACCAGACCTGTCTCTGCCCGGTGACACCAGGGGGGCGCCGGTACCAAAGGGGCCCGCTCCAGCTGCTCCATCTGCTCCAGATGCTCCGGATGCTCCGGCTCCTGATGACGGCTCTGACGGGCTGGGCGGCTGTCGCCTTGGATACCAGATGCAGAACGGAAGCTGCCGCTCGCCCTGCGACGCTCTGCCCAGCTACTGCTTCAACGGGGGACAGTGCTACCTGCTGGAGGGCATGGGGGTGCTCTGCAGGTACACACACACACACACACACACACACACACACACACACACACACACACACACACAACACACACACACACACACACACACACACACAACACACACACACACACACACACACACACACACACACACACACACACACACACACACACACACACACTGGTATAGTGAAGCTGTTTCATTCCACTCCATCCCTTTATGTCCAGTAATGCGTCTGCTCAGAACACGGCTAATCGTGTTGCCATGGTGATGAATGAATCTAGGTGAAGGTCAAAGGTCAGAGGGATTAACAGAATGATGTATGTGAATATGGTTTAAGCTGCAGAATAGCTCATCTTCCTCTGCCAAACAAAGTCTTCACACACACACACACACACACACACACACACACACACACACACACACATACACACACACACACACACACACACCACACACTGATGAGATCGACCCGTATCAAATATGGATTTCCGAGCGCAATCTTCCTCCGTCATTTCCCCGTAATCATGAAACGCAGCCGACCAATCAGCTGCAGCCTTAGCATGCAAATGTATGCACGACGTCCTCCTGACGAGCTGATGGAGAAAATATTAGCCAGAGTCACCATGACAACACCAGGAGGCAACGCAGATGTAAAACAAAGATAACGAAGGGTGACAGACACACACACACAGGTGAGGAAAGAATCCCGTACCACCGTGCATTGATAAGAACATTTTATTATTTCAAATTCTACTCGTTTTTGTCGTTAGAGGCAAAGCAGGAGGGAAGGAAAGAGAGAGAGATGAGGACACAGGAAAGGACAGAAGGATCTGGATCTGCAGCAGAGCGTGATGTTCTGCTGCAGCTTACATGTCCAAATGAAAAGAGACATCAACCATCCACACACACACACACACACACACACACACACACAAACACACATATACACACACACACACACACACACGCACACACACACGCACACGCACACGCACACATACACACACACAGCTCCTTTTATAACAGCCGCAGCTGTGAAATACTACAGCAGCAGATTTACTTCCCCCTGTTTACCATCCGTGACCCCGTGACCTCCTGCAGCTCCACCTCATCACGCCGCTCTGCCACAGTGACCCTGAGCTGTCCTGCCCTTTGACCTCCTGCATGTCTGTTAAAGATGCTGCATCAAAGCTCTGACTCCATCTTCATCATCAATCTGTCATCTTCAGCTCGATTAGATTCAATTTGAGCATTCTGATTCACTAAATGTTGTTCTTTTATGACGCTGAATTGTGAAATTGGTCTTTGGAGGGGGTCAAAGGTCAAATGTTCACTGTCCATACTGCTCCGGGGGCCTCAGATTGCTCTATCCTGCTCTACCTAGAGGACATGCGCCTTTTATTCTTCAGCTGCTTGTGAGGTGTGTGAGCGCCGTGCTTGGGGCTGCTGAGTGTACATGTGGCACAGTGTGTGTGTGTGTGTGTGTGTGTGTGTGTGTGTGTGTGTGTGTGTGTGTCGCTGTGAGCCAGATCATCAGGCTCAGTTTGGGCCTCAGTCAGCAGAATGTTGCAGTGATGAACCTCATGAGAATCTGAGTGAGTCAGAGAGGCTGAGAGGCGTTTGACTGCTGGGCACAAACCTAATATGGGTCAATGGAGCGCAGGCACAGACCAGAACCAATGTGTTCCCGTGTGTGTGTGTGTGTGTGTGTGAGAGAGAGAGAGCGTGTGAACTGAAACTGCCCCGTGCATCAGGCTGATTCAATTACAGCAGGATGAATGTGTGGACCTTCAGCTCTGAGCTCTTTGAGGCGATGTTTACTGCCGACCTCAGGCTGGCCCGCCGTCTCTCTCTGTTAGAGACGGACGGGTCCTAGATCTCAGCCCGCCGTCTCTCTCTGTTAGAGACGGACGGGTCCTAGATCTCAGCCCGCCGTCTCTCTCTGTTAGAGACGGACGGGTCCCAGATCTCAGCCCGCCGTCTCTCTCTGTTAGAGACGGACGGGTCCCAGATCTCAGCCCGCCGTCTCGCTCTGTTAGAGACGGACGGGTCCTAGATCTCAGCCCGTCGTCTTTCTCTGTTAGAGATGAACGGGTCCTAGATCTCAGCCCGCCTGCTCCCTGAACCCGCCCCAGAGCTCAGCATTTAAACCCTGATGAAAACAGATGGATGCCATTAACTTTTCTCCCATGCTGGTGCTAAAGCAGCATCAGTCTAAGAGTCCCTTTGCCCACAAGGTGCCTGGATCAGGCTAATGCTGCTTAACTGCCTTTATCCTTTATTACATCTAAGAGCGGCCTTTGAGACAAGAATCCTCCCTGCTATCAGGTTGAGTTCAGTCAATTTAAGACTGCATGTGATAAAACTATTTAACCTGTAAGAATGCGTCCAGAGAGACAAACCCAAAGGTCCAGAGCCAGCCTGAAAGCTTTCATCTGATTGGTCCTGTGCCTCTGGAACACGATGATGTCATCACGTAACACACCTGATCACGCTTGGCTGCGTTTCTGAGGATCTTTTTGAGGAAGTTCTACAAAACAAAGGAGATCAGTGTGTTTTGTTTTGTTTGGAAATGGAGCTGAGAATGAAAATAAGAGCACAGAAATGAAACCTGGCCCTTTAAATCTGTGATGGGCCGAACTGTAGCAGTAAGAATGGTTAAGGAGCTGAGTCTGATGAGGCTCTGCTGTCCGTCTGACTGAGGACATCCAGCAGCACAACACTCGTTAAACCGCACGACTACAGGCCTTATTCGGAGAAACAGACGAGGAGAGGAACAGAAGGAGGGAGGGGAGGAGAGAGAGAGAGAGAGAGAGAGAGAGAGAGAGAGAGAGAGAGAGAGAGTGTGTGCGTGTGTGTTTGTCAGGGAAATAGAAAAAAGGAGAAGGGACGTGGTGTTTATGTTGAACTGCTCTGAGGGCTGCAAGGGAACGAGTGAGACAAAATAGAAAAGTGGAGTCGAAGAGAAGGAGAAGAGAACGAGTGTTTGGGATATAAAGATGACATGACGATAGAGAGAGAAAAACAGAGAGAGAGAGAGAGAGAAAGAGGGTGGGGTGAGAGAGAGAGAAAGAGAGAGAGAGAGAGAGAGAGAGAGGGTGGAGTGAGAGAGTGAGAGAATGAGTCAGTACGTTCTAAGTCATGCCAGGATGGAAACGATTGGAGGAGCCAGGTCGAATATACTGAGCTGTGTGTGCGTGTGTGTGTTCATGTGTGTGCGTGTGTGTGTGTGTGTGTGTGTGTGTGTGTGTGTGTCCTGCAGCTTGATGTAATTAAAGGCGGCTTTGAGTACCAATAGCAATTTCTATCCACTTTAGATTTCATGACAACATCATGGAAACACACGCACACGCACACGCACATGCACACACACACACACACACACACACACACACACACACACACTCACACACACACAGGGTTATAGCTGTATTCTGGGATCACTTCCACGTCAAAGAGTACAGGGTCAGGAAATCAAGCCAAAGGTCAAATTCATAGATTTACGAGGGCTGCAAAGTGTTGTGAGGGCCTGGGACAAAGACACACACACACACACACACACACACACACGAGGGCCCGGACAATTTGTTTTTGCCAGAGTTAGTCTGTCCTGATGTATTTTATCTTTGTGTATACACACACTCACACAGAAATGACTTGGCAAGTGCAGCCTCGCCTGCAGGGTAACGATACACACACACACACACACACACACACACACACACACACACACACACACTAATGCTGCCTGGTTTTATTTGCTTGTTTGCTTTATTGATGTTTATATATTTATATATGTTTAAATGTATGTTCCTTTCTTTTATTTTGAAAGTCACTGAAAAGTCTGCGCTGAAACAATCAACTTCCCCGCCACAAACTATAATAAGACACAGTTACTCTTTATTAGATGATAATAGTTTTATTCTGAGACCTGAGGTTTATTTCTCTTCTCCGTGCTTTAACAGCTGTAAAACATCATCCTGTCATAACATTCGATCCTCTGATGTGGCCTGCAGATGAACCCTCTGGACTCTGGATGACATCATTTTCACCGTCCGTAGAAAAATATCAAAGTTGAAAAGGCTCAAAAACAAAAACGGGAAAAAAAAGTCACGTCTGATCTTTATGGTCTGAAAAAATGACACAATAATCCTTCAATGAGCTTTTTATCTTCTCACACACACACACACACACACACACACACACACACACACACACACACACACACACAAACCGAGTGTACATGGTGGAGGTAATAAACACTGACACTCAGGTCATGGAAAACAAGAAATGAGATAAATTGATGGTGAGAGTTGAAATCTTCCATGAAATAGAACGACCTTCAGTTTCAGTTTCAGACACACACACACACACCGTGCACACACACACACACACACACACACACACACACACACAGACACACACACACACACACACACACACACACACACACACACACACACACACACACACACACACACACACACACACACACACACTCTCTCTCTCTCGCGCGCGCATTGTCCCTCTAATTTAACCATAACAATCCCCAGTGTTTTGCTGCAGGTGAAAGTGTGAGCCCGTTTCTCCACCTGCAGCCCTCAGCACCTTCACATGCCCACATATCGCTGTATGCAGCCCTGGATACACTTAGGTCTTATAATATATCATTTCTTCATAAAGGTTGGGTTCCCTTCTCCTCTCGGGGTCTGAGTCACTGGAAAAAGCGTCCCAGTGCCTCACATCCACTCAGTAATTGCCTGATGTCCTCTGATGTGCCAAATGTGAAACACTGATCATGCCGTCATGTTTTCAAATCCCTTTTCAGATTTCAGACACAGGGATTTGGCATTACGGTATGATTGGATGGAACAGTTTGCTCTGCGGTTGCTAGTTGGGCTTGTACGGCTCCATTTGCATAATGGAAGCCAGTGTAGTGATCTTTTATTCAGTTTGTTTTGGCCGCGGTGCAGAGGAGCGATGCCTCAGGGAGTTCCAGAAACATGGCTGCTGATGCCTGACGTACGGGTCAAAGAACTGAACTGGGTGAGACCGTGTTCAGTCCCCACAGACCGGTGTCAGTGCGGACGCTGGTGTGAGGGTTTCTTATACTTTTTGTGAGACTATTTTGTTGCGATCCTCTTTACATCTCATAGAAATCCATAGATTGACTGCATGTCTCTGAAGCTCCTCCTACTGATGGAGTCTCCTCTGCATTGTAACTTGTTACAGAACCATCCTGACTCTATCCTGGACTTCTATTCTCTTTTTAAATACCTTGTCCTCTTCCTGTGGGCGGTACAATGATCCCATCTTGTTTACGCTCGTCTTTTCCTCACTAAAACTAAATCTCAGACTTATAAATCTCCTCCAGCGTTATTAAACTTCCTATAAAGTGGTGTAATGAAGTGAAATCCGACCGGCGTTCCCGCTCAGCCTCTCCTGCTGCTCTTCATCACATCCAGCCCTCATGTGTTGACCCGTCGTGCTTCTCCTCCTCAGTAGAATCAAGACGTTCTTCTATTCATCAAAGACACGCTGAGGTTCAAACGGTTGTTTCTTGTTTTAGATAAAGTATCAAATTTGATGTTTCTGCTTGTTGATGGAAAACGTTCCAGAAGCATCTCTGCTCCTCTTCTAACCTTTATCCTCACATTCAACTCTCTCTGACGGCTCGACCTCTTCCTCTTCTTCTGCTTGCTTTTCATTCCTTTTCACCCTCTGCAGCAGCGTCATAACAATGTCTTTTCCTTCATAAAAGCGTATTACGGGATTTGTGCTCCAATCCCCAGTAGCACCCTGCTGCCTTCCTGTCTAGCAGACTTCTGGGTGCTGTTCTTCAGTTTAAATGTCACTGGTCCTTCTTTCTATTACCGTCCACAAAGCTTCAATGATGCAGTTGCTTCTTCTATGCTCTTTGTCCACCAAACAATTTGCTCAAAGGTCACGGAAAAAGGTCTTTGAACTGAATTGATTTTGTTTGGGGCACCAAACCAACATGGTCTCCACAAACCCCTGATGAAAACATGGCCGGCTGTCTTCACCAGCTCGTCTTCACCTTTCTCCTTAGCTTATCTTTTATAGTGAAACTGAGAGGCGGACAGGATTCCGTGTTGTTGTTCAAACTTGGCTTAAGACTCGACTATCCTGTAAATGTGCAGGCGTTCAACCAAAGCACTGAGCTAATAGAGACCTAACTCCAGACACAGAGTTGGACGTGTTCCTCCACTATGACTGATCCTTTGACGTTAGTGTGTGTGTGTTGGTGGTATTTGCAGTTTGTAGTAAAAGCAGCTCGTTTGTCCTTTATCTCTGAAGTGAGGGACCCATCCTGAGTCTTAAACTGGGCTCTGCTGCCCTGCTCATGGTCTTATTAGCCCCCGTGTCTGCTGTCGTCTCACCCTTCATTACCCCTAATCAAACTCAGCAGGGCTCCTATTAGGGAGCCGATGTCCCCCGACCTACAGAGTCGCCTTAATCAGGTGAATATTGAGAGGATTTGGTCGGCCTGGACCGCCTGATGAGTCCTGCTGGACCGCAGCGAAGCTTTAAACTGGGCTGTGGTGAACCGCCGCAATGGAGATAATGATCGGGTTGGGAGGGAAAAGCCTGCAGTGGGACGGGAAGGGTTTACAGAGGGAAGGAGGGGGGAGAGAGAGAGAGGGGGGGGAGAGAGAGAGAGAGAGAGAGAGAGAGGGGGGAGAGAGAGAGAGGGAGAGAGAGAAAGAGAGAGAGAGAGAGAGAGAGAGAGAGAGAGAGAGAGAGTGAGTGCGTGGGACTGAGATGGAGTCAGAGGGGACGATTTTATCAATCCATGCCTCCTGTTTGTTTTCACTCAGGAGGAAACTTGAGCTCACAATTATTCCTCAAATTTTCCTCCACTTTTGTCAAACAAACAGTTTCTTCTCTCTCTCTTTTTTGTGAATATGGATCATAAACACACTTCCCTGGCCAACGAGCAGCTGATTGATGTTGGTGGGTGGGTCCAGACTGAGCGGTGCAGGTGTTCCAGCCTGCCATGTAATTAAAAGCCTGTAATTAATCTGCCCCTCACAGGGCCGCACATAAAGTGAATAAAGCCCCGCAGCAGGCGGAGCTCAGGGCCTCGTTCACACCGCAGATATACGTATCTGTGCTTTGACTCTCCACACACTCCTGCTAATTCATTCCAAAAAGGATTAGAGGATTTAGGTCTTCGCCCAAATCATGGCGGAGGATTCCTGCTGGAAAATCCTTCTCCCGTTCCTTCCGTCTCCATCTTGGACCGCCAGGATCCTGTGTCTGTGGTCTTCCTCTGAACGTGACAAAGGAAGGTTGCACAAACTGAGAGAGAGAGGGAGAGAGAGAGGGAGAGAGAGAGAGAGAGAGAGAGAGAGAGGGAGAGAGAGAGAGAGAGAGAGAGGGAGGGAGAGAGAGAGAGAGAGAGAGGGAGAGAGAGAGAGAGAGAGAGAGAGAGGGAGAGAGAGAGAGAGAGAGAGAGAGAGAGGGAGAGAGAGAGAGAGAGAGAGAGAGAGAGAGAGAGAGAGAAGGAGAGAGAGGGAGAGAAGGAGAGAGAGAGGGAGAGAGAGAGAGGTGATTCAGCCGGCGGCGCTTGCAAAGTGCAGCAGGGTGGAGGGGGAGGAAAAAAAGGGTGAGAGGGAAGACGGAGAGATGAAGATGGGGCGGGAAAGAGTCAGCGAAGAAGAAAAGACGTTATCAAGGAGACGAGAGGCGAGACAAAGGAGGGAAGGAGGGAGAGAAAACGCTGAAACATGACGGTCCGTCTCTACGGGTGATGGAATGACATGTCAGCGCCGCATCTGCCTCTATTGCTGCTCAGCTGGGTTGCCATGACGACTAGCCCATCTTCGCCTGCTCTCAGCCTTTATGCGTCTCTCTCTCTCTCTCTCTCTCTCTCTCTCTCTCTCTCTCTCTCACTCTCTCTCTCTCTCTGTTTGCATCCCTGCCTTGACTTATATAAACCTTTTCTCTCGCAATAATGCAGAATCGCTCGTTTGTGTGAGCGCATTTAAGCCTCACTCTCTCACACACACACACACACACACACACACACACACCATGGCCCCTGGCTCGTTGCCAGCGCTCCCCTCAGCTGGTAAAATAAAGCATCAAGGATGGAGGAAGGATACAGGAAGTGCAAGTGAAAGGAGCCTGTTTGTCATGGAGGGAGTGCAGCCGTATACCAACACCTCCATTCACTCTACACTCCTCTGTGTGTGTGTGTGTGTGTGTGTGTGTGTGTGTGTGTGCGTGACATTGGGAGCATTAGGGCTCGTGGGATCCTTCACATTCTCTCACACCCCAGTTGGAGTCGTTTCAAACCCCGTGTTCAGAGTCCGAACACGACATCATGGCTCTGTAAACTACAAAGCTCCTTTAAAGCTCCAGGTATTTAGTTTCTAGTTTGCGTTGGAGAGACGTCACGGTGATTCTGATGAGGTCGTCTGGTTCATCCATCTCGTGTTGTGTTGTGTTGTGTTGTGTTGTGTTGTGTTGTGTTGTGTTGTGTTGTGTTGTGTAAGGAGCGTCTCAGCCTCACAGGGCCGTACATAAAGCAGCTCGGAGGCTGGTTGAGGCCGGAGTTATATTTGTCGTTTTACACTCTGAACACTCGACACAGACGAAGCCATCTGCCGCCATCGCTTATGTCCCCAGGCGGACAGCGTACTCTGCCAAACGGTAATGGAGGGAGTCTGGGGCTCAGATGGTGTGTGTGCGTGTGTGTCTTTGTGTGTGTGTGTGTGTGGGAATGTGTGCCCATGCAGCCACACATGGACCGACATATGCATCACATTAGAACATGTAAGATGTCTTTCAAAGGTCTTTTATGATTGTGTTTGTGTACGTTTCTTAAAGCCTGAGTGTGTGTGTGTGTGTGTGTGTGTCACTCTCAGACAGAGTGCTAACACTGTGTGAGTCTCAGCGTGGCGACTTGACTCTGCAGTGAGGCGCAGGTTTGTCTGCATGTTGACAGATTCCACAGCAGATCAGAACCAGAACCAGAGAAGAGAAACTGCATCATATAAACTATAAACTCCACTACACACTAAACATACACACATGAGCTATTATAACCATTACTCTGTGTGTGTGTGTGTGTGTGTGTGTGTGTGTGTGTGTGTGTGTGTGTGTGTGTGTGTGTGCGCGCATTGTGAACATTTCCCTTCTTCTTCTTCTTCACTTTGTGGCTCGTGGTCAGGCGTGTGACCTGTGACCTCATAGCTCTCACCTGTGTGTAGTGTAACAGATCGGTCAGTCAGTCTGACCTCCTATCTCTCTTTGTTCTCCCTCCTCCTCTTCATCCTTTCATTTCACCCCTCGTCTCCTTCGTTCACTTCCCCTCTCACTCCTCCTCTCCCGTCTTCCTCACCTTCCCGCTCTTCCTCTCCTCCATCTGCTACGTTTCTTCCTTATGACCGCCGTTCTTCTCACTGACTCTTCATCACATTGACCTCTGATGTTTCTGTCGTCGTTTCCTTCCTCGGCTGCCAATCTAAACCTCCTCAGCCACACTGAGTCTGACCACCGCATCACTTCGCATGATGAAGAGGACGAAAAGGCAGTGTTCAGTTCTGCTGCATACAAATGGAATAATCTCACACTGAAGCTTTAAGGCTCCGGGCAACCAAAACATGTTTTTATTGTTTTCTTATTAAAATGTGTTTGTTTGGGATAAACAGAAAACTCATTTGTGTTTTCTTTCCGTTCTTCTTATCTACTTCATTACACAAAAGTAACAGTGATGACGTTCTCCGCCTCTCTCTGTCCTTCAGGTGTAACGTCCAGGATTACATCTGGCACAAAGGCTCCCGCTGTGAGTCTGTGGTCACAGAGTTCCAGGTGATGTGTTTGGCTGTGGGCGCCTCGGCTCTGGTGGTCCTGCTGCTCTTCATGATCGTCGTCTGCTTCGCCAAGAAGCTCCACGTGCTCAAGACCGAGAACAAGAAGCTGCGGAAGCGCAGGTGAGACCTTTACTGAAGCTTTCATGCACCTGGGAAAGAAGTCTCATTCCCTCCACATGGACCTGAGAGAAGAACGAGATAGAGAGTAGAAGTGGAGATGTGGTTCATGAGGCCTGGTCCATCTTTATGGTCAGCACAGTGGTGAATGTAGACGTCTCAGATCTTCATCTCCATGTTGTTTTTAACTGCTTTCACAGTAACATGAGCTCGTCTCCATCATGAAGCTTCAGGCTGTGGTTGTTTCTGGTTTGTTGAGTTGAGCTGTGAGTTCCGCCACACTTGTCGTTGTCAGCTTCAGCCTCTGCAGGGTCAGAAAACCAAAAGCAATGATGTGAAATCTCCTAAATTCCAAGTGCAAACAGCGAACGCCATGCGTGGATTTGTGTTATTAAATGACTTAAGCACACGGCTACCAATCAATCAGTGGACAGAAGTGTCAAACACCTAATCACACAACTCCAGAGGATCAATAGCCGTCTGTGTTTACGTCCCTCAGAGCCGCACAGGAGCGTCTGCACTCTGAAAACTCTGAGGTCTAAATAATTCAGCAGATTTCTTGGACCGACTCTTCTTCTCCTTCTTCTCCTTCTCTTCTTCTTCTTCTTGGCTGCTTTGTGTCAAGATGCTGAGATAAAAGCGATCTGTTGGCCTGAGCTCAGAGCGTCGACTCACCGACCAAACAACAGGAAGTCAGCAGCTCAGCGTCTTAAAGCGACACTGAACTCCTGAACGACCTCACTGACATCGTGTTTGTGTGTGTTTGATGAACCTGCAGGCTGTAGAGTGAACCCACATGGAGCCATGAACACCTGTCAAAGCCTCTAAAAGCTCCTCTGACCTTTGACCCTGACCCCTCTGTATGATGTCATGGATCTCTATCCTATAGTCACTTCCGGGTGCCTTCTCTCATCGGTCTGCAGCTGGTGTGATGTCGCCCCATAACGTGAAGCAGCTGAGAGGATGTAGTGCAGATAAACATGCAGGTAGAAGGAAGTAGTAGAAGAAGAATATGAGGTGTCAGCTGTTCCATTCAAATACAAACAACAACAATGTCAGTGAGCAGGGACATTTCCTATTTAAACAAATGCATTAATCTGCGTTTGAACCCTTCAAATGTTAAATATTAGACCTCAGTGTGTGTGTCTGTAAGAAGAGGTACAGACATGCAGCAAGCAAGGAGAGGAGGAGGAGAACGAGCAGGATGGAGAGGAGGAAGAGGCTCTGTGTGTGTGCTGAGGAATGAGAAAGAGATGGGGGGATGGGCGGCAGAGAGAGAGGGAGGGAGGGATGGAGGGAGGGAGGGGTGGACACGTCTCAGCCTGATGGAGGAAAAGGGTTTGAATTGAATGAGTGAGGAAGACAAAGAATGGAGGTCGGAGCAGAGGAAGAAGATAAAGAGGAGGAGGAGGAGGAGGAGGAGGAGGAGGAGGGTGGGGGGTGTGGACGGCGTGCAGCCGGCAGAAAACGAGTTGACAAGACGGATGAGGAAGAGAAACGCCGATGCACACACACACACACACACACAGACACACACACACACACACACACACACACACACACACAGCATTTACGGGGCCGTAAAAATGACAAATATTCCCCCACGTATCAAAATCCTCAAATAGCATCACATCTCATTTGCATACGGCCATAAAATCAATCAATCAAATGTAAAATCTATAGGATCCTCATTATGTATGTGTGTGTGTGCAGAGGCTTTATGGGTGAATACACACTTTACAGACGCAGAAAGCAGGAAAGCAAAGACACAGGACGCTGACAGGGTCCAGATGAGGGACAGCTGACCAATCAATCAATCAATCAATCAATCAATCAATCAATCAATCAATCTATGAAACTTTTCTGTATTTGATTTAGAGGACGAGCTCTGAACTATTGTAAGAACACGACACACTCATCTGTTAACATGTCTCACAGCTTCTCTGCTCAGCCTATCACAAAGCAAAGCCCTCTGCTCACCTACAGAAAGAAACTGTGCTCCGTCTGACTCTGAGTGCCTGTGTGTGTGAGTGTGAGTGTGTGTGGAGTAACGAAGCTGCTCTGACTGAAGTACAAAGAAAGTGAGCGAGCGAGAGAAAGTGGACTGGAGCCCAGAGAGCTGAAACACAGCCTGAATATAAAAAGAGTGAGGAGGAGGAGGAAGAGGAGGAGGAGGAAGAAGAGTAGGGGGGGTGTTGCTTCTCCAAAGTGTGTTTCAGCTGCGCTTTGCCTAGCAACAGGGCCGGCGTGGATGAGCAGCCTGGCAGACACGAGCGTGAGCGCCAATCTTAACACCCGATCCCACGCTAGGGTTTATATTTAGCCCCGCACGGGAGGTTATAGTGCTGGTCATGGTGAGGAAGAGGAGGGAGAGGAGGGAGAGGAGGGAGAGGAAGAGGATGAGGATGGAGAGGAGGACGAGGAGAGGTGGTGCAGGCGGTGATTGAGAGCAGAGAGAAGGTGATGTCATTGGTACTGTGGATCCAGCTGAAAGTAGGACAGGAGGGGGAGAGAGAGAGGGGAGGGGAGGGGGGAGAGAGAGAGAGGGGGGGAGAGAGAGAGAGAGAGAGAGAGAGAGGCAAACTAAGACAACCAAAAAAAGAGACATGGGGAGAAAAGGACAGAGAGAGAGAGAGAAGGGGGGGAGGCGGAGTTGACCTACATACAGCTGTGCGACCTGAGGGGTGTGTGTGTGTGTGTATGTGTGTGGGTGTGGGTGTGTGTGTGTGCATGGTTTGTCTGCACATACATTTGTGATTCGTATGCTTATGCATGCATGGATGCATTTGTGTGTGTGTGTGTGTGTGTGTGTGTGTGTGTGTGTGTGTGTGTGTGTGTGTGTGTGTGTGTGTGTGTGCAGGATGCAGCATGAAAGAGACAAAGACGGCCTCATCCAGTGGTCGTCCGAAAAAATCGAGGAAGAAAAAGGAGGACAGAATAACATGAGAGAGAGAGAGAGAGAGAGAGAGAGAGAGAGAGCTAATGCAGAGAGGGTGCGTGTGTGTGTGTGTGTGTGTGTGTGATGCTGATGAGGCTCATGAATACATGAGACTCCCACACTTCCCCATCTGCTGGGTAATTGCTGTCGCAGTGTTTCTCTTGTAAAAGATGGAGAGAGAGAGGGAGGGAAAGATATAGAGGGGAGGAGGGAGGGAGAGAGAGGTAATGAGTGACATGCAGAGAGAGATGAAGTGAGAAAGAGTGTGAGAGAGACAGCAGTCAAAAGAGAGAGGGATGAGAGACGCAGTGGTCAGATAGAAAAGTGTGGGATGGAGATGTTAAGTTTCTGTGGCATATTAACTGAAGGGGCGAGAGAGGAGGAGAGAGAGACAGAGAGAGAGAAACTGTCGAGCAACATTGTGTTCAAACAGAGAAAGGGATGAATGGAGGAGAGAGAGATGAGACAGAGACTGAGAGAGCAGGAATGTAGAGATGAGGAGTCTGCATCCTGCTGCCAAAGAGAGAGAGAGAGAGAGAGAGAGAGAGAGAGCGAGAGAGAGAGAGAGCGAACGGATAAAGTGTTGCCTTTCTGCATCCCTGCCAGAGATGGAGATACAGGAAAAGAGAGGGAACGAAACGAGAGAGGGAGAGAGAGAGACAGACAGACAGACAGACAGACAGACAGACAGACAGACAGACAGACAGACAGACAGGGGTTTGTAAGGTTGTTTGCTGCTCGCTCTCTCTCTCTCTCGTAGATCAGCTCAGTAGTTTGCAGCTTATCACCATTGTATTGATTTGTATTGATCAGTATTGATCAGTATTGATCAGTATTGATCGTGAACATGTAAGTGAACTGGGTCTTTAAACTGTATCATGAATCCCTGTTAGTTTGAACCCGATGTGTGGTTGTGAAGGACAGATGCGTCTCCTCTGTCCTCTCCTCTGTCCTGAGCGTCTCCTTAGTTACTGTGAGGATTTGAGTAGCAGAAGAAGAAGCAGCAGGTAACCTCACTGTTTCCTGTGACAGCTGCTGGTTGCATCACAGATGATGTTTGTCTGTTTGTTCCCTTTGCTGCCTGATTAACGCTGCTCTCTTACTCTTTTTGTCTCCTTCTTTTGTGAGAACAAAATCTTCCCAAATCTGTCCTCATCCTCACCTCATCTCTCCTCTTTGTCCAATTTTGTCTGTGAATGTCACCTCTCCTCCCCCTCCTCCTCCTCTCTCCCCCTCCTCTTCCCCTCCCAAACATCCTGTATATCCCTCCTCTTCCTCCTCTCTCTCCTCCCTCCCTCCTCTCCTTCGCTCCCTCCTCGTCTCCTCCACGCCACCGCCTCTCATGCATTTACTTACCTCTCTCCTTTTCACTCTTCTCTCTCCCCCTGGCCTCGTCCTCCTCGTCCGTCCTCCTCGTCCCTCCGTCCTTCCGGCGCCCAGCAGTAAGTACCGGCCTTCATCGGAGCAGCACAATGATAATTTCTCGCTGTCCACCATCGCTGAGGGCTCCCACCCAAATGTAAGGAAACTGTGCGACACCCCTCCTAACGTCCCTCATGCCCGTGCATTGGCTTACTATGATAACATTATCTGTCAGGTAACGTGGTTCTCGCCTCTCTCACCCCTTTTTCTGCATCGACCCCCCCCTTGCTGATTCCCCTGCCCCACCCCCCCCCTTCCTCATGCATGGGCACGAGTATTCCCTAGAATCCAAGGTGTGAGATGACAAGAAGGGGGGCCGGGCCGGGTCCAAGTTTAAGAGAGGAGTTTTGGGAGTTTTCTCTAAACGGGGGTGGGGTCATTGTTTACATTTAGTGACGTTGCGTGAATACGCCGCAAAATGTGTTTCTGTTATCGTTTTGCTTATTGAATCTTTATCAACTTTTAAATGCGCAATTTCAAAATGAACACAATGGAAACTCAGTAGAAGCTTGTCTACTGCTGAGTGACTGTTGCTTAGAAACGGCACAAGAAAACATGTAGTTAATCTTTCATTTCTCGACATCTTGAGGGAAAAGATCTTGTTACTTCAGATAAATGATATAAAAGACGATCGCAGACTCTGAACGTCTCCAAACAAACAAATCCAACAAGATCTCCTTGAGGTCTCTGGACGATTCTATTTCATTTCTGAGATCAAAATCCTGCAGTCAGGATTTCATTCTACAGCTCCATGTGCCTATGTCAGAATTTGCAACATTAAGTAGACGATGGTTCCATTAATCGTACTCAGATCTGCAGTGAAGTCGTGTATTTGAAGGTCGTTCCTCTGGGAAAAGGAAAAGTGAGCGGGAGACAGAAAACGCTTGTAAAGACAAACACTTAAGAACACTTTACAGAGAGCAGAGTGTCGTCTCCCCAGCAGAGTTCAGATCCCCAGATTATGAAACCTTGAACTGATTATTCTGATCAGGAAGCTCGAGTCAGGCGTTTCTGCTCTTCTGCTTATTAGTGGAATACAAACGTGCACGTACTGTAACCATGACGACAGAAACACACTCACAAACACGTGCACAAAGCTGGACAGAAACACACACACACGCAAAATGAAAGCATAACTGTACGCTGTATGTTTAACCTGAACAAGCATTGGAGCCTTCGCTGCTCGTTGCCATGGCAGCATTTTTACATCTCATGGTTTCATTGGGTTTATTGATCTTTCTTCCCTGGTTTATTGCTTATTGATTCCAGTTAGAAGGTGGGAGCAAGGTGCACACACACACACACACACACGCATACACACACACACACACACACACATATTTTTTTGAGGGACAATGAACATCAGCGCACATGCAGGAAACGGTGGTCGTGTCGGGGTTAAAGGTCAATCTCCCTCTGAAACCACCCAGACTAAACGTTGACAGACTCTCCTGGTCAGCAGCTACGTGCCTCAACTTTGAGAGAAAACTCCCACAATCCTTTGCAGTGACCCCCGCCCCCCCCATCTCTGCCTCTTCCTCTAATCTTCTCTTGCATCAGTTTGCCATGGCATGCCTGCTCTGTCGCTAACATGCTGCAGCTCTACTTCGCTATATGTTTACATATATTTGTATTTATGTATATAACAAAATGTCCGCTTTGCTCGTTTATCCTGAAAAATTTTGGGGAGAAGCTGGGACTGATTTGTTCTGGCTTGTGGGGGTGCGATTTGGAAACACAACCAGGTAAGCTCCATTTGTGGGGGTGATTGTGTGAGAAGTGGGTGGGGCTTGTTTACGGTCAGGATAAACATCTGAGATGCAACGCCTCCCTGTTGCCAGCAAGCGGCGGCAGAGAGCCTACAGGCGCCTTACTAACAGAAGCATGGGTAGCTAGCAGCTAGCGTTGATGCTTACGTTGTAGCAGCATGGATAGTTTGTGCTACAACTGAGGTAGAGTCTGGCTTGATTTATATTTAGTTTTGTATGGTTTGGTATTTCAGTTGTGTTAATATGTGGTACCACCCTCTAACAACTCAGTAGTAGTTTAACTCGAGCTAAACTAGATTGGTTTCCCTTTTAATCTCCATTTCACTCATGCTAGCTGGACAGTTTTAGGTTTCTCCTTTGATTGAAGTGAAGGTCAAACCCACATTATCTCAGCCTGACGGAGAATAAACCCCAAACTACAGCGGGATCAATCTTCCTCCACCTACCTAACTAAACTCCACCGACATATCACAGCCCCCCAAACAGCCCATCAACCTGGATCCAATGGTATTTCTGAACACTTGGTTTGTGTAAGTGTGTTAATGCAGCAGATGCCATGGGACTTTCTCTGCTTTGACGGTTTTATAATAAATCTGCCACACAAATACCTGCACTTGAGGTGTTTTATTGACTTTAATCAGCAGCTCATTTGCATTTCCCGACATTTTTGTCTTTACTTTCTATAACTGGAGTCATATTTGTCGCTGAGCTGGCAGCAGGAGGACCTCTACCCCACAGTAAACAGTGTTTTTAACGCTAAACCCAGGTGGACTTCAGCGTCAGAGGGCAAACAGCAGAACTCTTTCCTGCTCCCATTCGATCCAGGTTTATTTTCACCTCACTTCTCCAACCAAATCCCAAACATGTTGATCCACGGTTGGCGTTCCCTTAAACCAACTCGCCCGTCTCCCTAAACAAACCCGAAATAAAACCCACTAATATAGCAAATAACCAATAACCTCAGTTCCGTCCCAGTTTGTGAACTAACAGCCCAGCAGGCGGAGAACCTCACCAAGAACAACCAAAGCAGAAGTTCTGTGCTGGGGTTCATGTATTCATGTATTCGTCTGAGCAGACAGCAGCAGAACGTCTGCGTCAGTTCTTACCTCAGACACTCTGCAGTCAGTTGGGAATATCAGCTGTCATCCAGTTACGCCGACGACTGCTCTCTGTCTCTCTCTCTGTCTCTCTGACACTCGATCTCTCTCTCTGTCTTTTATCTGTCTGCTTGGATTTCATGCCGTCTGCCTCTCCTCTCTGTCCGTCTCTCTTTCCTCTCTCTAATCCCCCGGCGCTCCTCTCCCATCTGTCCAGAGGTGGAAAGTACTCGATCTGAATACGTCAACGTGACTCAAGTGCCGCCGTGTTCAAGGGCATCTTTCATGTCCCGGTTAGAGCCTGAACCCGACCCCATCCTGTCCGACTCAACCCGACATGTATCCATGTTTGGAATCCGATCCCAATTCATGTCTGAGTCCGACGCTGAACAGAGAGTTTTGAATCCTAATCCAACAAAATTCTGTTGGATGGACTCAAACCCGACCTGAGAAAACTCGACATTTTCCTTTGAGTTGTTGCCTCCATTTTCTCACATGTGAGGTTTTGGACTGCAAACCCCAATCTGAAATTTTTAACCCGTTGGCGTCGTCAGTCGCGTCATGCTGTAGTGGAGCTTCTTCCTTCTTTGTATTCAATATCAGATACAAATGGCTGTAACAAAATGGTATTAAAATGTCCTTTCTTTCTTTTTTTCTTCCCTTCCTTCCTTCTTTCTTTTGTTTTTCTAACTGATAGGATATACTTTTTTCACTCAGCAGTTAAACTAACCTGTTCAACCATTTACTTCTGATACGTCTGACACTTGACCTCTAAAACTTGTTCAGTACTGTTCAGTATTGTTTGAGTACTTCTTCCACATCTGGATCTCTTTCTTTCTCTCTCCATTTCTCTCTCTCTCTCTCTCTCTCTCTCTCTCTCTCTCTCTTTCTTGCTCTGATCTGACGATGATCTCATTATGGTTTTTCGAGGAGTATAACCCTTCCCCTCCCCCCTCCCCTCAGAAAACCATGAGCAGATACACCTGGGAGTGTAAGACCAAAGAGGAGTCCGACTGCGAGGTAAGACCAGAATCGACCCCTGCCACTTTTGTCCGACAGTCCCGCCCCCCTCACCTTCCTGAACAGCTCTCTCATTGTTACTGTGGCCCTGTCAATCACCCTCTCTCAAGTCTCAATGGATCAATCCGAGCCGTCCCCACCCTCCCAAAAACAACCCCCCCCCCCCAAAACATCCTCATCAAGTCGATTAAACTCAAGACTCACAAATAAATCCGATTTTGTTTTACGTTGTTGTTTTTTTAACTTCTATGTCAATTTATGTAAATGTAAATCAATCCTTTCATCCCAAAGTTAGAGTGAGTTTTTGCAAACCTCCAAAAATAAAACCCCCCATAATCCTGATGTTCTCCCTGGACCTCATGGGTTCTCTAACCTTTCCTCATCATTTAGTCTCATACATTTGTAATGTGTGAATAAGGTGATGCCAGAAAAATCCACACGCCTTCTTAAAGTCCAAACAAAATAACACAAATACAGTGAGAAAAAACTCTGTATGTCAAGAAAAAAAGCAGAGAAACAGAATCACAAACAGGAAAACAAACACTTACACACACACACACATCAGGCGTCTGTGTAAGAAACACATTCACACGTACATTTGCATAAACACACACACACACACACACACACAAACACACACACACACACACACACACACACACAGGTCGATTGCCTCTGAACAGTAACACACAAAGCACTTGTGTGTCCCCACAGTAGCCCAGTGATTTGTCCTGATTGAGTACTTTAGATTGAGCCGCTTTGCTCTCCATCTTTCCCTCGCAGTAAATCGGCAGACCGAGCCGCTCGCCAGCAAATGCTGAAACCAAACGAGTTTCCGTCGATGCTAAATAAATTCAGCCAATGAAATGAATCGAGCGGTCAGAGCCGCCGCGATTCTTAAGAGAATTTCATTTGCATCGACTGAATAAGACTTCAGGGGGACAGAGGAGCGACTTTGACTCCACAGTGTAGCTGCACAGAGGAGAAGGGACAGGGAGGTGGTGAAGTGAGCCATTCAACACACACACACACACACACACACAAATATTTAATCTGAAGCTCATATGCTAATGTATGCAAATGACCACACACACACAGTCAAACACACACAATTTGAACTGAACAAACACACTACACCAGATATAAACACAAGCATAACATTGATTCCAACCTTAACCCTCTGCTGATGTGTACATACAGCGTGTATACATGCATACACACACACGTTACCACCAATAAGACCAGGATCAGGACGCTTCAGATTCAGTTCTCCATTTTAAAGGAAATGTGAATTTGGCACCTTGGAGCAAAGTTGCAGTCTGGTCTTAACGCTCAATAATAAACAAAACAATAGGATATCAGGAACTGTCCACGTGCCTTCATCATCATCATCATCAAAACCCTGTTTATCTCTGTTCCCACTCCCCCGCAAAATGACACCCACACTAAAGTCCTGGTGACTCTGTGCCCCCCCCCACCTCCTCCTCCTGCTCCACCCCTCCCCCCATACACAACAGTGGAATGTGCAAACCAACAAACAAAAAACACGTTTTCCAGTTTCACGCTGACGGGAGGACAGAGGGCCCTTATCCCGTTACCATGGAAGTGACGTATCCGCACGTCCTGCCCGAAGTTACAATCTAATCCGACAGCCGACGGGTAAATGACCTCACGCCTTTTCCTTTTTAACGTGCCGCTGAGTTTACAGGAAAGCCGTCAGTCTGTTTGTTAATGGAGCAGCCCTCAGGGTCTGGATTTAAATGTGTGTGTGTGTGTGTGTGTGTATTATCCAATGTGTATATGTGTGTGTGTGTGTGAGACAGCATGCCACTCAGCTGCGGACATAGAGCTGCAGACAGATGCCCCAGGATGCCTTGCGGCAGCCGGGTCGATGCCGCTGTGCATTATTAATGGGGATTAACGGGTTGGAACGCGGCCCAAATGGATTCAGGATCAATGTTTTCCCCCTGACCTTAATTAAGTCCAGATAATAAAAATGAACACTTTCCCCTTAAAATGCTTCCAATGTTCCCCCCCCCCCCCCGCCCCGGTGTCTGTTTGGGTGTGTGTGACGGTGGTACCCACAGGACGGGCAGTGTGTTTGTGCCACTTTCTGTTTTTCCACAGTATTAGGGGGGCAATGATCGGGGGGGGAGGGGGGAGGGAGCAGGAGGAGGGGAGCTGCATGAGTGAGTGAGGAGGGTTTACAGGACTGCTGGGGTCTTGCATGTGGACGTGCATGTGCTTCCTGGATTGCCTGAGGTGGCGGGGGGCCGGAGGGGGCGGGGCCTCCACTCATGCAGCTCACCTCAGCGTCTCCTGGACCAAGCGCCACGCGTCAGCAGCACGAGCACGCCGCTCATCAGATTAACCCACGACGCGGCCGCAGCTGAAAGACGCTTTTATTTATGAACAGCCCAGAATCAGCAAGTTTATCTGGTTGAATATTTCATGTTTTATGGACTTTGTCTCTCGCTTACCGCAGCGTTTTCACACAGAAAGCAGAACGATGAAGACGCACAAATCTGAAGCTCGGCCAGTCTCAAATTTATGCACGACTGAGTTTATCTTATTACAAACTTATATGAAGATAAATGCAGTCTTTGATCAAATCAGAAGACGTTACCCATAATGCACCTGGGTCCAACCTGCCATTAAAAAGCATGTTTACTGTTTTTTCAATCCAGAATGCATCAGAATGTCCCATCATGCATCGCTCAGCGTCAGTAATGATCCTCTGCACTCACACACGTCAGAATCTGAACACAATCTACACACAAACAGGCAAACTTCTCACCACAAAAAATGTCCTTTAGCTTTGTTTGTTTCAGGGAAGTCCCCTTTATCATCTGTTTCTTCTCTTCACACTGATAGATGTGTATTTCAGACACACACACCGGGTCCACTCATGCTTACATTGTTAATAACTCAAGATAAGACTGGAGTTGAGCTCTGCACTGTGAATGATGGGATTCATTTGATTCAGTCTGCATTGAAACACAGTGAACTTCTCCTTTAAACCTGGAGGCCATGTTTGTATTTGTGGTTTTAAATCTGCTTTCTTACCCCTTCACCCCCCCTCCCTCCCTCCCTCCCCCCCGGGTAGGATGATCCTAATTCCCAGAACAAGCTGGAGGACCCGGTGAAGGCAACGCCCAAGGAGGACGAAGCCCTCAACATCCACAACTCCCTGACCCCCAAACACGAGAACCACAAGGTCCTGGGTGAGGAGAACTCCTCGGAGGTAAACTCACTGCAGAACAACATGATGTAATTCCCAATCTCAGTCACCCAGCGACCCCGACAGCGGCACCACAACACCACCAGGTGCGCCGGCAACGGGGGGCCAAACCCCGCTCCCTCCCGGCACTGTCCAGGTGCCCCTTAACCGCTCAACCAATCAACTAGCCAGCCGACGTACCAGCCGACCAATCGACCAATCCAGTCTGCAACTGTCTCCGATACGGCAACACTGCCACCAAGCGGCCTATGCTGCTGCAAAAAAAACATACTCACACACACACATGCTGTACATCGCCGCTAGCTGAGAGTAACCCCCGGCAACGCCCCGCTAAACCCCGCCCTTTCATCCACTCACGCCCCTGTTTCGCAGCCCCGCCCCCTTGTTGATGTCACTCCGCTCTCTCCCTAGCTCCCTTACCTGCACACACACACACACACACACACAAATATAAAGGCACAAACATTACGAGCATACACATATGAAAAACTTGAACACACACACACACACACACACACACACACACACACGCGCACACACACCTTTCCCTGCCTGCATTGGTGTATTTTGTAAAAAGAAAGAAATCATACAGAAGTTTAAAAAGAAGTAAAATGTCATTGTAAAGTCAAAAGTAAAGATTAAGCTACTGAGAGGTTTTGATGTTTGTCTGACTAATCCAGTGAGTCTGTATAAATATTGGAAGAAAAAAAAAAACATATTTGCTTGATTGATTTAAAGAAGCAAACACAGTGTGTCTTGGTTTTCATTGATGTGATTTCTAATCCTTTGATGTACTTTTATGTTTTATTTTGTACTTTTTTGGGACTTCGAACAGAGAATTAAAAAAAAAAAAAAGAGATTCAGACCGTTGTTGAAATAAACCTTTTTAACATGACCTCATGTGTTTACCTCCTTTATCCACCCCAACTCTGCACGGCTTTCAACGCAGCATCACACACACGCACACACACACACACACACACACACACACACACACACACACAGTCCTCATGAACATTTTGGTTTTCAGTTTTCAGATTACATGACCCAGTAGTTGTAGTTTATAGTTAATTATGATTAAAAGCTTAATTATTTAATCTATATTATATTCTTAGTGTTAATATTAGAACATTTATATTATATTTAAAAATATGAAAAATTAATACTTTTCCGTGGAGCATATAGTTCTCACAGCATGTAGTTCTCGCTCAGTGGCAGTGACAGCTCAGGTCAAAGGTCATATATGTGTGTGGAGATGTTTCTGTGAGTTGTGGTTCCACTCAGATTCTTTATATTCTCAGTCGACGTTTCCTCATAAAAGAGGAACACCAGAAACTGGACGGCTGCTTCTGCGTGTTTTTTGCCTCCAGAGACACACACACACACACGCACACACACACACACACACACACACACGCACACACACACACACACACACACGCACACACACACACACACACACACACACACACACACACACACCACAGAAAAAACGAAAACCCTCTCATATATTTACTTTGTGCACTTGTTGATGCAGTATCTCCTCTCACCACCAGGACGTCACCGTGTTATGCATGTCCATGTTAAAGACATTGGATCCCTCTCAGAACACACACACACGTTCTAACATTCGGGTGCAAACATTCATACACACACAAAGCATCTGTCAGCTTCAAATGCTCTCTCCCACACACACAGACACACACGCACACACACACACGCGCACACACACACACACACACACACACACACACACAGTGAGGCCTGAGAGGAGGCTGCTGGTCCTTTGTCGGGCGTCTCCTTCAGTATTGTAGGGGTCCGTCCCGGGTGGGGGGGGCGCTCGGTTGGTGGGTGGGGGGAGGGGGAGGGGCTTGGTGACCTCATCGTTGTGTTAAGGGAGCATTTCAACCCAGAAATAAGAAGATAAAAGACTATTATTTTCTGTTTTCCATAGGAAGCAGCAGCAGCAAGACTCCCCCCCCCCCCCCCCCCCCCCCACACACACACACACACCATCTCACACACTGGTGGAAGTTGGTACACACACACACACACCAATTCTTAATGCCTCAGAGTGAAGGAGGGTCTTCTGCATTGAAACGAGCAAAGCCAGAAGTGAGAGCGGAGCCATGGCAACAAGTGGGCATTATGGTACAACACACAGAGAGAAAGAGAGGGGGGGGGGGCTCATCCATCTAAAAGTAACACAGTGACTGACTGAACGTTTGTGTGTGTGTGTGTGTGAGAGAGCAGGTTTCTCCAGTTTGTGACCTCCAGATTCAGATCATAAACAGGTTCTGTTCACTGCTGGTGACTCCTGATGTGGACGTGGACCTGCTGCTGTTCTCTCTCTCTTCATCGGCTCGTTCTCTTTATTTCTCTCTCTCTCTTCCTCTTTGGCTCGGTCTGTCTCTGTCTCTGTCTCTGTCTCTCTCTCTCTCTCTCTCTCTCTCTCTCTCTCTCTCTCTCTCTTTCTCTCTTGCTTATCTCTGGCTGGCTGCATTCTTATGCATCTTCACACAGAGCCAGCGTGGTTGGCATGGAAACCCTCTCTGATGCTGCAGTCCAAGCAGAAATGATCCAAACTCTGTGACCTCCTTCCTGGTCCTCTGTGTGAACACACACACACACGCACACACACACACACACACACACACACACACACACACACACACACACACACACAGAGGAGGCAGATTGCAGCATTACCATCATCTAGTAATAAACTGCAGCATTACACACACTCAGTCGCCTCTGAGCTCTACAGACAACCTTAATCCCTCCACACAGCTGTCCAGCCGTCACTTACAGTTGTCACACACACACACACACACACACAACACATGCACACGCACACGCACACGCACACAGACACACACAGGCCCCTCTTCAATCACTATAATTGTATAGAATCACGTCTGTAGTTTGCTTATCGTTTGCCTGTTTTGACACATTTCATCTGATTGATGGTTTAATCTATCAACCATTGGTGAAATGTAAAAGAATCTGAATAAGAACCTGGATTATTGTGTAACCTGAGCTCACACTCGTGACCAGCTGGGGGCAGTAAAGCTTAAAGTCGGCCTGCAAAACATTCAACCATAAAGAAGAAGCAGATTGAGCAACATGGTGGAAGGTGAAGGCTGTGTGTCGGTTTGTTTGGCTCATGTAGCTCGTGTGTGTGTGTGTGTGTGGGACAAGCAGACAGGCAGACACAGAAGGAGAGGACACAGAGGACACAGAGGACAACATGCTTCCATCCCTGAGCTGCAGGCCTGTAGGTGGCGCGACAGGAGGATCTGATGATAGCCGACTGAGGCCTGTCTAGTAAACAGGAGATCCTGGGTTCAACTCCCAGCAGTGCCTATCTGACAGGAAACATAGAACCTGAACAGAATCTTCTGTAAGGAAACCAAGGATCTTGAACTGAACAGAAGCTTTTCTTGAGGCGTTCATGATCTCTGCATCTGTTTGTCAGAAATATATAAACTCAATGTTCTCCATTCATCATATGAGGCGTGTCCTCCTGTGATGAGCTCTTTGGTTCAGCTGCAGTGTGTGTGTGTGTGTGTGTGTGTTCTCTCCCTCTCTCTGTGTGTTTCTGAGACAAACCTGCTGGGTCTTTGGTTGTGTTTGCTGCCTGTGATTGGCTGAGCATGTGGTGGAATGATGGTGTTAGGATCCTGAAGGCTCTGCTGTGATTGGCTGATACAGACACACAGACACACACACACAGTCTGGCCTATATTCATACATTGCTTTCTGGTGACCTTAGCTTTTTCTTACATTTTGAAGGACTCAGTTCTTCATCATCTGTTGGAATTTTGCACCTTTTTTCAGATTCAAGTTTTTTTAGCAGAAACAACACAAATTATACAAATGATCAAATGTGCGCTTGTTTCTGCACATGCACATGGTTTGCACACACACACACACACACACACACACACACACACACACCCAGGCAGGATGTCATGCACACGCAATCACGCCGCACGCTTTACAAAACGGCCTGACGATGAGCTGGAAGCGTCTCGGTTGCTAATGAGGCTCTGAGGAACTCCGTCGATCATAACAGGATCCTCTGGCTTCCTTTCTGATGGAGATACACACACACACACGCACACGCACACACACACACACACACACATGGCAGCGTCTTCAGTCACGCCGACCCTGCGTCTCCTCCGAGCCTCCTCCTCTGTTTCTGCTCCTCTCACTCATGTGGTTTTGCTTTGTTTGGCCTCCATCTTTGGCGCTCGCTGTTCATCGCAGCACTCCCTGTGAAGACCTCACGCCATATGGAAGTTCTCTCTTGTTACTTTTGCCATTAGTCGTTGGAAACGTGCAAAGCTGTGAAGTCTGTTTGAGCCGTGAACTCAGAACGTTCCCCTGCTCTCATCCTCAGTCTGTTTGTTGTGTTTACAGTTAAGCTGTGAACACGCAGAGGGACGAGGATCTGAGTTTGTTGAACTGCACGCCTGTAGGTGGCGCTCTGTTCTTAGTTTCTTCACCTGTTGCTTTGTAAGTCACAGTTTGTAAGCCAGCAGGTGGATTTGTTGTTTGCTGGCGTCTCCAGTTGCTGTGGCGCTGTGGCTTAGCTGGTCAAAGCGCCTGTCTTGTAAACAGGAGATCCTGGGTTCAACTCCCAGCAGCGCCTCTCTACAGTTATATACTGTGATGTGAACTGTCCATGCAGGACAGAGTGAGACATGTGTCACTCAAACATCTGCAGTATTTGATAACACACTTTAGTTTTGGAACTGAGAAGAAACATTTATGCATTCATTGTTGTGTTCATAATCTCCAGTGTCTCATTCTACATGTGGACTCTGTTATGTTATTATTATTATTATTATTATTATTATCATGTGTCCGTCTGTGCTTGCTTACATTACAAGGTGACGATCAACCTGGAGCTCCACCTGGTCCAGGACTCTAGACTGAAGCCTCCTCGGGGTCCTTTTGCCCGTTATGAAGTCTTCCTCACCCGGGCGCCCCCAACCGAACTCAGGACCCCAAGCGGGCCCCCCGCCAAGACCGTCACAGGCCCAGGCAGACGCAGGGGCCGAGTCCTACGGTGGGAGGACGACGTGTATCCGTCCCCCCGGTCCCCTCCGTCCCCCCTGTCCTCTCCGTCCTCCCTGTCCACCTCATCCTCTCCATCCTCCAGGTCCTCCTCGTCCTCCCAGTCCTCTCCATCCTCCCGGTCTTCTCCCTCCTCCCCGTCCCCTCCGGCCTCCCCGTCACGCTTTTATTATTAATATCGTTGTATTAAAGCCGTTTACACTTTGAGACCAATCTACCAAGATGAAAAAGTCTTTTATTTGATTTTGTCTCTGATGGTTTGTGAACGTCAGGAGCCTCTCAGCTGCTGTGATGTCTCTGCTCAGAGCGCTGATGCTGCTGGTGACCTTTGACCTTGGCACAGGCGGATACGCACGAATTTGTTTACGCGTTAATGCATCGTGACAGTTTCACAAACATGAAGTCTGTAGGATCGCTCTGTCTCATCCTCTCACATAACACACACGCACGCTTGCACGCACGCACACACACACACGTACTTTGATACATTTAACCAAATCAAGTAATGCAGGTCTGACTCAGCAGTGATAGAATGCCATAATGTCCGGATATGTCTGTGTGTGTGTGTGTGCGATATTAATAATGTGATACTTTATCGATCCTGGTTGGGAAACGATTTTTCCATTCCTTCCTTCCCTTCACAGGAAGATGGGAGGTCAGATGATATTTGTCTTTGATGTAACTTCTTTGTCTATGTAACTACACAAACTGCTCCACACTGCCACCTGCTGACTGGAGCAGTGATCATGTGCTGCAGAGGCTCGTGTTATTCATCCTATCATCGCTTCGTACTGCATGATGCTGTGATCGCCTGTGTCCAGAGAGGCTGACAGGTGGATTTGATGATTGCTGGATTCTGGAGTTCATGTGGCGCTGTGGCTTAGCTGGTTAAAGCGCCTGTCTTGTAAACAGGAGATCCTGGGTTCAAATCCCAGCAGCGCCTGCCCTGTGTGCAGTCTATGTTGTAAGGAATGTGAAGATGAATGCAAGATTCAATTGTGTTTTGTTTGAGCTAAATAAATTATATAAAACGTAACAACCCAACATGTCTGAATTCAAAGTGGCAGACTCAAAACAATCACAGCTTTCCCAGCAGATAATAATATTTATGTCTCAAAGCACATCCTCTAAACTAAACTCATAAGTAAATCAACAACTATCTAACATGCGTTGTAATATAATGGAATAGCATCAGATGGCCAGCAGGTGGCAGTACGCGTTAGGAAGTAGTGACCAGTGCTTACAAAGATCATATATTAGACCAAGCAGCATTTACTCCTTCATAACTCGTAAGCCGTCCGTTAAAACTGCGTAAAACGTTACAGTTGAAACATTTTGGACCTTTGCGGTGTTATTAATATCAAATTAATCTATGATGAAGAATTACGGGGTTCGAAATCGCTGCAATAGTTTGATATCCGAAAATGATTTCCCTTTCCGGAAACAAGCGCAGTAAACTATCTCGACTGTACATTTGCTCTTCGTTGGTCGCATGCTAACCGGCACTAAGACAGCAGCTAGAAGAGACAAACCAAACAAGCGGGCGAGCAACTTTAACCTCGTATCAGTTTAAATGTGACAAACTGTGACAACTTCTCCTCCGCGTTTAGGTTTTGGACTGAATCCTTATAGAGGGTGGCATTGTTTTAGTTCCAGTTAGCTCGTAAGTGTTAGCAATGTTTCCAGAACTCAACAGCATCCTGAGCAGAACTCCTGACAGCTTCATTCAGGTAACTCAACAAATATGAATAATATAACACACTAATGCCTCACTGCCTTACAAAGTACGCCTAGTTGCTTTGCTTTTTGTATTTAGATGTAAGATAAGTTATAAGATGTGAGCTGGTGAGGAAGAAGTGACCGAGTGCTTACAAAGATCAAATGTTAGACCACGCAGCATTTATTCATTCATAACTCGCGGGCCGTTTATTAAATATGCGTTAAACACGTTATAGATAACATATTTTGGATGTTTCCAGTGTAATCGATATCAGATTAATCTCTGATAAAGAATGGCGGGGTTCTCAATAGCTGTAACAGTTTGTTATTGTGACTCTAAACGCATCATGATGTGTTCAGGGGGACTTCGTCTTGGTGTCTGACAGGCAGGCGGACGCTTCTTTCCTCGTCCATCACTTCCTCTCCTTCTACCTGCGAGGTGAGTGTGAAGCTGTACAGTAAAGACTTTGGCTCAAAGCTCCAGATGTGTTTCAGCTGCTGTGCTTCCTCTGCTTCAGCTCGCTGTCAGGTCTGCTTCCTCGGCCTCGTCCAGTCCTTCAACCACTACAGTGCAATCAGCCAGAGAATGGTGAGCGTTAACTGTCATTAACTCTTCTGCTTCCCTTTAGTTTTGATTGATTTATGATGTGCTGATTGGCCTTTTCATTAATGTATGTGTGTGTGTGTGTGTGTGTGTGTGTGTGTGTGTGTGTGTGTGTGTAGGGTGTGAGTCTAGCCCAGGCTAAGGAGAAAGGCCAGCTGGTTTTCCTAGAGGGCCTGAATGAGTCGCTGTCCGTTTTACTTCCTGAAGAATCCAACACAGGAAGTGGAGTCATGGACTTCCTCAGGTACACACACACCGTCTTTGAGGATCAGTCGGTCCCACTTCACACAATGCTGCAGCTCAAAGAAGTAATACTTTGTGTAATCTTATCTTTCCCTCTTCCTCTCCGTCTGCTCCCTCAGGGATCCTGCTGTGGGCCTGAGGAGTCTGTTCCAGTTTGTCCGGGTCAGTCTGAGCCGTTCTGCTGGGTCAGAGGAGTGGGGCCCCCCGGTGCTGCTGGTGGACGACCTCAGTGTTCTGCTCAGTCTGGGCGTGAGCGTGGACGCTGTGCTGGACTTCAGTCACTACTGCAGAGCGGCCGTCTGCTCCCAGCTGCAGGTCCGAGCCTCTTCATCATCATCATCGCCCAAACTAAGAGTATTTAACACAAACTGGATTCCTCATATCTCCTCTTCCTTTCCTGACTGTGTCTGCAGGGGAACATGGTGATGCTGGTGCGCTCTGATGGGGAGGAGGAGGACGGTGAAGACGAAGGCTCAGAGAGACTCCTGAAGGGTCTCACTCACCAGTGTGACCTCACACTCCACGTACAGGGTCTCCCCACCGGCTACTGCAGGGACATCCATGGACAGGTGTGTGTGTGTGTGTGTGTGTGTGTGTGTGTGTGTGTGTGTGTGTGTGTGTGTGTGTGTGTGTGTGTGTGTGTGTGTGTGTGTGTGTGTGTGTGTGTGTGTGTGTGTGTGTGTGTGTGTGTGTGTGTGTGTGTGTGTGTGTGTGTGTGTGTGTGTACTTTAGGAACATAGTGAAGCTTCCAGAGAGGTTACTCACATATTCCTCAGAGAACAAAGTGATCACTTGACTCACTGTTGCTCTTTGTGTATTTCCAGGTGGAGGTGTGTTTGAGGAGGCAAGGTGAAGGTCTGAACATGCAGAAGAAAGTCTTCCAGTACAAAGTCCACGATAAAGGAGCCTCCTTCTTCGCCCGTGGGACGTCCAGCGCTGTCCTCTAGCTGCTCCTCTGGCTGCTCCTCTAGCTGCTCCTCAGCTTTCTTTCCACCTCTCAGCTCCCTTCTTTCTCCTTGTGTCTGTGATGGCTGACGCATCCCTCACCAGGCTGCAGCTGGAGCTGAGCTTCATCTGGCCGGTGGGTGGAGTAACTTTCCTCAGCTGGACCACAGACTGGAAGCACAGGAAGCACAGGAAAGCTTTGATGTGCTGAAGATGAGACCACAGACACCAGGATAACAGAATAACAGCATGTGAACTATGATCCTGTTTCAGCCTCATGAGGACTGAAGCTTCAACAGTGAACTCCTGGTGTCAGCAGAGTTTATGTACACCTAATAAAGAACTTTAAGGTCACGCTGTCTGTATTTATTTACATTTATATTTGGACATTTTAAACATATTTTAACCTTAGATCAACAACTATACAACTTAATATCCTCCTCTTGTGGATCCCTGGTTGAGCTGTAACTCCTTGTAAAACACATTTCCTTTGATTTCAGCACTTTTATTGATTTCGCGTTGGCACTTTCACTTTTTAAACTCCTATGCGCTCCTGTGAGCTGTGGCTGCCGCCGCTGTGCCTGTTTAGCCAGCAGGTGTCGCTGTTTCTCTGCTTTCCTCGCTGAGGTCAGCGGTCTCGGTGGGATTTGACAAGCAGCAGCGCTCCGCTGCTCCTGGATGTAAAGTCCCCGGTAATACCTCAACCAGGGCGGAGAAACACGGCGGCGAGTCTTCCATTTATCCACGCGCAGAGACCAACGACTCGCTTTTGGAATTGCAGCGTGAAATAAGCAAAATCTGTCTAGGCAAGTCAGTGTGTACACGCGTGTGTGTGTGAGAGAGTGTGTGTGAGGGAGAGAGTACTTTGTTGGCTAATGCTACTTAGCTGCAGGGCTAATCCGCTAGCGTTAGCAGCGTTAGCTGTGTTTTTAATGGGGGGCGCGCGCGTCCGAGTCTAAACATTGTGCAGCTGTTAGCATAAGCATCCGGACTAAATGCTAACAGGCGCGTGCGAGACCCGCGAGCTTCCTCTTGTGTCGTGAAATCGTAAACAGAGATTAAGACTCACCCATAAAGTATCTATCAGTGTAACTCTGACACATGTGGCTACGTGTGAACATGAAGGTGGCGCTTTACCGCACAGCGCGTCGCCACAAACACACTCTGATCACTTCAGCCTTCAGTTTGGGCTTGAATTTGTCTTTAAACGCCTCAAACGGAGCTCAGAGCGCTGCTAGCGGGTTCAGCAGGTTCAGTGTGGAGCTACACCGAGCCTGCTAGCTAACCTGATGTTACTCATCACATTCAGAAGAGGAAAAAGCTCCTAATGTTTATTTACACTGAGTCCAGCTGAACAGGGGAGCACGACACTGACACTAATACATGAAATGTTTGTCATCAAAGTGAAATCTGTTCTAACTGGCACATATAGGTGGTTGATTGATAAGTTCTCAGCCTGACACTGGAGCTGGTCTGTAAACATGGAGCCCAGTGAAGCTCCTACAGGGACCTCAGTCTGCTGCTTTGGGCTCCAGCGTTGTTATTTGCAGCTAAATAAGCACACAAGCTCCACATTTACTCTGCGGCTCTGTGATCTGTGCACACACAGGTAATGATCATGTACTTGCTGGTTGCTTAATGGTTGTGGTTTCCAGTCCAGCTGGAGTCTTTCCTCCTGGAATGTGCACTTGTTGTTTTCCTCCAGGTGCTTTGGTTTCTTTCCCCCACTGGCTAAACACATACAGGTTGGGGGTTGGGTTGGGGGGGGGGGGGGGGGGGGGGTTGCACGTGAGCATGCACCTTGTCTCCATCAGCTCAGGTCGGGCAAAGAATTTTCCTGGGGACGATTCCAAAACATCCCCTCCAGACTCATGTGCACCCGTCAAGTCAAGTCAATTTGTACAGCCCAGTTTCCCAGACTATGTCTCAAAAGGCTTGCAGACCCACATTGGACCGGGTGTGTAAACCACAGTGCAAACTTCTTCCTGGCAGCCGGTGTTGCATCATGGTTGCGTCAGCCCCAGCCTCCATGTGCTCAGGTCTTGTGGTTGCTGTTTCATCACAGGAGCTACTCGTGCGTCAGATGTGCTGGGATTTGATTCTTGTTGGTTTGATCCTCTGTGTATTCTGCATGCATAACCCTACACACAAGTGTCTCAATCGTGCCGGCCCTTCAGATTTACTGCAGTGTAGTATTTATTCTCCTCCCATCGTTTCTGTGGCTGAAGGAAGGAGAGGAACATGCGTGTGCAAACAATGGACCGCCTGTAACCTGATGTTACACATCCATTGTGATTTGAATATGGTTACTGATTGACGAGAGATCTCCCTCTTTTGCCTTGAGCTCTGGTTGTAAACCTACATTCTGCTTCTCACCGCCGAGCGTGTGTGTGTGTGTGTGTGCATTTACAGCAGAGCTAATGGACTTGAATATTCAGATGAGCCTGCGTGTGGAAGTAAGGACATGGAAACGGCCTCAACCTCTCTGGAGTGTTAGTAGACATTGATTGTAGTTAATAGAAGGCCTTAGAATAAATAAATGTACTGTACGTAACGTTATGAACATGACCATGGACTCTGTAAGCCCTGGAGATGCCTTCAAGTTGGCTATTTTTGCGAGTATTCAGAAGAGGTGAGCTTATATTCTTCATTTCTATCTTTAAAGGAACATTAACAAGGTTTATCTTTCCATGTTCCTACTAATATACATCATTATTAATCTATTAATGTACTAAATTAGGAATAAAATGGTTTAATGTAGTTTAACCTGCAAACAACTTGGTGAACATGTGCAGACAGGGAATTTGTGTTTTCAGTGTCAAACAATTCTCTTGTGCCTCGGTGGAGTCTGCAGCTCTGTTAGTGTTTGCTCGTATTGGTGCAGGCCGGCCGCTCACGTGGGAGGCGTATAGAATCCTCTTTGTTAGATTACTATTTGCCTGGAATGTAAGCAAAAACAAATCACAGCTCCGGAACTGTGAACGTTTCCATGTCGTTGCCACCGCAGTCAAGAGTCTGGAGGCTTTGAGCTGAGATGTTATTTTATTCTCTCACCTTCAGGAGCTGCTAACCAACACACACACACCACTTTCAGACCTTTACTTAACAGACCAGTGAGATTGTCACACAGTGTCTTGTCTCCCGCCAAACAGGCTGCTGGGCCGTACCAACATGTCAACCTTACCTGCTCTCCTGTAGTTTGTGTTCATTTTTCTGCTGTGATTGGGGTGCGTTGGGTTCCTCCCTCGTGCCCTGTCATGCTTCAGAGACGTGACTGTCTCAGCATGCACTCACGTCAGCGACAGACCGCCTGCAGCCTGTGAATGTAGGAGGAGAGAAGGCAGTGGTTAAAGGGCCACGGGGCCCTGAGCCCTGCCCGGTTGAGTTTCTATCGGGCTCAATCCCAGATTAGTTCACTGACGGAGATGCTGCTGAGTGTTTGCCAAATGAGGGTTTGCTGCTGCTCACACACATTGCCCCACAGAACTCAGTGAACTGGACAGACAGCTGAGCGATGGAGGCAGTCACCGCTAGTTTCCTTTGTGAGACAGTGAGAGGAACTGGAGTCCACATTCCGTGCAGAAAGGCTTCACTTCAAAGACGTTCTTTCACCTTTGCTGTACCTATTGTGCAAGTACGGCGGGACGTTGCTGTGTTTACAGTATCGGGTATTTATAGTGGCAGATGAAGAGACTCCAGAGGCGAATTCCACCCGGGGAATGTTTCCGTTGCTCCCGGGAGGACGAGCCGAGGAGCCGAGCGCTCCGGAGTGCCACGCAAACCGCCAAGCCCGGCTTCAGCTCCACAAACCCACGGCTGCTGGATTCAGGGGAGCTAAGCGACCCGGAGCCAGACAGATATGCTGGCCGTCTCTAAGCAGGTACGATGGCACCAATCTGTATCTATGTGACAGAGCTGAGCCACAGTTAACACAATGTCCTGGCTGCTGAGAGAGACATGTGACCGGCTGAGCTGAGAGGCCGATAATGATCAGTAAATGAGGTCCAAATCCAGCTACTGTGTGTGTGTGTGTGTGTGTGTGTGTGTGTGTGTGTGTGTGTGTGTGTGTGTGTGTGTGTGTGTGTGTGTGTGTGTGTGTGTGTGTGTGTGTGTGTGTGTGTGTGTGTGTGTGTGTGTGTGTGTGTGTGTGTGTGTGTGTGTGTGTGTGCGCGCGCGCGCCAGGGCAACAAGTCCAACATTGAAGCAGTGTGTGACTTACTACACACACACTGAAAGGCACAGCTGAAGCTCCCTGCTGTGCAAACGGTGAGACAACAAAGCAGACGCCGCAGAAAAGTCAATAAGAGGTTGGATTTTCCAGAAAACTGAAGGATCTGATTTAGTTGGAAGTCCGGTGTTCCACCCAGAACATGTCTGAGTCTCTGTTGCTCCAGGTTCCACACATGTTGAAGGTAGATAATGAGGATTGTTGTCCCCTCTACGGTGTTAGTTATCAGTTTATCTCTTTCCTTTTATACTTTAACCTCGAGGGAATGCGTACACAAACGTTTGAGCCCAAAGGATTAAACGTTTTTACTTTTAAACTGATTATAAGGTGAATATAGATTATGATCACCAGTCATGATGGAACATGTCTGATGTAAGAATGCTGAGTTGTCTATGGTTGATCAGCCTCAAGTCCACAGGAGTTTGTTGGGATTCGTGTTCGGATTGAAAACTCGACTGTCAGACTCGGCTCATGAAGGATCAGACTCAGCTGGAGTTCTGATTCTAAATATCGAGTCCTGTGTCATGCCAGGTCTCAGCTCTGTGTCAGGTCGTGTTGGGAACAAGACCATCACTGCCTGACGCACCACAGACACCAACAAGCTAGCAGGTGTGCTGTTCTGAGCTGAGCAAAGGAGAAAATGGCCTCAAATAAACGTGTGAAGGTGTCCAGGGGTAACAGGACCGCAGTGACCCGGGTTCTATCCCTGGTAACGACACCTCCGGCACGCAGAGTCCAGGCTGCAGCACCTGGGACTCTAACTGGGGGGGGGGGGGAGCCTGAAGCCCACAGGTGTAAAGACGGGCCGGTACCATCCTGGGTTGTGTTGGTATGTGGGAGTGCTTGGCTGTCATCAAGCAAACATCAGCTAAAGGAATCTGTAACCATTCTAAAGCAGCTAGTAAGGAGGAAACCATGTTATCATCTATCAAGTCTCTCTTTGATTCCTTTATATCTAAACATTAACTGACCTAGGACAACACACACACACACACACACACACACACACACACACACACACACACACAGGAAACATGGTGGCGGCGTTCCTGGGGTGTGATCGATGAGACATCTACCAATGTTTGCTTCTGTCTTGTCTGCTCAGAGTTTCATGTTTCCTCAGAGAGGGAGTGTGTGTGTGTGTGTGTGTGTGTGTGTGTCCACACCTCTCTGCTGGGTGAATGAGCGGTGTGTTCCTGTGTAGCATGTGAGACCTGTGTGAGCTGCTGTGGAGGAAAAACACACCCTGCCTGTACTCGGCAGCACGTGTGCTAACGGCAGGAGCGTAGATCTCATTAGGAGCTCAGGACTGAGGAGGAGGAGCAGGAGGAGGTGGAGCTGTGTGTTGGTTTGTATCTGCTGTGATCAACCACAGTGACTCACAGGCACACGGTCATTATTCTCACTGTGATATCCAGGAATGATAACTGATGACTAACAGAGCAACACTGACATGAAGTTAGATTACTGCTGCAGCTGAGAATGAAGCAACGTTTACAGTAAACATGGAGGAGTTTATAACCAGACACCTGTGGCACGGCCGCGTTTCCACTCAAGGATTTCTTGCTTTTATCATCCAACCATAGTGAGATCTAAAGGTAACATGGAGCTTTTGTAGCTTGTAGCTCAGTGGGAACTCATTCTCTTTATTTCACAGAATGTGAGTGTGTAGCTCGTGGACCGGAGCTGCAAATGTTGAGTCTATGAATGAATGAAGAGGCCACAGGTGTGTTTATGGTGACTCTGAGCTGAGCTGAGTGAAGGAGCTTTGTGCTGCTGTCAACAAACAACAACTAAATGTCCTCCTCTGTTTCCCTCCAGCTCTGCTGCTGCACAGCTCCCTTTGCTGGACTTTGTTCCATTAGTAATAGAAGACTCAGCCTCAGTTTGTCACCTAGATCCTCTGGCTTTTCCTTCTCGTGCAGCTGTAACTTCCTTTACGTAATCGCAAACTGGTGACGTCTGTTTATATTACAGAACTACAAATCCTTCTCAAAGTAGCACCGTGGAGTGTCTTCCCCAGCTGTCAGTCCCTCTGTGTGTCTCCTGCAGGTCCCTGGATGCCCCGCGGCGCCCCGTCATCGGCCGCCCAGTGCTCCCTGATGGCCGGCAGCTGACCCCGCCTGTAAAGATGACGCTGCGGGAGCAGCTAAGAAAGAAGATCTCAGCCGCCTTCTACCGCCACGGGCTGCTGTGTGCCTCCTACCCTGTACCCATCATCCTCTTCACCTCCGTTAGCATCCTGGCCTGCTGGTAGGTGCTGTCTGCCTCTGCGTCTCTGTGTTGTCAGGGTTGAGTGAAGAAGCTCAGACTCCAGCCGCCTCATAGTTCTGCTGTCCTGGTTCTGTTCTCTTAGTGAGGTCTGTAGAGGTTCTGATGGGGGTCACATCTTCCTCTTTAACAGTTTGCACCACACGTCATGGCGCCATCATCCTCCTCTCGCAACAGTGCTCACTTGTGAAACGTCTGCGATGAGACAACAAAGATATCCTGTCCTCTTCCTCTTAAGAACACACTTGAACAACATTCCAGGTCTCTGACAGAGCCTCAGAGTTTCTGGGCCATCAGGCACAGATCTTGTAGAACTATTGAGACACTTTGAGCTTCACCGAATCAGTAACTGCTGGTCTATTATGAGGAGATCTCACCTGAGACCTTCTGCTCTGGTTCTCCTCCTCAGCATCAGATTTCAAATGCTGCTCTTATTGTCTGAGTTACAATAAAAGGTGTCTGCAGAGAGCAGCAGGGGGGGAGGAGTCAGTTTATCTGCCATCGCTCAGGTATGGCTGGAAGTCTGTGTGTGTGTGTGTGTGTGTGTGTAAAACACTGTTTGATGAGAGGAGGCTGCAGACAGATTTATGCTCTCCACTGTTTTTGAAGTCAAAGCCTAGTTTGACTCTGTGACCCTGAAGATGGATGAAGTTGTGTGACCTGTGTGACCCCGGTGTGCTTCTCTGCTGAGTGCCTGAGTTGTTGATGTTGTCGTTGATGTTGAAGATGCTTTCACACAGACGTATAATCATTCTGTGAGGCTGCCCCGCTCTTTCTTCCCCATGACGTCATCGTATGAAGACATTACAGTTTTCAGGCATTTAGATCTACACATAAATGTAAAGACATAAAGATATACTGTGAAGGTGTGAGCTGCAGCCAAACGCTCTGGTCCTTCAGTGAAGCCAGATGAGGCTGATGAAGATCAAATAGGTGGACAGAGAACACAGGTCAGCTCATCTGACCTGAACATCTGCACTCACATAACAACAGAGCCCTGCTGCTAACACCACACACACACACACACACACACACACACACACACACACACACACACACACACACACACACACACACACACACACACACACACACACACACACACACACACACACACACACACACACACAGTCGGTCTCTCTCTCTCTCTGTGTCTCTGTGTGTCTCTGTCTCTCTCCCTGTCTCTCTCTCTGTGTCTCTGTGTGTCTCTGTCTCTCCCTTTCTCCCTCTCTCTCTCTTACACACACACACTCAACTTGCTAAAATCATGTTCACAAAAGAGGACATAGGTCAGAGATTTGACCAGATTTCATTACTAAACACCACACACACACACACACACACACACACACACACACACACACACACACACACACACACACACACACACACACACACACACACACACACACACACACACACACACACACACAGTGACAGAGCCCAGGCAGTTATGGTGACCTGACCAGGGGAGTCCACCAAACTCCACCAGCACCAGAGCCAAAGTAAAGAGTGTGAGTGTGGAGCTCAGAGCAGGAGGCTGTGAGAAAAGGAGGCAGTGGCCGGGTAAGAACGGCGTCACTGTCCCTCCATCTGCCTGAGGGGGGGGTGGGGGGTCAGGCTGACACAAAAGAGTCTTTGTGGAGGTACAGTGACCTTGTACAGTGGAGAGGCAGAGGGAGGTTCCATCCCACTAACAAGCCCATTACAGGAGGAAACACACACACAAAGGGACTGTGAAGCCAGTGTTACCCATCAATACTATTGACTCTGTAACCACTTCACCAGCTGCTGACCTTCTGAGGCTCCCAGTCCCACCTGCAGCTCAAACACACTCCACTACACACACACATCTCTGAGCACAAACATTACACACTCTTTACCTTCATCACTACATTCTGTGTTCCTCTGAAGACTTTCTGCCTGAACAAACCTGAAACCTGTCTGACTGCTGACATTCCACCGTGCAGTCTCCTTTCCTGTCAGTCAGTCAGTCAGTCAGTCAGTCAGTCAGTCAGTCGCTCCTACAGGCTGAAGAGTTTCTAGATGTGTCGTACCCTCACATGTCTGCGGTCAGTGTGACGCCCCTGCTTAGTAACACTCCGGCACTCTGCCTTTTCTCCCCCACAGCTTGTGAACGTACACACTCTACACACTCTCCACTTGGACACGGCGTGTAAGTCTTTTCATGCCACGTCCTTTGATCCGTCCGTCTCTTCTGGAACCACAAATCCATCCTGTCACCCAGAGTTCAGGGTTTCCAACGCTACCGCCTCAGAATGAACGCACACACACACACAGGTCAAGGAAATGTGTGTTGGTGCTCAGAGTGAACCTGTTTCATAAGAGCCCCTCAGTCCCCCAGGGAGAGAGAGGAGGGGAGGGGGGGAGGGGGGGCGTCTCTGGTTAATACTTAATCTAGCAAGAAAAGCCGGAGGCCCTGGTTTCATGTTCTCACAAACGTGCACAGTAAACACACACGTGTGCATCTCTGCTACTCTGCCACACATGAGTTATACCTTCACATTCCTGCTATGACAAGTCAGAGAGTGCTGCTCCTCCTGTCTGTCTGTCTCCCCGTCTGTCTCTCTGTCTGTCTGAATCTGAGTCGTCGCCCCTGTTGTTGTCAGAGGCCGTCGCTCTAACATCACTGGGATCAGTCCGGTTGAACACTTTGTCACATGAGCCCCCTTGTTTCTGTTTATTCACTCATCTTACTTCATACCATGCTCCCCCCCCTCTCTCTCTCTCTCAGCTATCCATTATTGAGGCTTCCCCTGCCTGGAACAGGACCTGTGGAGTTCACCACGGGGGTGCGGGACTACAGCGTCCCTTCCCATGAGCCTCAGGGAGACCTTGGAGAACGTCCGGACTGGGTAAGAACAGAGAAGACGCGCAGGCCTTAGGACTTCCCCTTGTTTCCTTATTCCCTTGACCCCCTAAACCTTTCAATGAACCCTTACTCTTACCTAACTATGACCTAAACCTTGAACCCCGACTAAGAACCATAAATCTCCCCTCATATCACAACAAGTGTCCTCATCTAAAGTCTAAATGTGGTTCTAATAAGAAGGAAGGAAGCAGATATGCAGGCAGATACACACTGCAGCTCATTAATAATGAAGCCAGGAGGCTAAAGTGAGACGGCTCGCTCGTGTGTCATGAATACTTTGGTTGGATGGATTCACGTGAGCTCTGGAGCGTTCATGTAGGTCACAGGTCGTGGAGTCTTTGGCGATCCATTGACGTTTTCTGTTGCAACACCAGCAGCAGAACGTTCCCTTCCCAACGTGTCCCCAGGAGACCTCTGACCCCTGACCTGTCCAGGAACACTCAGATACGCTCTTTGATCTTCCTCTGCTTTGCCGCCTGTTGGGTTTCCTCAGATGTACGTCTCTAAATGGTGGTTCGTCTGTGTGTGTGTGTGTGTGTGTGTGTGTGTCCTCTCAGTACCGGGGTCCTCCAGTGGCCTACATCCAGCAGGTGTTGGTGAAGGCGGCCGTGTCTCCGTGGGACAGCAGCCTGGTGGCCGTGGACGTTTTCCGGTCGCCGCTGGGCCGAGTCTTCAACCTGCTGGAGGAGATTCGCAACCACGTCCACACCGACAGGTATACGCACAAGAAGATACAATGCTGTGCGTGTGTGTGTGTGTGTGTGTGTCATTGTACCCCGGGGAGGTGCAAAGTCCAGTGAAGATACCACAACATCTCTGCTGTTGTTGGACCAAAATAAGAGCTCAGACCTTGGAGCTGTAGGACTAAAGCAGGTCAAAGCTCCCAGGATATTGATCTGTTATGAATTACAAGGTCTGCATTATCACAAGGCTTCGGTTTGAGAGCTGAATACCAAGTGGGGTCCGGATACACAGAGTTTAAGACCGTTTCCTCAGAGAGCAGATGAACCTGGAAGTGATGAAATGTTGCGTCTCCTCGTAAAAGGCAAAACTCATCTTCTCCTTTTCTGTTTTGTTTTGCTGAATGATTATTTTTATTGAAGAAGCATCTGGCATCACAAAATAAAAGAAGAGAAGGAAAACAGTCAAGAAATGACAAGACACTGTAACCATGGAGACTTGTATGTCTAGTACGGTGATGTCATAGGTGCCGTCTTTACAGGATGACGTCACTCCCAACAGACACACAACCCCACATTCACATACCTCCATCAAGGCCCACCTGTAATATAGAGACACATCAACAGCAGATCTGTTATTAAGCGTCTCCTTTTCTAACATAATCCCTTCCCTTCCCCTTCCTGCCCTCTTGACCTCTCCTCTTCACCTTCCTCTCCGTCAGCGCTGGGGTTCACAGTCTGGAGGCGCTGTGTCTCCA
>NW_027467218.1:47500-82500 GCF_046128005.1 Genypterus blacodes
TGGGGGATCCGGCGGGCGGAGGAGGCCTTCCCCCTCACCTGGGCGTGGCTCCAGTCTTCCACGCCGGCGATCCCACCAGCACTCTCAGCGTCCGCCCCGCCCCCGAGCCCACGCCTTTACCAGAGAACCAGTCACAGGGCCACCACGGCCCCGCCATCGTGGGGCCGCTGGGGCCGCTGCCTCAGGCCCCGCCCTCTGTGCCCCAGGTCAGCTGGGGGGCGGAGGATGAGGAGGGCTGGAGAAGACTTTCCTTCAGGCACTGGCCTTCACTCTTCAGCTACTACAACATCACTTTAGCTAAGAGGTGAGGGCAAACATGGAGAAGAAGTACTTAAGGGGTTAATAACTACAAATCTGACCCTTTCTAACAAATGAAACAAAGACTGAAGTGGTCTTTAATCAAGCAGGTCTTCATCATGAAGCCTCCCTCAGGTCTCATTAGGCTCTGTGTGGTTTCTGTAGGTACATCAGCATCCTGCCCGTCATCCCCGTCACCCTCCACCTGAGCCCCCAGGAGGCCGTGGAGACGCGGCACCCTCAAGACACCAGACACCCGCCGCCGCCACCGCCGCCGCTCATCCCCAAAGTCCCTGCAGACCTCCAGACCACAGACCTCACACTCTACAAGTCAGTACTGATACACTTTGTCAGAGCACAGAGCATGATGTCATTGTTTGTCATCATTTTGATAAGAAGACACACTTGTTTACTCTACACACACGCAAGGTCTCTTCAGCAGAAGTTCATCAGCTGTTGTTCAAGGTGATCTTGGGCCAAGGTCCTGCTGATCTCTACTCTCTGAAGTATTTCCTCATTCTTTGACTGCCACCTGGCCTCTCGTTCAGTCTGGATGTTTGATGTCCTTCAGCCACATGTGTTCTTTATGTGAGGTTGCTGTGAGTCACTGGGCCGAACAAAGAGAGAGAGAACAGGCAGCTTTCTATCTCTGACTCCATCTTTATTGACTCACCGTCCGAACCAGTTTGGTGTCTTGTGTTTGGTGGGAGGCTTCACTCTCTGCTGCTCAGAACGCTGGAGTTTGCCCTCTCTTCCTTCCAGGTCACGGTCGCTGGCTTTCCATTGTACAAACTTTCAAAATGTCAACAATGGAACACACACATTAGAGGCTTCTGTTCTGGGAGGAGCCTAAGCACACACCTTGAAAATTCCAGTGTGAGTGGTTAGTGAGGCGGTGCGCGCACACACACACACACACACACACACACACACACACACACACACACACACACACGTAGGTAGAGTCGCTGCCTCCCCTCCTCACATGCAGACAGACTGTAGTAACATAGAACATCAATGTGGCCTTGGATGTTATGTAAGTGTGTGTTTGAAGGTCGGCTGGTTGACGTTGACGTCTCTTTATCTCTGGCTGAGTTGATACGAGGCTATCAGCTGGTTTTGGGTCAAGGTCACGAGTGTGTGACCCTGAGACGGACGAAGGCCGCTGTGATAAAGTGGAACACATCTCACAAGACAAAGATCTGTGGAGGAGATAAGCAGAAAACATCATAAAGGACAGAGATCAGTCAGCGTAACAATGATGGAGAGAAGGAGTCAGAGCTCATTGGGTCTGTTCAGTCCATGGACCTGAGAGCTGTGACTGCTGGAGGCCGAGCAGACGTGTGGTGTTTCTGTTCTCTCCTCCTTTTCCTTCACCTCCTTTTTCATCTTTTAAGTCTCTAGTTCTTTTTCCTCACCTTACTTTTTCTTGTCTGAAATGTTCCCGTAATTTGCCCAAAAATTGCTTCTAATTTTCCCGAAATGTGGCCGTAGTCTGCTCATATTTTTATGTTTCACCCTGAATGATTGACAGACGATGAAGGATCCGTGTGCAACGGCGAGTTTGGTTCTCTGCAGCATTTATTTCTGAAGCGAGTCGCTCTCACCTCTGTGTGAAGTCTCCTCATCGCGCCAACGCCACATTCCTCAGCCGGGAGAGGAGGCTGCTGCTCCTGACCTCACCACCAGGGGGCAGCAGTCTGTGTGAGAGGAAGAAAGAGAAAGAACAGCAGCAGAATGTGTTCCCATAATGTTCCTCTGTAACCTTGCTCTCCACACGCACGCCCGTCAGCCGCCTGTGACTGTTATCCTCACATGCACGGTTTGATTGACAGCCCCGCCTGCCGCTCTCTCCCCTCAGAGTGGCCGCTCTGGGCCTGGCGGCCGGCGTCCTGCTGGTCCTGCTGCTCTTCTGTCTCTACCGGGTCCTCTGCCCGCGCAACTACGGCCAGAACGGCATCCCGCACGGGCGGCGCCGCAGAGGGGACCTGCCCTGCGACGACTACGGATACTCGCCGCCCGTCAGCGAGATCTCGCCGCTGCTGCTGAGGGGCCACAGCATGGTGAGGAGGAGCAGGCCCTCGAGGACCCACTGGGGAAAGAGATGAAGAAATACAGTTGTAATACTTTTAGAAATGTTCTGTTGTGACGTGTTTTTCCCTTTGTGTGTGTGTGTGTGTTTGTGTTTCCTGCAGGACATCGAGTGTTTGGCGAGTGATGGGATGCTGCTGGCCAGCTGCTGCCTGGCCGGACAGATCAGAGTCTGGGACGCACAGACGGGAGACTGTCTCACCGTCATCCCAAACCAGGGGTGAGACACACAGCTGCTCTGCTGGGGCACAGGGACGACGGGGTTAATGTTTATGTGGCAAACATGAGGATCAGCAGAGGCACCAACTTCCTGTCTGTCTGCTAACTTTAGGTTGTGTGAAGTTTTAAAGGTTTGTGTTGTGTTGTGGTCCGTCTCCTCAGGCTGAGGCGCTGCAGCAGCAGTGGCTGCTGGGAGCAGAGGGACGGCTGGGACAGTGTGGGCGGAGCCTCAGAGTCAGAATGTTTTGGCTCCGAAGGTCACGACCTCTCTATTAATGGCGACGGCCAATCGGAGGACGAGTGTTACCCTCTGAGACGGCGCAGCGCCCTCGCCCGGCCGACCCTCTTCACGGACCAGCCCGACCTCACCCCCCTCATCGACACCAACTTCACCTCTCAGCCGCCCTCCCACCTCTCCACCCCCCCCGTGGGGGGCTTTGACTTCGGGGGTCTGGTGGAGCGGGCCTACATGGAGCACGAGCCGCCCTCGCCCTCCACGTACCCCTCGCCCTCCTCCGCCTCCTCCTCGCCGCCCTCGGGAGCGTTCCTCCAGAGGAGGCCCAGCCTGGGGGACTCCCCGGCCCCCCAGGGCCCGGACAGACCCTCCGCGGCTGGGAGGGCGCTGACGGCGGACTGGGACAGTTCGGTGTGGGCGCTGGACCTCAGAGGAAACCTGATCGCAGCCGGCAGGAGCAGCGGCAAACTGGAGGTGAGAAACAAACACAGCTGAGAAACAAACCTGCATGTGTGAACGCAGACGTGTTCATGATGTAAACATGTGGTTCCAGCTGTGGGACGCAGTGGAGGGGACGCTACGCTGCAGCAATGAAGACGCTGCCTCTGGGATCACTGCTCTGGCTTTCCTCAACAACAGGTAACACACACACACACACACACACACACTTGACTGACTGTGCTCATGGAGTTAAGTAACCTGAGCGTTCAATGTGACTGAATCTCTAGGAGAGTGTTTTTAGACTTACAAGTTACAATGAGATTACCTCCTCCTCCTCTTCCTCTTGCTCCTCCTCCTCCTCCTCCTCCTCAGGATCGTAGCGGCCCGGCTGAACGGCTCTCTGGACTTCTTCACAGTAGAGATCAATAAGCCTCTGGGTCTGCTGCAGTACAGAGGTGAGGACGTTCACCACAACCGATCATACTGAGCTGAAACATCTGACTGAAGAGATTTAAGATCAAAACTATGACAAACTAAAATGTGTAAAAGAAAAAAGCTAAAGATACAATTTGAAATAAAGACAAAGAAAAAGAATAAAAGAAGTTGAAATAGTGAAGTAAACATGAGCAGATATCAGGTGAGATGCAGGTGAGACGTGACTGACGTGTTGAGCTAACGCGTCCTCTGCTCCGCCCTCAGGCGCCCCCGGGCGGGGCAGCGTCCCTCCGTCTCCCTGTTACAGCAGCGAGGACGTGATCAGCTGCCAGCTGACGCGGGCCGTGCAGTGCGCCCACCAGAAGCCCATCACGGTGCTGCGAGCGGCGGCGGGGAGGGTCGTCACCGGCAGCCAGGACCACACCGTCAGGGTAACACACACACACACACACACACGCACACAGAGGCTTAGACCTGAGTACAGATGTTTGGTGCAGGTGTTGACGTTGTGTTGTTGGTCAGGTTTACCGTCTGGAGGACTCGTGCTGCCTCTTCACCCTGCAGGGTCACTCTGGAGGGATCACAGCCATCTATATCGACCAGGTCAGGACCTCCAACAGGAAGTCTGAAGGTTTCTACATGAAGAACAGACACAGAGCCGCATGAACAAACCAGCCGGTTTCTCTCTCTCCTCAGACCATGGTCCTGGCGAGCGGCGGACAGGACGGCGCCATCTGCCTGTGGGACGTCCTGACGGGGAGCCGCGTCAGCCACGTGTACGGTCACCGCGGCGACGTCACCTCGCTGGTCTGCACGACTTCCTGTGTCATCAGCTCGGGGCTGGACGACCTCATCTGCATCTGGGACCGCAGCACCGGCATCAAACTCTACTCCATACAGCAGGTGAGAGAGGGAGAGGGAGAGGGAGAGAGAGAGGGAGAGAGAGAGAGAGAGAGAGAGAGAGAGTGACTGACTGACTGACTGACTGACTGACTGACTGACTGACTGACTGACTGACTGAGAGTAAGAGACTAGACTAGAGAGTGAGAGAGTGTGTGTGTGAGTGAATTTTCCATCTGGAGTTTCCTCTCCCTCTCTTCCCGGGTGGTTGACCTCTTCTGCGTGTCCTTGCAGGAGGTGGGATGCGGGGCGAGCCTGGGCGTGATCTCAGAGTCCCTGCTGGTGACGGGCGGTCAGGGCTGCGTCTCCTTCTGGGACCTGAACTTCGGGGACCTGCTGCAGACGGTCTACCTGGGCCAGAGCAGCGACGGCCAGGGCGTCCGGCAGCTGCTGGTGCTCAACAACGCCGCCATCGTCTGCGACTTCGGCAGCGAGCTCAGCCTGGTGTACGTGCCGTCGGTGCTGGAGAAGCTGGACTGAGAGACGACTGCGCAGAAGACTCTGACTCGGCTAACTGCCGGCTCCGCTGACTCACCTTTGATGTCTTAACTGAGACGACATCATCGGGCCTTTCTCCGTACCGGGCTATTTTTTAACTAAGGTTTTGTTAAACGTGGATGTAGAGAGGAAGAAGCACGACCCTCGGTTAGTGTTTGTTTGGGCCAACGGGACAGGACGCGCCCCTATTGGACACGCCCTCATTGGACACGCCTTTCTTGGACACGCCTCAAAGACGATGTCGTCCACCCGTTACCAGTTGATGCTATTTTTTGCGTGCGAATGTTTTTCCGTGTGTTTTGTGGCTCTCTGCCCTCTATGCTGCTCTTGTGGGCGGGGCTTCACGGTGACCCCGCCCACCTGGAGAGGACCATCAAACCGTTTCCTTACTTTCATATTCCTGCTGCCTCGTTGGCTCATCGGCAAAGTGCAGCCGCGGCGAGCTCGACTGTGAGGCGAAGCTAAAGCTGAGCAGTTACAAGTGTGTGTGTGTGTGTGTGTGTGTGTGTGTGTGTGTGTGTGTGTGTGTGTGTGTGTGTGTGTGTGTGTGTGTGTGTGTGTGTGTGTGTGTGTGTGTGTGTGTGTGTGTGTGTGTGTGTGTGTGTGTGTCAGAGAGAGTGAATGAGTCTGGGCTGTTTTTTTTTTTATAGCAAAACACTGCTGAGAACAAATGTGGGATGTTTCTATGTGACGTGTGTGTGTGTGTGTGTGTGTGTATAAAGTGAACCTCCAGGGGGGCTGTTTGTTTTATGTACAAATCTATTATTTATTAGCGAAACCTTTTGGAATAACAGTTTGTTTATGACTCTTAACCACGTGGACATCATGAGTTCGTCCTCACATTAAGTTTATCATCACGTCACGTTCAAGTGTTAGTTGTCACGGAGACGGGGGTCCCAGGGGGAGGTGGGTTTGGGGTGAACAGCTGATTACTGACGTCATGTTTACATCCTTTACTTTTGTTTTTTTTACAAACTTCGCCCTTTTAGAGATTTTATTTTTATTCCTGTCACTGTAACGCTTCTGTTTTCATTCCACGGTTGCTATAGAAACATGGCGGCCGATATCGTAACATGTTAAAACTGAACATCGACTGGAAATGTAATTTAAGTAGAAAACAACGAAACTAAAACAACTTGGATTAATAAAGTGAGTCAAACACTCGACATGTTTGAGATGGGAAAGCTTTTTGTTTGATCAGAGCCGACCGGACCGTCACACACACACACACACACACACTGCAATGCAACACTACTCATGCTGTAACCATGGAGACCATGGGGATTGTGACGGCTTCGTGTCGGTCCCGTCTCTATCGCAGTCTGGTGTGAAGGTGAACAAGGCTCAGACGGTCACTCAGGATCGGAATCAGACGTCACGATTTAACAAAACAAACGGCACACAAACTTTAACACCGTGGAATGTATTTGATTAGACACATTGATCGCAAATCGATCAAATCCGCCTTCACAAAGTCACAACACAAACTTAAAACGCACAAGCTACAGACGCTTGTCTCCAAACCTGCTCGACTTTATAACGGTTGTAAATTATTAGCTTTGTGTTTTCTGTTTAAGTGCTGATATTTCTTTTTGTACTTTACTTTTCTTGAACTGTGAACGACTCTGAAGCGGAGTGACGTCAGATCAAAGCTTCGGCCTCTTTGGTTTTCGTGTTATTTCTACTTCCGGCTCATTTTAGGAAACATTTGTCTCATTTCCGCCTCTAATCCTCTGAACTCCACTCCGCGTCACGTAGCCGCCGCCATGTTTACCTGCGACAGAACAAACTCCGCCTTATTAAGTTTAACTCCTCCGTTTCTACTAAAAGACCTTACATCAGAGTCCTGAGTGCAGGTAACCATGGTGACGGGCGGCCTATCAGGACGCTCTGCATCCTTACATCATCACATCGTCTCAGCGTTTAGACAGCCGGCAGAAGAACCCGATGCAATCTATCACCAATAATCAATAATCACTCATCTATGAGCTGATTCCCCGTCTGCTCCTCTTTCTCTTCAGGCTGTAGTGGAGGAAACTTATTGACTGTTTTGTAACAGAAGAGAACAAACTTTGTACTAATTTTCTAATAAAGAGACTTTGACTCAAACTCTCCGTCTCCTGTCTTCAAAGTCACAACATGAATATTTAACTTTAACTTTATTTAAGATATTTACAGAGTTACAGACAAGAGAAAAACAATCCACTTGTTAAACGAGCTGATTTGTATGTGTGTTCTGTGTTACCATGACGACTAAGATATACGCACTACAGACTGGGAGATGGGGGGGGGGGTTGTATCAGTAGATAGCTCCACCCCCCAACTCTTCCAAGCTCCGCCTCCCAGTGTCTGGCCTGTCAACTTGTAGTCATTCCAGTCATTAAACACATCACGGGGACGACGTCATCGCTCCGCCGCGGCCCGGCCGTCGCCTTGACAACCTGCGGAAGAGCCGTGACAGAGCAGTGCATGCTGGGATTGCTTCGGCCCACGTACAAAAGGGGATCCGTCAATCACAGAGGAAGAAGGAGAGAGAGAAAGAAAGAAAGCGGCAAAGAGCGACAGAAGGAAGGAACAGATACGGAGGAGTGCATAGTGATTTGGTCCCAGAAGCGCAGGCCACCAGTGATGAAGGGTGTGTGTGTGTGTGTGTGTGTGTGTGTGTGTGTGTGTGTGTGTGTGTGTGTGTGTGTGTGTGTGTGTGTGTGTGTCAGGTAGCACACACCCCTAAAGCAACACAAAGACAGCAATCTTTAAACCGAATTCCCGCTATTTGCCACCAGGCACGTCTCGGTAATCAACTCCTAAATGTCTCTGCCGATCGTCCCAAAACTCCCAGAATTCTGTGTTTCCCTTCTCTCTGCGTCAGGATTACAAAGTGCTACAGGCCCTCCGGTTAAAGTGAGAGGAGAGAGAGAGAGACAGGCAGCTCTGCAGACTGGTCTCAGTTCTTGTTGAGGGTCCACAGGGGGTCCAGGCTGCTGAGCGGGTCGTCCCCGTTCTGCCGGGTCCCCTGGAGGCCCTGACCCTCGGCCGGCTGCAGGAAGCTCTGTTTGGTCACGCGCTGCTTTCCCTTCCCTCCTCCCTCCATGGAGAAGGCCTCGGGCGTCAGGGAGGCCAGGAGCTCCAGAGACGAAGGGGCGGGGCCGGAGGGGGCGGGAGGCGGGCTGATGCTTGGCGACGCCTCTGGTTCTGGCTGGTCGTTGGCCGCCGGAGGCGTAGAGGGAGGGGCAGCTTCGACGGCGTTGGGCGGAGGGGAGAGGGGGGGGCTGAGTGAGGGAGGAGGCTGATCTGTGAGGTCCTGAGGAAGCTGGACTTCAGCCGCCGGGTCAGCATCGAGCAACGCCGCGGCCGCCTGCTCCTCCAGGCCACAGGGGGCGCCGGCGTCCACGGCCGGGTCTGAAGAGCTGGACGGGCGGATGCTGAGCTTGGCGATGGTGGCTTGGATGGAGCTGATTGGCATGTCGCCGCCGAGGACGATGTCCTGCTGCGACTCCTGACGGGAGTAAGACTGCTGAGGAAGGAGGGAGAGAGAGGGAGAGGGAGAGAGAGAAAGGGAGAGGGGGGGAGAGAGAGAGTGAGAGAGAGGGAGAGGGAGAGTGAGAGAGAGGGAGAGGGAGAGGGAGAGGGAGAGGGAGAGAGGGAGAGAGGCAGAGAGGGAGAGGGAGAGGGAGAGGGAGAGGGAGAGGGAGAGAGAGAGAGAGAGAGAGGCAGAGAGGGAGAGGGAGAGGGAGAGAGGCAGAGAGGGAGAGGGAGAGAGGCAGAGAGGGAGAGGGAGAGAGGGAGAGAGAGGGAGAGATTAAAGTAGATGTCTGATGACCTCATGCATGTGTGACATACACACATGAAGGTAGTTTGTCTGTTCTCCATCTGAGCAGAGGTCAGACCTTAGTGGGTGCAGTGCCTGTGTTCTTGCTGTAGGTGGCGGTGGTGATGCCGTGGCGCTGGAGGACCTGCTCAGCCTGCTTCAGCACCGCTTCATAGCAGAACTTCAGGTGGAGCTGAAACCAAACAGAGCCTCGGGTTCAGATAAAGCCTCTGAAGTGGAGCTCAGACAGGTGTGCGCGTGTGTGTGTGTGTGTGTGTGTGTGTGTGTGAACCTTCTCCTGCAGCATGTTCTTCCTCTGCTGCCTCATCTTCTTCACCAGCAGTGGCAGGTCTGGGATGCCGTTTCCTGCCTCCAGCTCCTGCAGCGCCGCGTACAGCAGACAGAAGGCGCCGGTGCGTCCAACGCCCGAGCTGAGAGACACAAGAGTATGATGTCACCATGGGCAACACACACACACACACACACACACACACACACACACACACACACACACACACACACACACACACACACACACACACACACACACACACACACACACACACACACACACACACACACACACACACCTGCAGTGCACCACCACAGGTGTGTGTAGGGGCCTCTGGTGGAGGTAGTGACCATGGACCTCCTGGATGAAGCGCAGCAGGTTGCTCTTGTTGTCAGGGAGACCACTGAAGAAGAAGAAGAAGAAGACACACAAAGAGTTATCCAATCACAACACAGCGTGCGTCTCGGCTTGTGTTCTCTGCTGATTGCTGACTTCCTGCTCACTCACAGCTCGGGCCAGGAGGTGAACTGCAGGTGAACCACAGTGCGCTTCAGGCTCTGGTCTCTGTACTGCAGACTGATCATGCGCTCCACGTGTGTGGGCGTGGTCTTCTGCGTGGTCAGGCTGAGCGTGATGGCGCCCTGAGCCAGCTGCTGGCCGCGCTCGGTGGGGAAGTACCTCAGAACCTTTCCCTGGAAGAGAACCGGGAAGAACACGTCAGGAGAAAAGGACATGAACGCCTCCTGTGTGTGTGTGAGAGTCCTCCGGTCACACACACCTTCTGCAGCTCCTGCTCCGACACCAGCATGACCACCAGCGACACCTTCTGCTCGTACACCATCAACCAGAAGTCTGCGGCCGTGCCGGTGAGCGGCGCCTGCGTGGCGATGAGGCGCGGGCAGTACGGCGACAGCTCCTCCACGTAGCTGGCGTTGATGTAGTCGTCCTTGCCCGAGTGCAGCACCACGCGGTTGATGTCGTAGGGCATCACGTCCTGGTGCCGGTTCTTCATGGTGTAGCAGCGGGCGATGGCGATGGACAGCTGGCGGGCGTCCTTCTCCTGCTGGTCCTGGAGCTCCTTCCAGCGGGCGTCCAGCACCGACAGGCCGCCCTCGCTCTCGCACGGCTGCTCCAGAGAGTCCACCTGGGCTCTGTAGTGCTCCAGCTCCGTGAAGAGACGGGCCACGCGCTCCGGGGCCTGGTACGGGTCGCCCTGGATCAGCAGGACCCCCTGGAGAGGAGACACAGTCCACAAGATGAGACCAGATCAAGGCTGAGAAACATCTGAAGGGTTCAAACGACTCATTCATGGTCCAGACGTTGATCTGGTGGTCACACATGTTGCAGTTTACATTAGGACAGGAAGAAACAAAAGAAAATCTGACTGCTAGACATTCAGGATGATTTATTCTTTAATCTGAGGGAACAAAGACAACGATCAGGTGAAGCTTCAGAGAGAGAGAACAGCTGATCAACTTTATTTACATCAGATTCTTCTAAAAACCATCAACTGACCTGAAGCTACGTTTACAACCTAAAACACATTTCCAGAGTTTAGTCCGGCCCTGAGTGTCTACACACACACACACACACACACACACACACATACATGAAGTGCATGAGTCTAATCTACAGTGAGGCCAGGTGTGGGTTTGTGTGCAGGTCTAGTCCTCGGCGGGGGGGGCCGGCCCTACCTGGGCGCTCTTCTTACGCCGCTCCCCATCCTGCGGGTCGGCTTTGGTGGGCTGGAGGACGTTGGTGGGGGCCTTGGTGCCGCCCGGCTGGCTCTCTGGGCTGGACGAGAGGAGGTCGTCTGTGCTGGAGTTCTGTCGCTGAAAGAGGGAGGTGGAAGGAGACGCTGCGGAGGGAGAGGGGAGGCTGGGGGGGGCCGCCGGGGCCGGGGCCGGTCTCTGCTGGGCACTGAGGGTCAGAGAGGTCGGACCTGGAGAGGGGGAGGGGGAGGGAGAAGGTGAGGGGGAGGGAGGGACGGCGTTGGGGGCGGGAGCCGGCGGTGGAGCTCCGGGCTGGGGCTGGATCATGTGCTGAGCAGGGGGGGCAGGTGGACCAAGGGGGGCCATGGCAGGGGGCTGCTGAGGGGCACTGGGAGGTAAGTTAGGTCCTGGAGCTGCAGGGTACCTGGTGGCGGCCGGAGGGGGCTGAGGCTGCTGTGGGGCCACAGGCTGGGGGGCCAGAGGAGGCTGAGGCATCATGGGGGCCCCTGGGGGGTAGCCCCCAGGGTGAGGGGGCAGAGGCTGGCCCGGCATGCACATGGGAGGCTGCCCAGGGTGGGGGTGGGGGTGGGGGTGGTGCTGTGGCGGTAGGTTAGTGGGGGGCATGTGGGCTGGCGGACCCCTTGGCAGGTGGACCTGAGGGCCGTGACCCATGTGAGGCTGTGAGACAGGCGGCATCTGAGGGTGCAGGGTGGGGGGCATGTAGTTCTGAGAGACCGGAGGCATTGGCTGATTGCTGGGGGGCATCTGGGCTCTGGGACCACTTGGCATCTGCATCTGTGGATGGGGGGCCATGTGCTGGGGGTGCATGGAGATCTGCTGCTGCTGCTGCGGCAGCATGTGAGGGTGGGGGGGGCCGGGGGGCATCTGTGGGTGCATGTAGGCCTGAGGGGCAGGCAGGGTGGGCTGAGGGGTCGGGGGGATTTGAGGATGTGGAGCTTGAGGGGGGATCTGAGCCTGGGGGGGCCTGGGCATCATCTGTGGGTGCTGCTGGGGCACAAAGCCCTGAGGGGTCTGGTAGCTTTGGGGCCCTGGAGGATGGTGCTGGTAGCCATTTTGTTGTTGATGAGGCTGCAGTTGGCCAGGGAACGCCTGATGGTACTGGGGGGGCATCCCAGGTCTGTGCTGTGGGGGCAAGTATCCATGTGGGTAACCCTTCAGGGCCTGGAGAGGAGGATGGGGGCCAGGAGGACCAGGAGGACCCCTCGGACCTGCCTGGTACCCCTGAGGCAACGGCGGCCCGGGGTGCTGGGGGAACTGCTGAGGCTGAGGCTTCTGCTGCTGCTGCTGCGGTTGTTGGGGCGGTGGTCCCTGCATGGGCATCCCTGGGTGGTGTATGAACTGAGGGTAGCCCCCCATCTGCGGGGGCACAGCGTAGCCTACAGGGGCTCCAGGCGGCCCCCGCTGGTGCTGTGTGGGGGCGTAGCTCGGGATGGGGGTCTGGATGCTGTCCACAGTGGTGGTGGAAGGCCGGACCGGGGCAGTGGGGCCAGGTTGGGGGGCTTGAGGGGGGGGCGGCCCGTACATTGAGACCGCCGCCTGCGGGGGCATTTGCGGTGCGATCTGAGGCAGCGCTCCACGGGGGAGGGGTCCAGGAGGGAACTGAGCGATCCGTGCCAGCAGCTCCGGAGGGGGCAGGTTGGCAGGGAAGCGAGGAAGACCGGCGACCGGAGCGCCGGGCCAGGGCAGAGAGCCGCTGCCCCCCAGGTGAGCACGAGGAGGCAGGTAGGCCTCAGGACCGGGCAGACGAGGAGCAGAGGTGGGGTGGGAGGGGATGTTGGGCGGGAGGCTGCGGAGCTCCTCAGGCAGGTCCCCCCCTAACGCCAGGATGGCTGCACTGAGCTGGGCCAGCTCCGGGTCCTCCAGGCCCGAGTCCACGTCCGACACCTTTGGCTGCAGGGAGGGTTTGGCTGCGGTGGGCCGGGCTGGGGGCTTCTTCTGGGTCTCTCTGGAGAGGAGAAGAACAAAAGAGATGCACAGGTCAGAATAATGTGGAGGCGGTTCTGTGGCTCGCTGTGACTGAACAGCTCAGAGTGTGACGTCTTCCTCACCTCTCCAGGATGGGCTTCCTCTCCTCCTCCCTGGTCTGACACAGAGTCTTGGCTTTCTCCAGCAGGCGTGACGCTTTGGCCTCCAGGTCGTCGTAGAACTCCTTCCCCTCCTGGGATTTCTTCATCAGGTCCTCGTAGGCTTCGTAGGAGGCCACCAGGGTCTGGACCGTGCCGTTCCACTGCTGCTCCGTCTGGGTCAGGCCCTTGCGGACTGAAGCGTACTGGACGTTGGCCTCGGTCAGAGCCTTCAGGATGTTCTCCTGAGCTGCCAGGTTCTGGTCGATGTAGACCTTCACGTGCTCGTACTTCTTCAGCTGCTCCTCAAACAACCGCTGGAGAGATTCAGATCATTAGAAGGTCATACTTTGCAAACTAAACCTAAAGACTTTCTGAACGTTGAGATCACACACCTTCATGTCAGCCCTCTCCGTGGTTACCAAGGTAGAGGTGATGTCATCCATCTGGATGAGATCACGCAGCTGTTTCTCTAAGGAACCTCTCTGCTCCCTCATCTCCTGAACCTTCCCCAGGATCCGCTTCATACACTGCAAACCTGCTACCTCCTCTGTACACACACACACACACACACACACACATTAACACCCTTCCATCAACACTTGGTGAGCTCATTCTACAGCATCGCAGCCTGACCTTCGCTGAGCTGGGGGCGGGGCAGGGCCTCCCTCAGGCTCTCCAGCGGCCCCCCCAGGAGGCGCAGGTTGCTGATGTGCAGGTTCATGGCGCGGTGGAGCTCCGTGTTTGTGAAGCTAGCTTTCTCGTGAGCCTCCATGTATTTCTCCAAGTCCCTGTGGATCTCGGCCAGCGCCTGGGCCTGAGCCGCAGGGTGCACCTCTGCCGCCGCCGCCGGGCCGGCCACCTCCAGGAGAGCTCGCTCCCCGGACTCATCGGCCTCCAGGACGTCTTTGATCTCCTTCAGTGAAGACTCCACGTCAGTGAACACGCCTGACAGCACTGTGGAGAAGGAACATGAGAGGAACGTGTGTGTGTGAGAGAGTGTGAGCCCTGACTGAAGAGGAAAACACGAGTGTGTGTGTGTGTGTGAGGTCTGAGCTGCTGACCCTGCATGGACTGGATGAGGCTCTTGACCGTATCGGGTCGGACACTGAGCGCAGCACACTTCTCCATCAGGACGGTGGGGATGTGGTTGTACAGGTCCAGGTTGTCCACAGACTCCGGCTCCAGGCCCAGAGAGTCCATGAACTGTCTGCAGGGAGAACAAGAGAGTTAGCTTCAATCACACACACACACACACACACACACACACACACACACACACACACACACACACACACACACACACACACACACACACACACACACACACACACACACACACACACACACACACACACACACACACACACACACACACACACACACACACACACACACACACACAACTCACTCTAGTGTCTCGTTCTTGCTCTCGATCTTCATCATGATGTCCCTCAGCAGCTTGGCCTTCTCTTCACTGCAACAACAAAGACGTAACCATAACAACAGTCGATTCTAATACTTCCCGCCCCACGGAACACACTCACTGGTTTCAGCATCACACACACACACACAGTTGAATACAGTACAGAAGTCCGTCAGTCTGGTCCTGGAGCTCACCTGTACAGAGACGAGGCCTCGTGAGCCGCCATGGGGACCAGCTTACAGAACAGGTCTGGACCCGTCACACTGGGGTCGGTGGGGTTCACTGGCAGAGCTTTCACCAGAGGGGCGCCTGTACAGACAGAGGGGTTGGTTTGAACGTCACACTAACACACACATTATGTTCATCAGATACAGATGAAGAGTGTGGCAAAAGAGAGCGACAGATGAAGCTCTGAGCTCTACTGGGCCTCTGAGGTCCAGCTGGACCTGTGAGGGCTCTTTACTCCAGGACAGATCCATTCAGTTACCCTGACTGATTTTAAAGCATCCCATTACTTCATGAAGATGGAGCCTGACAGAGGATCGGATGAAGAGGAACGACCTCATCCCAGAATCGACCAGCAGACGGATGCAGACGTTTGTTTCCCATTACAGAAACTTCCCCGCATAGCAATGAAGCTGGACTTCTGCTCAGTCTGCTTTGCATGAAGATAAAGGCACTGAGTGACCAGGCTGTGTGTGTGTGTGTGTGTGTGTGTGTGTGTACTGGAGCTTCCTGTTACCTTTGACTGAGGCCAGTGTCTCTAAAGAAGGCACCGTCTCATGGTAGATGAAGTCATTGTCCTTCTTGGCCGAGTTAAACCTGTAGATCAAAGGTCACGTGGTTAACACAGAGAAGTGGGCGGAGCTTCGTCTCCTGTGAAACTTTAACAAAGGGCTCCTGACTCACTTTCCCCCAATCACATCCATAGAGAACTTCAAGGCCTCCTGCACACTGTCGGGCTGACCCTGGGGACGGGGACAGAGACAGAGGTCAGGTTAGGCTTCAAGCTTCAGGAGAAACATGGAGGGACTGAAGATCACACACACACACACTTAGACTCACCTTGGCCAGCTTCACGGCTTCATTGAGTTTGTCCAAGGAGCTCTGCAGGTAAGCCAACTGAGGGGAGAAGCAAGTCCATAAATGAAATGAAACAGGGGTCAAAGGTCAAAGAACGGCAAAAAAAGCCAGTAGAAGAAGAAGAATCTGAAACGTGGTCCTACCCGCTCGCCATACTTCTGCTGCTCCTCCGCCTGTTTGCCCATGTGGAGCTGTGTGGAGACGAGCACGGCTGAGTGAGTCACACACACACACACACACACACACACACACACACACACACACACACACACACACACACACACACACACACACACACACACACACACACACACACACACACACACACACACACACACACACACACACACACACACACACACACACACACACACACACACACACACACAGCATCAGACTCACGTGTGCTATGGAAGCAAAGTAGTAGATCTTCATCTGGACCAGTTTCTTCCAGTCCTTCTGGATCTTTCCCAGCATGGAGGCCGTCTCTGAGTTCTCCAGAGCCCTGCAGGCCTCTTTGTAGTAATCCACCACCTGCAGCAGGACCAGCAGAGACCACACACCGGTGAGGGGGAGGAAGAACACCTATCAACCCTCCAAACACACACTGCTGCCTTTACACAACAGCTAACACTTCAATTGATCCTGAACCTCCTACAGTGGGTTAATAAAGTAAAGCAGATTGGTGTGATATTGATAAACGTTGACCTGAGCACTGATGCGGGCGACCAGGAAACTCTTCCTGTTGTCCAACATGGACTTCTCCAGAAGACACTCCTGAGCCTGACCCTAGGACACAGAGAGACCGGTGAGAATCTATCCGTGTGCGTGTGTGTGCGTGTGTGCGTGTGTGTGTGTGTGTGTGTGTGTGTGTGTGTGTGTGTGTGTGTGTGTGTGAGAAACCTACCAGCATGAGGTTGATGTTGAGGTTAAGGATCTGATGACTCATGTCCACGCTGAAGTTGTGGCTGAAATGGTCGCTCAGGTAGGAGAAGGCTCCTGCTGAGCACTGGAAGTGTGTGCAGGACACCTTCATCCCCTGGACACACAGCAGAGAGGTGAGTGGGCCCAGTGTGTGTGTGTGTGTGTGTGTGTGTGTGTGTGTGTGTGTTCCTTACCTCCTCAGACACCCTGTTATCCATGGCTCCCAGCATGGAGTGCAGCGCCCCTGTGGAGAAACCATAGAGAACACGAATGAGCTGAGAGCTGAGGGCGTCTCACTGCAGCGGCTCAGATACAAAGACGAGCCATGTGACCCAGCTCACCCAGGTTGTAGAGGATGCAGGCCTGCTCGTAGCTGATGTCATCGTGGGTCACGGTTTTCCCAGAGAAGATCTCCGTCCTGGTTTAACGGAACATCAAAGACAAGAGTCGCCGCATGAGATGGAGGCTAGAGTTACAACGTTACACAGCTGATATTATGTCTCACACTGTCTGTACGTGTGTGTGTGTGTGTGTGTGTGTGTGTGTGTGTGTGTGTGTGCTGTACCATGAGATGGGCACCGACGCCTCCTGGCTGGACCCCATGGGGACGCGGCTCTGCAGGTAATGCAGCTGGCCAAAGTACTTCCTCAACGTGCTGCATCCTTCGAAGTCCCTCGTCACGTTCACCGCACCCTGTCACACAAACACACACACACACACAAACACACACACACACACACACACACACACACACACACAACCACACTTTATAACATGGGTTTTCTTTCTTGAATAACATTTTCCCTGCCCTTCTTCACGTTATGGGGTGACATCGCAGAATCCATGTAAACATACTAAGGGGTTCAGGGTCAAAGGTCACAGGAGAACCCTTTCTGACGCAGCAGTGAACTTATTTGTGTCTAACTCAGCTTCTCTCTTCACGTAGAGCAGCGTTAGAGGCTTTAACAGGCCTTCATGGATCCATAAGGGTCCATTCTATAGATTACAGACCAAATCTACCAGCCGACAGGAAACATGGTGACAGAGTTCAGACGTCATCATCCTGAACAACATTAAAGTTGTCTCAAAGTGCCGGCGTGTCGTGTGAATCATGTAGTCGTAAACCTATTTGTTCTGGCCCGTAAACAGAGTTGGAGCGGAGCCAGAGCGGCATGGATTTCCTCATAGGCCCGTTACGCAACGTGGCAAGCATGCCTCAGCTGCTGGGACGTCTGTGTGGGAGCTGGATCCAGACGTTTACTCTGCGCAGGAAAGACTCAATCAACCTCCAGAGGGGTCAGAACATCACGCTCGGCCTTACGCGACCCTGGACCTGACAGACAGCTACACACACCTCCACTCCCGCACCTCTCCGGGCCGAGGCCCACAGAGAACTGCTCACCTGTCGCAGCGTCTCCAGTTTCTTCAGCTGTTCATTGTAGTTGTCTGGATTCTCTCCGTAGTTCTTCAGGATGAACTGGAAGGTGGAGAGACAGAAGCAACAGGTGGCTGAATGGACGGCACTTTAAGAAGTTTAAGAAGGCAACATGACGGAGGAAAGCAGTTCCTGGAAGCTTCTGGATAACTGTCAGGACATTTACACTGTGAATGATGTTTGTTTACTTTTTTTCTAGCTTCACACAGAATATATTTTGTATAATAGTTTTATTGTTATTATATTCATATTCTTTATAATGATTTCATTTAAGATTCTCTCCAGTTGTCTTTGTCTCCGGGGTCATGATCACATTATGATCGTCTTTAGCAGCAGCCCAGACTGAAGCTGTGCCCGTATCCCATCATGCTTTGCCACAGACGTCCACTGTCCCCTGGAGCCTCTGTAATGGCTGCTTAGTGTCAGCTCAGGAGACAAAGCACCCTGCAGAACGGCCAGACAGCGAGAGCTTCCTGCTAGTGTTTCTGTAATAAAGCCAGTGGAGTTGTCACATGAGCAAAGTTCAACAATGACACAGAAACAAATCAAGAGCCAAAAGCCATGAAGTTAGTTTGACTTTTTCTTTTTTTCTCCCTACACTGCTGGTTGACATCATCCTGTAGAAACCTACGACCTCATCAACCAACAACAATGATGTCATCCAACATCACATTAGTTATCCTCTCTCTCTCTCTCTCTCTCATAACAACAATAATACAAAATACACAACCTGTACATGGAAATGTAAATACAAATGTAAATATACCATATCTATAATATTTATAGTATTTTAGACTGTTGATCCAAAATGAAACCAAGCAGTGTTAAACATAACAAGCTGCTAGTTTCTCTGTTATTAGGTTGAGTTTGTCCAGAAAAGGAAACATTCATTGACGACATCTATTTAAATATTGACTCAGTCTATCGGTTAATACTTCATCGAGTAGAAATGTCAACATGTCAACATGGCATGCTTCCAGCTTCTCTGATTGCAGAGTTTGCAGCATTTCTGTATTTCTCATCACTGTAAAAGCCTTTGTTGTTGTTGTTGTTTTGAACACTTTTTCTCTGGATGACATATCTTACTTTATCCTGCCTTAATGTTTTGGAACACAACTCTAGATTGTGTCATTCCTTCACACTTTTTCTCGCGGGAGTATTCCCGGAAGGAATCGAGCCGGAAGGGCAAAGATCTGAGGTCTTATCTCTGTGGAGAAGGAGCCGGAAAATGGCTCAGCAGATAAATGAGATCAGAGATACGAACATATGACTGACAGACACAAGCTTCTCTCTCTCTCTCTCTCTCTCTCTCTCTCTCTCTCTCTCTCTCTCAGGTAGACATGACATCATACCAGAGTGAGGTCAGGCTTGCTGCTGTGAGGTCAGAACTAAAGATCCTAAAGAGAGGAGAGTCTGAGGCTGCAGCTCCACTTCCTGTTCAGAACTCAAGCAAGTTCTTTCCTCTGGCAGAGGAGCCACAAGGCAAATTCCAGAAAATCTTCTTGGCTCATGAGCACGAGACAATGACATCATCGCTGTTTACTGTTCTCATGAGGACCGAGGAGCCACACTGACACCTATACTTGCGTCCTACACACTAACACCTACAGTCATGTCCTACACACTAACACCTACACTTCTCTGTTATAAACACGCAGATTCAGCGCGTAAGTCAATGTTGTGATTACAGTCATAACTTCAAAACAACGCTTCGAGGCGTCACACTCTCCTCGCATGTGTGTACCATATTCCCGGTTACACACGGTCACGGTTGTTGGGCTTTATCTTAACTCGTTCGCACAAAGTTATTAGATAATTATGAACTTTAAACTTGACGCGCTAGCTTAAATATTAGCTCTCGTGCGGCTAACGTTAGCAAACAGAGGCGGTGGTCCGGCAGCAGCGTCGGGACCTTCTGGAAGATTCTTCTCGTCCTTCGCCACAGTCTGGCCGCTACGTGAGCTGGTTCATTAGTGAGCCCGGTCCTCCATAATCCCTGCCGCCTTGACTTCCGACCCCAGCCCCGGCGCTCCTGTCCCTCCCAGCTCACCTGCCTTACGGACGGGCTGAACGGGAACTCCCCAGCCTCCTTCAGGTCCAGCCAGATCATCGGCATCCGGGGCACCGCCTCCATCGCGGCGGGCGGCGGCTCTAAACGTGTCCGTGAGCCGTTACGGTGTCAGAACACCGCGGACAGATGTGTTGACGCCGAACGTTTTCCAGCTAAACGCTTTTCCTCCCAAACAACTGTGTCATGTAGCCATTTCCACTTCAACCGGAAGCTGGAGGTACGTGTGACGTAGGCACCGGGCTCGCCGAGGATTGTGGGAGATGTAGTTACGTTGACAACATCAATAGTTCACTTCTGTAGCTTGTAACAGAAGAAAAATAACAAGACCAGACCTGATTACGTTCACATGAAACTAAGAGAAGCCAAACAAGGACACAACACAGTTTACATATAGAAACGTTGCATTAATGTAAAAGCAATGTAATGTAAAGGAGTTTTGACTCCACAATGTGAGACAAAATCACTCCATCAACAAAGCCTAAACTGAAAAAGACAATCTTCCAGTCATAACAAAAGCATTCAAATGTTCATTTTAAAATTAAATGTATCTATTGTGCACTACATGACGCCTTTTCTGTACATTGACTGTATGTCTATTGTCTGTATGTCTGTATATTTTATATTTTATCATAAAGCTCTTCAGTTGCTGCAGAAGTCCTCTGGCTAGAAGTCTCCAGTTGCTTCTTATCTTTTTAATAGCAACTCTGTGGCCAACTCTTGGGAGAGGTGCACTGTGGCAGGACGGAATATGATATGAAAAGTGTGCAACGTATTTTTGCTTATCACAGTCACCGTCACAATTTGATCTTGAACGTTAGTCTGTTGTGGTTTCTCCTCCCCGGCCTGCAGATGTCACTGGTGCATCTTGGGAAGCAGCTGCTGGAGGACTGCACAGGACGATGATGTCAGAGCGCTGATGCCCAATGGAGCTCCGTTCACCACAGACTGGGTGAGATGATTTGGGATCATAATGATGAACTCATAATCTGTAATCTGATGTTCAGAGGCAGAGATAGTTTCATATTGTTGTGTTGTTTACGGTGCAGCAGCATTAATCAACCCTCGTTGTTTTATATTATTTAGATACTGTATATTCACCTGATCTTTTATTATAGTGAACTAAATGATAGGAACATGAGGCCAACATGGTTACATTCCATCTGTCATTCTTTCTGTGTGACACATTCCACATTTACACAAGCAAAATACATGCAAATATATAACAACTTCAGATTTTGCATATGAGAGAAGTTGCCATTGTTTTGCACAGCGAGCTGGGATTCACCACCGTGCGTCTGAGACTTTGTCTGAATTTGCATATCTGTTGTTATTGTTGAGCTTTCCTGTCCTCAGATGAACTTCTGTTTGGTAATTAACAAGATTGATGAACCTGTCCATTATTTATTTTTGTAAACATTACATTCCCTCCAGTTTCCCTTATATATCTATAGATATGTATATACCTGTATAATGAGCTCCTCTCTGCTGTGCTGCACCACACTGATGCACTTATATTGATCTGTTCCCGCTGACACACGTCTGAATGAATACATTAAAAGTGTGTTTGTGTAAATGTACAGTGGACGGTGCAGATTTATGTTATTGGTTTTCATATTGTTGACAGAAGAGGAGAATTATGAGCTCCTGTCCTTTTCTTTATTAGAATCCCAGTTCATTTATATTTATGACCTGCCAATCACCCACTAATGTAATGAATCAGATTTCGTACCTTTCAGTAAGTATATTGTCATAATTCCTAATTTCTATCCCTTTCTGTTACCCTGACCGACATCAGTGATGAATTAGCTGTCAAACCAGCTGCGATTTATGATTCAAAGTGGGAGATTTTCAGCCCAGAGACCAAATTCCCTGGTCCCACACGTAATCACCGCTCAGAAAGTGATGTGAGAGTGTTTCCCTGCTGGCACTTTGTGTTTACAGTAAATGGGATGTGACAGAAGAGGCAGGGAAACCAAAGCTCCTGGATACTTTGAGCCGTTCTTCATCACAGCATCAGTGACAGACCAGAGTTCATACAGACGCTCTCACAGCTCTGATGAAGTTTGTCATTGTGTGATTAGATGTTTCTTCACCGCTGCAGCAGTAAAGTTGTGAGATGAGCTTTGGGTCCTGGGCGTCTCCTTAACAACCCTTTATCTCCTGTTTAGTGGATCTCTCATTTTCTGCTTTTACATCCGGTGATGAAAGGATAAAAGTATCTATAAACTCAAAGGAGGAGTAAATGATCTAAAACCTTTCAGATGATCCCACCAGGGCTCACACAGGCAGGAAAGTCCTGGAAAAGTCATGAAAAACAAATTAACTCAAAATGTTTAGGAAAGGTTGTATAATATTCCTCTTCTTTGTGATATCTTCTGTTTTATACGAATTGTTATTGAATATAATTGAATGAGACTCACAGTAGGGGGCCTGGGCCTGTCCCTGGTGTCCATGCCTGTAACCATAGTAACATCGTCTCACGGCATCTGCGTGCCAGGCATTGACACAAACCTGCGTGTGGTTTACAGAACACATGAAGAAGAAAACTCTCTCTTGTATGGGGACGACCGTACAAAAGGAAACGCAGGGAAATCTCTATTAGTAAACATGGAAATATTCAGACTAAATAGATTTCCCAGTGACAGTGAGTGAACTAAAAGGATAAATACTCACTCATACTCAGTTATAGAACCGTCTGAGTCGTTTCCCTCAGTCCTCTGACTGTCTGCTCCGTCTTCCACTCCCTCGCCTTCTGGCCTCAGCCGGGCTCATCATCGCTGCACCTCGACACCCAGCAAGGTCGCCGCTCCACCGCCGAGGTGCGGCACAGACGCCCCCACCAGAGTGGACAGGACCGCCACACTGAGAGGCAACACCAGAGCCTAAAGCAGCCGTTAGCTACCAACAGGGACTCCTACACGTGACGTTAAGCTCAGTGGCTCAGTTTCACACCTCTTTTATGTGGCTGTTTGTTTTTAAAATATGCATCTACACACACCAGATCAGACTCTGACACTCTGAAGCCTGGTCTCATATTTCAGGAACCTTACAGGAGCTCAGTGAAGCTTTAGAGTCGTGTTCCTTTGTCTTAACCTGCCAGGTCTCTGCTCTTTCTACCTGAAGACTCCTCTGGCCCCTTCTGCCTCTCTATCCTTTCTCTGTCCTCGTCTCCTTTCCTGCCACAGGGGGGCGGCGTGCGTCTAAGCAGAGCGGCACCGCCATCAATGCCTCAGACCCGCTGAAGATGACGGCGCTGCACTGGGCGGCTCGGCGCTGCCACAGGGAGGTGGCCCAGCTTCTGCCGAGGCAGAGCTGCTGCTGAGGCAGAGCTGCTGCTGCTGAGAGCCACCGCCTCAGCAAGTTTGACAAGGAGGCCTTTCACATCGCTATGGATACGGGCAACACCGAGCTGCTTATACTGCTACAGGTGGACGGAGGGGGGGAGGGGGGGCAGTCATGAAAGAGTGATGGAGGACAAGAGAGAGAAAGATGTGAGACACTGAGGGTGAGAGAGAGCAGAGAGTCCATTAATTAATCAACCAAAATGAATAGATTAGCAGCTCCAGCAGAGAGGAACACAGACGAGACCCTCAGAGACCATCAGAGTTATTTCAGCTCCATCTTCAAGTCAGAACACTTTGGTGTGTGATCAGGAAGCAGAGATGACAGAGCAGCAGAGGAGCAGAGCAGCAGAGCGGCAGAGAAGCAGAGCAGCAAACGTGACCCAGCACGTTCAGCCCCGGAACAATGACAGGCCAGACAGAGAGAGAGAGAGAGAGAGAGAGAGAGCGAGAGATAGGGAGAGGGAGAGAGAGAGGGAGAGAGAGGGAGAGAGGGAGAGAGGGAGAGAGAGGGAGAGAGGGAGAGAGGGAGAGAGAGATGGACAGATAAATTAAAGGGAAAGAAAAGGAGACATAAAAAGATAAATGAGAGTGGAAGGGGGGGGCGAGACAGAAACTGAAAGGAGGAGGAAGAAAGTCAGACGGCGAGAGATGAAGGGAGTGGGCAGATTAAGGAAAAGAGAGGGAGAGGAGGAAGAGGAGACATAAATAGATAAATGAGATGGGAGGGAGGAAGATGGACAGAGATTAAGAGGAGACAGAAACAGAAAGGAGGAGGACAGGAGACAGACGGAGAGACAGATGAAATGAGATGAACAAACAGACGAGCGGAGGGAGAGAAGGAGGAGAAAACAGCGGCGAGGCGTCAGAGGGCGTCCGTGCTCCTCGCCCTCCGCCACATTATTTCACAAACGCATTTTGATGTTTGCAGAGTGGAGCTCCGGTTGGACTCCCGGCCGTCGTTGCTATGGTTTCAGCGGCCGAGCGGCATCTCCATGTCAGACAGACATGTTGCAAACTCATTTCCCGGCGAGAACAACAAGAACCAAAGCGTATGGGCGCGGAGGGGAAGGAGGTATTGTTTGTGTTGTGCAGCGAGGCCTTATGTAAGCGCGGCGTGCGGGCCTACAGGTGGTGCGGAGGAGGAGGGTCTATACAGCAGCGTTAGATAACTCCTCTCCACGGACGCCACGGCGCCAGCCAGGATAAAGATAGTCGGGCCTTCATCAGGAGGAACGTGTGTGAGTCAGAGGAGAGGGGAAGGCAGCGACGCCCACCTCAGCCCCCGGTGTTAAATGCTCTCACACATGGAGGAAGAGGAAGAGTAGGTCCTTAGGGGGTCTTCCTCTGCCTGGAGCTCAGAACAAAGAAGAGCGAGTCAACAAAGAATCTCCAAACAACGCAGACCTGGACCGCTTCACTCGGTGGAACACGTGACATCACATGATTCATCTCCGTCTCCGTGAGTGCAGAGGAAGTCTTCATCCTCCTCCCATAAACCCACCATGGCCCCGCCGTCCCTGTCGCTCGTTCTGATGAAGGACGAAGCCCGAGGCGGCGAGAAGCCAAACCGCACTGAGACTGAAGCGTGAAGAGACGAGCGATGAAATGAACTATTAGTTTAAAGACGACAGCCTAAATCTATTTCACCCCTCGTTTCTTATCCACCATTAACCGTAAAGCTCCGTCCCACACTCCCGATAAAGACACACTCCCTCACTTTCACCAGCGCACTGCAGACGGAGGTTCACCCTAAAGTCTGCACAACCCAAAATAACAAAAGCCACACGAACAGAGAGAAGAGTTCCAGAGCTAATCCACACTGAGATGTAATCTGCTCCTGCTAATCTGACTCCTGTACTCTCATCTGGTCTGAACACGTTTGTCCTCACGCAGGCTTTTCATTATGTGAGTGACTGAAAGCAGGAAGGTCGCCTTTGATGCTTTAACAGCATGGCTGGAATGCTGGAATAGAGCAGAAGGCAAAATCATAAAGCCTACAGGAGCTGTGGGGTAGAAATAAGAAGAGGTAAGAAGGGAAGGTGAAAAGGGAAGGTGAGGTAAGAAGGAAAGATGAGAAGGAAAGACGAGAAGGTAAAGTAAGGAGGTAAGGTAAGAAGGAAAGGTAAGAAGGTAAGAAGGGAAGGTAAGGTAAGAAGGGAAGGAGATGAGAGAGGTAAGTGGAGAAGGAACAAGGAAGTAGATTTGATTCCTAAATGTCCTGAAGCTGTGCTGTGTGAACCTGAAGGTTGTAAAGCTTCATGTTGACATGTTCCAGGTGCTTTAATGTCTCATCTCTGTTGCGTAAGGTGTGAATGTTACATAAGACAGTTAGTGTATATTTATACACAACAGCCCGAGCGTGATGTCATTGTCGTCCTTGGTAACAACACAAACCAATGATTACCGTCAGGAAAGGAGGACGGCCCAGCTGCAGAGGAGACGGATGCTCAGCGCGCTCAGAGGGTCATCACCATGGTGACGGACCAACACAGCAACCTACCTGGACTCGGCCAGCACTGCAGGGGCAGCAGAGGGAGTGGGCTGATGAAGATCTGAGACCCCAGGAGGTCAGGAGACACTTAGGCCGGGAGCCGTTAGAGACGGAACAAGGAGAGGAAGAGTGACTGACGCTGGTTTGTCGTTACCAGAAGCTGCACACACTTGGATACCATCCCTATCCATCTTTGTCCCATTGGCCCTGTGTGTAACCTCCAAGCTGCAGAGAAGCTGAACACTAAGAACAGATCAGACAATGAGATATTATTATTATTAATTATGAATGTTCCAGTTTTGGCCCCTAAAATTAGTTTCAGTTCTCAAACTCATTGAGAAAAAGCCGTAGTGTTGAGATGAGACAGACGGTGCCTGGAGGTTCATGAATGATCTAATGAACATATAAAGAAGGAAACCAGCTGCTGCAACAGATTGTTCTTTATCTGCTGTGGTGACTTTGCCAGCCAGCGCCGTCACAGGCTCAGTGGAGGAGGAGCCTCGGCAGGCCACGCCCACTTACAAGAGGACGCCAGATCCACGAAGTTCACAGAAACCACCATTGCTTCTGTTATGCTACATATTAGCACGTCAGCAGAGTTTTAGGGGTTTGATCACAAAACTAAAACTCTAAAAAGGTAAACAGATCGTCGTTAGAAAGTATTCCTGCTTTTGCTTCGATTAGACTCGCTCTCATTCACTTTAATGATTTATTCAGTGATGCAAAAAGACAGGAGAAGGTTTTACATAAATCTATTGGACCTCATGTTTATCAGCTTCATTGGAGTTTCTCAGAAAAACTGAGCCTGAGCTCTAAACCACAGACCACCTTGGTTTTGGCGTCTGATGCTTCAGGCGACTTTGGCTGCACGATGATTCAATCAATAATCTCGCTGCTTTTCCAGAAGCTTAAAGAAAGCCGCGAGCAGCTGGAGCGACAGCTGCAGGAAGCCAAACGGAAAGCCCAAGAGTACCGCGAGCAGCGCCGGCAGGAGGAGCAGGAGGCAGAACAGAACCGCCTCAGACTGGAGCGGACCATGGCCCAGCCAGACTGGAGCGGCAGGAGGGGGAGCAGCCACCCATTACAGAGCAGGAGGAGGAGGAGGAGGAAAAGGAGGAGGAGGACGAGCCAGAGGAGGAGGAGGAAGAGGAGGAGGAGGTCGCGCTCCAGCAGGTTGTTATGCCTGTGAGTAAAGGTGAGCTGGAGGTAGCGGAGGAGAGAACGTCTCCAGAGAAGGGCCGGGGCGAGGCCGACAGGTGAAGGTTCATAATGATCACACATGTATGATAACAAGAGATAACAAGTCTTTTGATGGAAGAAAGGAGGAAGAATGCTGTAAATATTAATGAATGAATGAAGATGTGACTCAGCCTCCATAAGAGAGGAAGCTGAGTCACAATGATCCACCAAGACTGATGACAGCTTCATCCTCCAAACACAGAGTAAGGACGGCCAAGGACCAGTCTGCTGCCAGAGACAGACAGACAGACAGACAGACAGACAGACAGACTCTAGCTGAGGGTTACAGGGTAATGATGGGATCTGGATTAAAGCTTCTACATTAAGTTTGAGCGGCGTTGTGGGTGAGAGGACGTTTAATATTCATGAGGCGTTCAAAGACCCTGCGAGCTTTATAATCACTGATACTTATAAATACTTTACAGGCCAACTGGCAGAACAAATTCAGTTTTTAGCCCAGTGAAGAAAATCTCGGTTTGTGAGTCTTTCAAAAAATACAACATTTAATTCCTGCATGAGTCACAACGACAAAACTGGAAAACCATTTAAGGAGAATCGTTTTATTTTCACTAAAGAACTAGAAATACATCCTGTCTTCTTTATTCTATTAACATGTCAGCAGCACTTATTCTTCTTTGTTTAGTCTTTCTGTTCTGTGTTCACGTCCTATTTGATGACTTTCTCATGATATTGCAACTCAATCAACCTTTGACCTCCTCAGGAACATTAAGGGTTAAGCTTTGATTAGCTGATTCCTTATTTAATATTTTAATCAGAGGAGTCTTGAGTCTTTAGTTTGAAGCTGGGGAAGTAAATTAGTTTGCAGATACTGAACGTAAACATCTGCTGGTCCAAACATCTGCTGGTCCAAACTACAAACATTCAACAAAGCTTCTTCAAACATTCACTGTCTCCAGAGGATGAACCCCGATCTCATCTGACCTTTTCCGAATGCCCACACCAGAAGGTGGAGTGTGCTATCACGGAGCAGGGTGTGTGTGTGTGTGTGTGTGTGTGTCTTTGTTTGGACCATCTCAGTGCCATTAATCATATAAACGAGGCAGCAGCTCCAGCTTGTGCTTCAGCAGAGGGGAGGGGAGGGATTGTTAGTGTTTGAAATCTCTACGCGATGATAAAGGGGAATGTTAAGTGGAGGGTTCGGTTCTCTCTGCTGAGCACTGACAGAGTGTTAGAAACCCTCTCACACACACACACACACCTCCAGCCCCTAAAGGACCAATACTCTGCTCATCTCAATAAAAGCTGCATTAGCGTTCTCTCTCCCCAGAGGATGAACCTTTTCTTTTGTCCAGCACCAACGAGGACCAAAGTTCTGCTCTTCTAATGCGTCAGTTGCTGATCACACTCCTGCGGCCCACAGGAGGAACCTTGGCGGTGTCCTCTAGCGCCCCCCTCAGGACAATCTGTGCTCACTTTGTGTTTCTGTTTGCGAAGTTACAGCCGAGTGTCTTCCTCTGTCGGCCGTGACGTTTTGTTTTCCTCAGGGTTTGTTTCGGTTTGTTGCCGTTAATCACAGTGAGATTGATGTGATGTGATGTCGTTTGTGATCAGATACGATCATGACGCAGTTACAGGAAGAGCTCTTATCCACGTTATCCAGATAGACGCTGTGTGTTTGGGCTCAAGGACACTTAAGCAGCACGACAGCTGCACTTGATCTGTTCTGGGAATGAGACGTGTGTTCTGTGATACAAGTCATGTGGAACAGGAACAAATAACACGTGTTGTTGGCTTTCATGCTTGGTTGTTGCTATTTTGTTGGTTGAACTCTTCACCATTGCATTACATTACGATCATTTGGCGGACGCTTTTATCCAAAGCGACTTACATTACTTTATATTACCACCCTTCGCAGAAGGGGGAGCACTTCAGGGTTCGGTGCCTTGCTCAGGGGCACCTCGGCAGGGACTCGAACCGGCAACCCTCCGGTTCTTAAGCGGAAGCTCTACCCACTCGACTACTGCCTCCCTTCACCTACAGCCACAAAACACGTCGCGGTCAACTGATTGATTGAATAAAAGACAATAATTTGCGTTAGTAAATATTTAATGCGCATAACTGGTTGACATGCAATCAATGCTCATTATTTCTCTCTTTATTACCCCATAATTAAGTTTCTGACTTGTAAACACATTGACTGATGCACTTCAACTCTTGCTGACTGCAGCAGCACTGTGCACACTGGGCTAGCACATGTTTGTGGAGTATAGAACTACGTAAGAATGTCATTTCCAGCTTTAGTTCTGTCATAAGACTCAGATCCATATTTACTAACCCTGCTTCTTAAAGCTGAAGCTCTGTTGTGGTCACTATGCTGGGAAGCTCCCAGTGTAGAAGCCAACAGCAGCACCCTGGGGCGACCACCAGCTCTCTGTCAGCTTTACCTTCAGGTGGGCATGAAGCAGCTCAGCGGTTTGATGCAATGCGTCTTCATCCTGCAACTGCCGTCTTCCTCAGATGTATTTTTAAAGGGGAAAGTGTCTGAAGGTGAACGTGACAGAGCGAGTCCACACTTAGAGGAGGCATCACATCGCTGCTGTCAGCTTCTCTGCCCTGCCTGATGCACAATCTATCCTCTGGTGTTCCTCATGTATTCTGAAGGACCCAGATGCAGATATCATGTACATATTTACATTTTGGGTCCATTTTGAGACTTTATGATGTTTTCTGTTAAAAGTTATTCTCCCTCACTGTAGCACTGCTGTGCTCACAGGGCGCAGACACATTTGTCTGACCTCTTTTTCTCTCTCTCCCCAAACCTGGAGCGATGAGTTTCAGAGCAGAATATTTTAATCCTCCAGCATTTTTTCCCATTTTGGTTCCATTACGTTAATTAGTTTTGCAGCTCTCCTATATTTAAACTGAAGCTATTTCAATCTGCAGTTTGTGCAGAGTTGCTGCTCCGCTCCTCTCCTCTCCTCCCCCCCTCACGCCTCACTGGCATTGTGTGAGGTTATTGTAAATGTTACCTGCTCTCAGATATGATACGTCTGACTGGCAAATCAATGAGTGCGGTGCGGCTGAGGCTGCTTGGTGTCCTCTGCACGTTCTGCTGCTCCTCTGCTCGCTCGCTCGCTCCAGCCTGCAGTGAAGGAATCTCAGTGTGCACAGCAGAGCAGAGAAGGAATATAATGCAATTATCGCTGGCTTTTCTTTAATACCAGTCGTCATGCATAAAGCATGACTGATATTGATCCAGCATTGTTAATGTTCTCCACTGAATGTGTGTGTGTGTGTTTAGATTGGAGAGTAATTTGTGAACAAATGAGAGTTAAAAGAAAGAAATGAAGGTTTTGATTCAATCAATCTCATCTGTTTCTTTTTTCTTTATTACGTAACAAATCAGTCAATCTATCATCGATTTGTTTTTCATTTTTGGCACTAAATAAAATTGAAAACTGATTTTCCACTTATTTTTAAATTATATTCATCACTTTCTTTTTAGTTTTAGTTTTATATTTATATTATTATTATTTGTGTTTTTACAAAATATTTCCTCAAGAATGAAGAATTTTCTATTAGGACTTTCTGATGGTTTTCATGAGTCACAATTTGTCGCTCTGTCCAATAAATAATTAGCAATTAGCAACAAATTCAAGGTAAATAAATGTTGAATAAAATGAAAAGTCAAATTATAAAATGCCTTCAGATTCTCACAGATGCAGGAGTTTCCCTCTCTCCCTCTGAAACAGCAGGAATCTCATTTAGGAGAGCAAAGCCTCAGATTTCTGCTCTTTCCTCCCCACAGAGAGTTGAAGTGGAAACTCCTCCCATGTAGCAAAGTGCTGAATCTGAAGAGAACCTTTAAACTGTCCGTCTGCACTTCCCCCTCTGTCCGTCTGCACTTCCTCCCCCCCTCTGTGTGTTCGCCTCCTGTTTGAAATGCTGCTCCGCTTCAGCGCCCAAACCCCTCACACCTCAGGCCTGTGAGATATCAGCAGCTTCTGTAAGTAACACGATGAAGGTGCAGGTGGATTTGTAAGCCAAACTCACAGACACGGATCTGTTCGCCTCCTTGCCTTCACTCCGGTACAATAAGGCGTGTTCCTCAGCGCGGTGCGAGGAAGATAATTACACATCAACATATTCAGGGTTTGTGTCAGAGAGACGATTGTTATTCAGTGTGGTGTTCAGGTCTCAGCTCAGCTCATAGTGTGAGTGTGTGTGTGTGTGTGTGTGTGTGTGTGTGTGTGTGTGTGTGTGTGCTGCGAAAACTGAAAAGCTTTTTTTGCTGTTTCAATAATTAGGCTTTTCTCCAGAGGAAATGAACCTAACGCAGCTCCATAGGCAGGAGATTGTTGGATGAATATGAAGATAATTGCTTCTGATTTCTCTCCATTCAGTCAATGTTGGACACATTCTTCTTATTTCAACAATCAGACCGTGTCCTTTATTGTGACTTCTAACTGTTGTTTTCTTGAAATGTCCATAAACAATCTGCCAGAACGATGACATCATAGCAGAACAAATCAGCTCACAGTGTTTGAGTGTTAGGGGGAAGACAGAAGCAGACGAGTGCAGCAGAGAGAAGAGAGAGCAGCGAGACGTTTGATCACAGCTGGAGAGCTCAAGAACCTAAACATGTTTAAAGGGAATTCCTTATGAGCAGATTGAAGGCCAGAAAGTATTTTGTTGGTTAAATTCTTGTGTTCTGCTCTATCAGAAGAGCCCGTATAAAACAGCCCATTCTCTCTCAGTGTGCAGAGTGGTGCGACAGCAAGGGAGAGAGGATAATACAGCAATAATCCCAATTAGACCCTGGATGAAAACGAGAACATTGCAATCGGAAACTTAATTCCCCTTTAAATTGTTGTGTTCTCACTTTGGCACGAGGTTTTGATTCTCTGGGTCTGAGGTTTTCGCCTCGTGTGCGTCTGTGCGGGTGCGTGGCTTTCGCCCGGAGCCAGACGAGACCAGGCGTCTGGGCTCACAGGAAACCAATCCAGACACCTGCTGGCTGCCACTGCCAGCCTCTGATAAAACGTGAAAAGAATGTGTTTGGCCCCGCGGCTCAGGCTGACGCCTCCAAAAAGGGCAGAGTGGGTTAGAAGAATGCTTCCCTCTTTCCATCATGTTTATCCTTTGTACCTGCCACTTTCACAGCCCGCCGAACAAACTTAATGAAATGAAACACATCAAAACACTGTGATCATTTTTTATTAGAAATAGAACGGCAGCTCGGGGCGAAAACAGATCGAAGGAGAACGACTCGACTATAGACAGGAAACGGCTGCCGGAGCCACCGAGCCACAGCTACGACATCAGGATTAAAGCACTTCACCATTGATCATGCATGGAGGGACAATCTGCAAGAGGAACATGCACGGAAATAAAAGAAAAATCATAATTACACATCACCTCAGCACAACATCGCAACATCTGCGATACGTAGGTAAAGGCCACAGCAGATCACGAGAACATCACACATCCAAAGAGTGAAAGTCCACTTCCTGTCCCCGGCAGGTTTGCACTGATGCGTTTTTTTCTTTTTTCTTTACATAAGCAGGTTGAATGACATCTCCGTGAAGTGCAAAGACGCCTTCGTCCACAGCGACCGGCTGCTTTCAGTCTCTCAGCTACCTACGATACTGTAAACAATCTACACTATAAGGCGCACAGTTGAAAAGTTGCCCAACAAAAGAGCCACAACGTCAGTTCGTAAAGGGATAGATGTGAAAAATGGGCGGGCGGGCGCCATCTTCCTCACCTTCATCGTCCTCGCTCTGTGCAGATCTGGCATACCAACTGTCAATATACCAACTGCAGGCAGTAAAATGCTGTTAGGTTTCATTCTTCAATGAGCACAAAACACAAAACTACACTTAGACCAGAAGATGAGCTCATGTTCTGTCCTTTTCCTAAACATCGATCTATTAGTTTGTTAAAATAGGCACACGGTACAGCACAGTAAACAGTTTGTCTTTTTTTCAATACCTCTTTTGGTTTTTGACATCTAAGACGTGGACACCGAAAGGTCCATCGCCACGGTTACCAACTCCAAACCGCAGACACCGAACAGTTACAGCAAACTGGCCGCTGGTGATGGCTCAGCATCCACACCTCTCCAAAGCGTTAAAGGGTTAGAGCTTTGACCACAACCTCCCCCTGCAGCTGATGCTCCACCAGCAGTTATGACCCTGTTACCAGACGGTTATGATCACCACACGTCACACACACACACACACACCACCTCCTATGAAGACATAAGGCAGTAAATCCCTCCTGCATCCATGTTCTGGACCTCTGGTGTCCGTCTTCAAATCAAACAACCACATTTGTGATTTTGCAGATTCTAGCCACATCATTTTTTCTGTCACACTGTTGTGCTTTAGAGTTTTGGACGTATTTCCCAAACATCCAGGCAGCCACTGGCTTCCGTCCACTTCAGTAGAATACAAAAGTGGATTCTCACAAACTGGTTAACGCCTGTTTGAGTCGTGTCTGTCATCACAGTGTAGAGGCCAACCACAAACAGACCCAACCTCACTCTCCCTAACCCAATAGGAAACAGATTGAGGATAATTAGAGCCGAATAGTGAGACAACGGCAGCACTCACCGTGTTTGCATGCAGTGAATGATGGGACTATTTGTCCGTGCGGCGACTGGAGCCAAAATCCAAGGCGAACACACGGACGGAATTATTCTGACTACATGACGTGCTGAGTCATCGCGGTGTGAGACGAGTCCTCCTGCTGACCGGAGGCCTCTTGGGAACACTAAGACCTTTACATGCCTGAATTAATCTATAATGTCGGAGTAGGCGTACTTTAGTAGAGTCTCTAGAGTACAGAGTTGTTATCGTTATCGGTATCGTCTGCTTTCAACGCGTTTTCCTCAATTTGTTCGATTTTTTTCTATCTCACTCCATCAGAGCCGTTTGTGGCGTTTGTTCTGGTCCGCTGGAGTACGACGCACATTGATCCAAAGGTCCTAGACGAAACGCGAGTCAGCTCTGAGAGAGGGAGAGAGAGAGAGAGAGAGAGAGAGAGAGAGATAAGGTCCTGTGAAGACCTCTACCACACTGAACAATCAGGTCAACCGTCCACACAGGTTTCCCCCCCACACGCTCAGCGATCCAACAGAAATGAGTGGAAACCAATGGCTGCTCAGAAACAGGAAAGCACACGAGCAAGTCTAACAGTCGACAGTGTGCGTCTGAGAATGACCAGCAGGGATGTAAAGCAGTCATGGCACTCAGTCTCCAGAACACCGCTACGGTCCTTCAAGACAAACAGAAACAAAAAAAAAACTGCTAATCTGCGTTAGATTGAATTATTTTCTCTGCTAATGTTTTTTCTTTATCTTTTAACACTGATTGTCTACATTAGCGATATAAATCTAAGACGTTTACGGACGTAAACATGGTAAAATGTAAACACTGTCATCCAAAGAGGCTTGGATGGAGGAGATTTGACCCTGTGGAGACGTGAGGCTATGCTAGGCTAAGTCGTAGGCAGGTGAGACGGGCGAGGAACGAGGTAGACTGCAACCTCAGGACAACTAATGCATTATGGGTGAACCTTTACCGGCTCTAGTGCCCGACCTGGAGTCATCAGGGATCATGAAAGTTTGTCATCTGATTGATAACCTTCTAAGCATAGATCCGTTTGTTTTGTTTACAGTTGAGAATTTACTGGTTTGGCAGGGAAAAGCTGTTGAATTCTAATTGGCAATCACCTCGGCGACGATCTGCCGCGGAAGGTCCAAGTCTGGTTCTCCCCGGTGATTCGGCTGCCATTTGTTCTCGCGCGTCAGCTTTCAAAGGGGCCGAGCGCGGTTCCTCGTCCGGCGCCGGTCCTCAGACGATGCGGTAGTCGAACGTGTCCTTCTCGGTGTGGTCCGTCCAGTTGGAGGACGGCATGCTGCGGTACGGATCCAGCAGGATGCGGAAGCAGCGCACGATGAGGAGCGCCAGGAAAATGAAAAGGAGCAGCACGAAGACGAAGGCGGCCT
>NW_027467218.1:90000-94521 GCF_046128005.1 Genypterus blacodes
AAACGCCCGGCGCTGGGCCCTGGTTGATCATCGTCAGAGCCTCAGCCTGTGAGCTCTCACTGCACCCGGGGGAGCGCAGACACGTGGCACATGTGGACTGATGAGGCCTTTTCTCTCAGCATGTGGTCGCAAGCTCATCCCCATGACGACGCCTTTCATGCCGCAGAGCTCTCAAATTAAAAGTGTGAGACCGTCCACTTCACACACTCACTGAGGCAGAAAGAGACTCAAACTGGTGTCCAGCTGATGGAGGCAGCACAGGACGCACCTCGCTCCCTTGCTCCCTCGCTCCCTCGCTCCCTCACTCCCTCCTCCTCTTCAGGGCTTTCCCTCTGATGGGTTTCCTCCTTTGACTCCTCTCCTCCCTCAGCAGCTCCTCTTCACCATTACTGTATGAACCCAGTGCCCCCCTCCTCCTCCTCCTCCTCCTCCTTCTCCTCCTCCTCCTCATCTTTAATTAATAGCTTTCTGCTGCCTTCAGCTCGTCTATTTCCTTCCACTAATTGCCTACAGAAGCATCTCTGCTAATCCAATTTGGAGCTCTGTATAATCTGCAGGAGCGTTTCAGTCATTATGGGGGATTTGTGGGAAACACGCAGCCGGAATGGTGACGGTGTTTTATTGACTGGATCTGGAGAGGAGATAGAGCTGCGGAGGAGATAGAGCTGCAGAGGAGACAGAGCTGCAGAGGAGATAGAGCTGCAACAACAAATCAAAGGGCCCTAAGGGAGTTCATACCTCCGCCAAGGCCGAACCGTCAGCTGATTCATTCATGAGCCAATGAGAGCTAAACAGTGAGGAGAGTCTGATCCTGGTCCACAGATTCTACAGGCAGAGGTTTGTCACAATCTTGTTTATTTAAAATCACAATACCTGTTTCTAGAAATAATGAATCAAATACTGAAATGTTGAGGAAAAAAAATTCCTTCCTCACTTTGCTGTTGTCTGTTGTTTGTCTCCTGCTGTGTTTGTTTTGACAGATCTTCAGGTTTCAGACTGAAATGACTTCAGACTCCAGACAATTAAAATTCAATTTAACAACAATCAGGCAGTTGCAGACTCAAAGTGTCTGTGAGGAGTCAGCACAAAGGTGAATCTGCTCTTCATCACAAACTATCTAACAGATCAGGCTGCACCACCGGCCAATGGACACTGGGTGGCAGTATGCAGCTGCAAATCTGATCCAGCAGAAGAGAAGAAGATCTCCACTGAGAGCAGAGGAGGAGAAAGTAAAAGGACCAAGAGCACAAGAGAAAATATGAGGCTCTGAGTAGAACTCCTGCATTGAAGAAACGACTTCAGTAAGAGAATTAAACCTAAAGATCTCACATGAACCTGGACTACATGACACTTACACACGTGTGTAGATACAGAAGATAGATATCTGATATCTTCCCTCATGATTATGGGCAAATAAAGTACGAGTCTGTGTTGAATGTTGTCAAAGTATCAAACCTTGAGCTGATAAGCATGGAGAACTGAACTCTAACTGATCTGTTAACTGTCTAACAGAACCAGTCTGTTTACACCCAGTGTGCACAGAGGGGAGTCAATGAATCAACACATTGCAAAGGTTTAGAAATAGTGCTCAAAAACATAACATGGACATTATCTTTACTGAATCAATGTGGGGAGAAGTGAACAGACACATCTGGGATGATGCAGTCACATCTGTAAGGTTTCTCTTAGCCGTGGCTTCAGGAGAGCAGAGCGTCTCCACATCTGTATTCCAGCAGCAGACTGAAAGTCAGGAAGTGAAAGTGCTGCTATTTCCCAGCGTGTCTGAAGTATTAATGGCAGCAGCTCCACATTGTTTGGACTTGGGGGGGCGGACAGGACAGACGGATGGCGGCGCTCAGGTCCAGCCCGGCTCCTGCTGAGGTCCGGCCCACTGAACACGTGTTTCATTTACTGAAGTGACTGTCTGGATGAAATGTGACTGCACACACACACACACACACACACACACACACACACACACACACACACACACACACACACACACACACACACCCTTTGTGTATTTGAGATAATACATCACATCTGACTCGTGCCCTGTGAGGAGAACCTGTCCTTCCTCAGCCTCAGCCGCTTTTCTGAGCCTCAGCTGTCTCTCCTCAGCTTCAGTTGTCCCTCCTAAGCCTTAGCCGTCCCTCCTCGGACTCAGCCCGTCCCTCCTCAGACTCAGCCATCCCTCCTCAGTCTCAGCCATCCCTGCTCATCCTCAGCCTCTCCTCCCAGCATGCCTTGCTTGTGTCTTGGTGTTATGTTTGCTCCTGCACTCTGAGGCTAATTAGCTGATTAGCTAAGCCTCAGATAGCAGCACACAGGTTTTGTTGTGTTGTGGTTTGGATGAAGAGGAAGAGGAGCAGAAATGTGTTTTTCCCTGCTGGCTGATGACAGCGGCTCCTTTCCTCTGAGTGTTGATGAAGAGTTCACCTTGATGTTTTTAATGTTTGATGGCACTGAAGAGAGGATTGACATGAATCTGTGCTACATTGAAGCTCAGACAAAGCTGCAGTCAGACTCCTCTTTCTTTCCTGCTGAGCCTTCAAATGAACCGTCTGAGCCTGACGCCATTTACCTTTCAATTAAATTCATCTTTCCTCTGACAGGTAAACACATTTGTGCGTGACACTTTGTGTCAAACATGTCGACAACACGCAGACACACACAGCAGCAAAGGACCAAAGGTAGAAAAGACAATTAAATACAACTTAGACTGAATGAAAACACAGAGAGAGAAACACTTTGAGGCAGCGGAGAGGGAAGATTACAGATCAATCAGAAGAGAAGGAGAGAGTTTCTACAATTTGAATAAACCTTCTTCAAAAAAATGGGGTTGCTGATGTTTGAGTGGATTGTGTAGAACATTATTTTCTAAATCTGCTCTGTGACACATTATTAAGCTTATTATGGGATGTCTTCCTATTTTTCTTACATGTTGTGTGTAAAAAACAGAAAAAATCAAGTTTCTACACACACTTTATCATAATAACGTCATTTATTTGCACCTTTCAGGACACAAGAGGCTTTAAACCTGCTGTGAGTGTATGTGTGTAAGTGTGTGTGTGTGTGTGTGTGTGTGTCTGCTACACTCTCCACTATATTCCACTAAAGGCACAGTGTGTCACGTTTAAGGCCGACTGAACCAAGGGAGTAATCACACATTCATAAACAAACCCGTTTGCATTTCTACTCTGTGTGACGGCGACGTTACTCAGGAAACGCCGTGTGTTGATTCATGGAACAAGCAAACAAATGTGTGACGATTACAGAAATCAATGAGGTGAGCAGTCAGATCAATCCTGACGCCGCCGCACGCCTGCTTCCATTTCACTCCTTCCTCTGTTTCTGCTGCTCCGCCCCTCCATCACACACACACACACACACACACACACACACACACACACACACACGTCCCCCAAACTCATTTAGGGTGACAAAGACTAAACACGTTACTGCCTGGAAAGAGAAATCTACATTCCTCCAAACTGTCATCTCTTCAATCTCGCCGCGACACTAATGATCCTGAGGCGCCGCCATTTTGAGACATTCAATTTAACAGGAAAAATGATTTGGAGGAGGAGAAGAAAAAGTCTCAGAGCCAGCAGAGGGAGGAGAGGGGAGGAGGAGGAGGAGGAGAGAGAGAGAGAGAGAAAGAGAGAGAGAGAGAGAGAGTGAGTGAGTGAGTGAGAGAGATGGAGAGAGAGGGAGAGAGAGAGAGAGTGAGAGTGTGAAAGAGAGGGAGAGTGAAGAAAAGAGAGAGAGAAAGCGAGAGTGAGTGTGAGAGGGAGAGAGAGTGTGTGAGTGAGAGAGAGTGTGAGAGTGAGAGAGTGTGAGAGATAGAGAGAGAGGAAGAGAGAGTGAGTGGGTGTGAGAGATAGTGAGAGAGTGAGAGAGAGAGAGAGAGAGGGTGAGTGAGAGAGAGAGTGAGAGAGAGAGGGAGTGAGTGAGTGAGTGAGAGAGGGAGAGAGAGAGGAAGAGAGAGTGAGTGAGTGTGAGAGGGAGAGAGAGAGTGAGAGAGTGTGTGAGTGAGAGAGCGAGGAAGAGAGAGTGAGTGAGTGTGAGTGAGAGAGAGAGAGTGAGAAAAAAAGAGAGAGAGAGAGTGAGTGTGAGTGAGTGAGTGAGTGAGTGAGTGAGTGAGAGAGAGAGAGAAGAGAGAGAGAGAGAGAGAGAGAGAGAGAGAGAGAGGAGAGAGAGTGAGTGAGTGAGTGAGGAAGAGGGAGTGAAAGAGAGACAGGGGGCGGGGGGGGGGGGCGGAGAGAGCGAGAAAGAGAGGGAGGAAGATAAAGAGAGATAGTGAGTGAGTGAGAGAGAGAGAGAGATATGAGGGGATGAAGAGATGAGTGTTTGCTGTGGATCCTGGACTAACTGAGTCTCCTTGTGAGCTCTGCTGGAGCTGAAACAGGAAGTGATCATCAATAACAAAAAGCACAAATCCCTCCAGTGGAATAGTAGAGCTGTGACACCACAGCTGAGCGTCACACTGAGGGAAATATCTTATATGGTATTTAGTGC
>NW_027467219.1:0-20000 GCF_046128005.1 Genypterus blacodes
CTGCAGAGCTGCAGTGTGGAGACTCACTCACACACTTATCCTTCAGACCTGAACCCAGACATCTGCAGACCTCTGGAAAGAGACGGAGAGTGAAGAGCATGGAAGAGCTGAGAGTGAAACATCTCCACAGCCTTCATCGTGTGTGTGTGTGTGTGTGTGTGTGTGTGTGTGTGTGTGTGTGTGTGTGTGTGTACTGACCATGGTCCCACTGAGCGTGTGCAGTGCTGACCAACAGGCCCTGACTGAACTCTTCCAGCATGTCGCTACACAACTCTGGATCTAAGACAGACAGAACAAGCATCAGAGACGCCATGAGGACAGAACAGCAGAACTAAGAACACATGGGGAAGAACTTCACTGCTTTGCCTTCAAATAAAGAGCATCAGCTTATGATGAGACTGAAGACAAGATGAAGATCAATCAGAGAAAAAAGAAGACTGAAGGCAAAAACACATGGAGACAACATGGAGACAACATGGAGACAACATGGAGACAACATGAAGACAACATGAAGACAACATGGAGACAACATGGAGACAACATGAAGACAACAAGGAGACAACATGAAGACAACATGAAGACAACATGGAGACAACATGGAGACAACATGGAGACAACATGGAGACAACATGAAGACAACATGGAGACAACATGGAGACAACATGGAGACAACATGAAGACAACATGCAACACACCCACAGATGGAAACATGATGATCAACCACCAGAGCTCCAACATGGTGGAGACACTAACATCATTTTGTGGACACACTGATATTCAGTGTTTAGTGGACAGAGAGACACAGAGAGTGAGACCTGTGCTGGACTCATGGGGTGCTTTACCCGTCTTGGAGGCCTGAAGGAGCCTGTGAAGGAGCGTGAACCTCATGTGGTCGTCCCACAGGTTTATGCTTCCTACAGTGTTTCCTGCTGGCGGCACATGGAACTGCCGCCAAAGGGCAGAGCTGCAGTAAGTCCTCAGCCAGGTCCGGTACTGTCCAATCAGATCAGCGCAAACCAGAGACTGACCCAGGTCCAACCACTGCACCGAGTATGGCCGATGAAGATCACCCGGCTCCACCGCCTGCTCCCCCTCCTCTTCTGTCTCAGCTTCCTCTTTCTCTCGCTGTGGTTCTCCGTCAGATGGAGTCCTAGAGCTGAGGGACAGGAACAGGAAGTACACCATTACACGTGGGAGCAGCTGTCAGGCTGAACCTGCTGCTTCTGGAGGCATCTGGAGCTTCACTGCTTCTGAACTCAAAGGGAGCGGAGCTTTGGGCTCTTGTAAAAATGTGTTACACATCATTCAAACATAAGAAAGCCTCTCAGACCCTGCCTCTAGATTTCTTTCCTCCAGCAGCTTCAAAGCGTCGCCTGGTTCCTCCTCACATTACCTGAACGTGGCTCCTGCTTTGGTTGGGATTTCCAGCCTGACTGATTCCTGCTGAGCTCCGTCCAGCTTCTGGGCTCTGGAGGCTTCTGGTCTCTTTGTGCCCGTTATGCTTGGAGAGACCAGATGAAGTGAGTCTGTCTTTGGTGGCACTTCTGGAGTGGGGGTGTGTGGAACCAGTGGGGCCAGAAGATCACTGGAGGAGAGCAGCACCTGGAACAGAAGCTCCACTGAGGAGAAGCCCTGCTGGCAGAACCCTGGCAGAGGAAAGCCTGAGAGATGGTGCGGAGGGGTTTGGGGTCTGAGTAGGTCCAAACCTGTCCCGGTCTGGGCTCCACGTGTTGGACCCAGAAGGCTCTGGTCCTGGTTAGGAGCCTCAGACTTATGCTGGACTAAAGTAGGTTGATCAAACTCTGAATGGCTTTTCTCTATGACAGTTCTGTTCAAATTGAGGTCAGATGAATGTTTATGGCAACGTGAATGTGAAGATGAAGCTGATTGGAGAGGCGTCCGTACAGCATCAGTCTGAGGGGAAAGGTTGTGTGTGTGCTGCAGCTGATCCCAAGTCCATCCAGCTCTACAAGGTTCCAGCTGGGTCACCATGGAGACATCAGAAGATGGAGAGGCGTGGTGGTTGTGAGGCTCACCTGAGGCCCAGCGGTGAACCTGCCTGGCTGCCATCTCTGCATGATGCAGCGCTAAGATCTTTATGAGCTCTTTGACTGAGAAGGCAGCCGGGTGAAGGCTTCTGTCCTGAGTCAGTCTGAGGCTGTTCGCCTGCTGTAGTACCACTGTCCTCTGCTGGGTGGCGCTGTGCTGCCCTCTCTGCTCCTCCACTGTTTGGTTATACAAGTACGTACCAGTGACAATGTCCTCCAGAACCTCACTTGGCAAAGCTTCTAAGTCTGTTTGTGCTACGGCAGACAGAAGAGCGTAGACGTAACGTTCCACCAGATCCAGCGCCTGCAGACCCAGCAGGTCCAGAGTCCGTTTGATGTCCGTCAGCCACACGGCCCACCGGGGGAGCACCGGGCTCAGGTAGCGGTCGGACCGGGCCTTAGACGACAGGCGGGACCAGTGCTGGAGATGGACCCGGAGATCTTGAATAAGCAGGACAAGACCGACTCTGAATGAGGAGAAGCTGGACCGGGCCTGGAGAAGAGAAGGGAGGGGCAGGGTTTATACCAAGCATCAGCTGACTCAGACTCAGTGACGTGTTGTTTGTCATCACCTGCTCGTGTGACGTGTGGGTGTGTCGCTCCAGCAGTCGGCTCAGTTTGGACACGTAGGCTGAGGCTGAGTGGAGCCGTCTGCTGGACTCGTGTGTGAACAGCAGCAGCGCCCTCTGCTGTAAGAGCCTCCACAGAGCGCCGTACTGGGCCTGCGGGCCGGAGGAGCGCAGCAGGGGAACACCGCCCTCTGGAGGAAGGCCTCTGACACATACCTGCTGGGGAGGAGAGGAAGAGGAGGGTACCACATACATGTACACGCCAGAGAAATCCGAAAGAGAGGGCCAGCTTTACTCTGGAACCTACAGGAGGGAAGTCCGTCTGCAGCCCACAGACCACCTGCCACATGGGGGCCACAGCCAGAACCAACTGCTGCAGGCCAAGAAGACGAGCCGAGGAGCGGGACACCAGATTGTGAGCGACTACGAAGCTGGCTTCCTCCTCCTCCTCCTCCTCCTCATCTTGGCTGCAGCCGTGGAGGAACCACTTCAGACTGGGGGTGAAGGTGGTTCGGAGTAACGTCTCAGCTCTCTGCAGGGACCAGGAAATGGATCTCTGGGACCAAGAACCTGCAGAGTAGCAAAGTTTAACCCAATGAATCCATCAAAATCATTCATCTAACTGTAAATGCTGAGTGGCAGCACCGTCACTCGGAAGCCTAATGTGTGTGTGTGTGTGTGTGTGTGTGCCGTACCATTTGCGGTTAGATCTTCAGTGAGTGTGCTGGAGGTGTGTCTGTCCTGAGAGAGAAGACATTTGTGACCATTGATTGATCTGTAAAGAACAGACAGCAGAGTCTGTCCCTCTCTGTGATGTCATCACACAGCTGATCGATTAGACCATGATCCTTGTTGAGTCACAATATGACTCATCAATCACAGAGCTCCAGTCTGAAGCCCCGACAGGATGACCAGGATGACCAGGACGACCTGGGCGACCTGGACGACCTGGACGACCTGGACGAGGGATTAAAGCTGGTGGTCTCTCTGTGACTCACAGATCGTATCCCATCAACACAACAAAGTAAATGACTTGATGTCCGTCTGAAAAAAGCCACAGGTGTGTGAGAGTGAAGAGCAGATGAAGGCTCAGGTCTCCTCTCATGGAGAACATCTGGACGAGCATCAGAGCATCAGACTGAGCTCAGGAAACAAGCTGATCAATCAATCACTTCAGATGGAACACTGATCATCTGCACTGTGAGAGGAATGAAGACACAACAAACCTCCTCTGATGGAAGAGAGACAAGAGGACCAAACTCAGAGTCTGAGAAGAGAAACACATCCAACAGATCAATCAATCCATTTGAAATGTAAACTTCAGTTTAGTTCATACACAAGAGGAAGGTAGACTTTATGTGTGTGTGTGTGTGTGTGTGTCGTACTCACCAGGCTCTCCCTCTGCAGGGTCACAGGGTTTCTCACAGGGTGGTTCTGTGTCTCGGGGCAGCTGGAGTTCTGGTCCAGTCCGGCTCAGACAGACTTGATCAACTGCTTCACATCTTCTCATCACCCTGCAGCGCGCCGTGACCTCTGACCTGCTGTGAGGCTCAGGGCTGTTCTGCTTTTAAACCTTTACATTTGAGAACAAACCCACAGGAACACAGAGCTACATTCAGAGAGGTTATGTGCTCCGCTCATTTCCGGTCGCGTCGTGTTTACACCTGGTTGCTTGGACACCAGACGACCACATAAAGCGCGCGGGGACGTGACACACACCAGAATGTGTGAGAGAGAGGCTTAACAGCAGCTAATATTAGCAGCACCCACCAATGTAGCTCCTAACAGCGATGATCTAACCTGTTCCGGTCCTACTTCTATGTTTCATATTTCAGTCTGGCGTCTTGTCGAAGCATCATTTTAGTCCCATGGAGCTTCTGCGGTTTGGAAACAGCCTGTTAGCCTAGGTTAGCCTCTGCTAGCCGCGGCTAACTCAGCGTCTGTGGTTGTTATGGTAAAGCTCGCGCACAAAATGGCAGCTTCCGGTCGGGTTTTTTTTTTTTTATATAACTTTGTTTTAAACATAAAGTTTGGAGAAGACGTAGTAAATACACATCAAAATGTTCTCTTCTCTCTTTGTTTATATCTTTTTTTGTTACAGGCACTCTGAGTTAAAGCCAAAGAAGGACGTTTGGTTTATGTTCATTACGTTTGTTGAGGGGTAAAGAGCGAAACATTGCGAGTTCCGGCGTCGGGGGTATTAATGACATTATTAACTCCGACCACATGGTGGCGCTGTGGGACCCAAAAGCAGCATAAAGCTAAAGGAGAGCTACAGAACAAGATGTCGGTCCATAGTGATGGTAAATAAACTATGTGCACGTTAGAAACCCATTGTCTGGTCTCAGCGCCAGAAATCGAATGAAAGAATAAGAATGAAACCTTCACAGTATGAATGTTCCCGTTTACAGTGAAGGATGTGAATTTGTCTCCATTTCTTTTAGCATTTCCTGTGAAAATAAACAGTTTGTTTACTCAGAGATACAGAACATTTTTTATTTGAACAGATTCACAATTAGGCAAGATTGTAAAAACAACAACATTCAGAACATCTGTATAAAAAAGCAATGACAAAACCTTGTAAAAACTAACAGCCCAATCTCCTTTTTTCTTAATAGAGCAAAGAAATGAAGTCCATCATTTACAGACAGAGAGTGTGTGTGTGTGTGTGTGTGTGTGTGTGTGTGTGTGTGTGCCCAGTTTATAAAACAATAACAGAAAGAGGCAGAGACCCAAACACAACATGGAAACTAAACTCAAAAGTGGATTCCTGCTTTGCTTGTCCAGGATGAATAAATGACTCAGTGTCTGACACCAGGGCTGCTGTCGTCATAGAAACGCAGCAGTGATTTGAGAAGGTGGATCGTTGCGGTCAGCAGGCAAAGAGGTGGAGCTACGCCATGTCTGGCTCCACTGTGCTCTCCGTCTTCATCACCTTCACAGGAGTGCCCATACACTCTTCATCCTGACACACACACACACACACGTCACTCAGTACAGCTCATAGACACTAAAGTGGATCTGAACCAAACTCAAACTTCCACCTGTGTGGAAATGTTTTTAAGTGTTTGATGACATCACATAAGGCCGTCACAATGCCTGAAACTGTGTTACTATGGTTACATGCAGATATGAAGGATTAGCCCCCCCCCACCCCTTAAGCTCATCCGATTGAAGCTCATGCAATTATAGTTGTGTGAGAGTTAAACAGGATCTGAGCAGGTCACACTCACCTCCAGTGAAGGATTGTGGGAGCTGGAAGGACCTGAGGCAGTCTGAGAGTCAGACAGGGTGGGGAAGTCCAGCTCGATGTCCATGACATCATCCAGGCCCAGCTCGCTGTGGACACAGAGCAGACACAGTTTGAGACAAACGGGGATTTGTGTGTGTGTGTGAGAGTGTGTGTGTGTGAGTGTGTGAGTGAGAGTGAGAGTGTGTGTGTGAGAGTGAGAGCTCACATGTCATCCTTCTCCTTCTCCTGGCCCTCTGGTGCAGGGGGGTCCCAGGCGTGCAGTTTGACCTTCCACAGTTTGATCTGCTGGTCCCAGGAGCGCCGGCTGTACTTCCTGAACTTGTTGGGCGTCTTTGGATGGAGGCCGGGCTGACGCAGGTGTCTGGAGACGAAAGAGAGGGTGAGAACAGTGAGACGCTGCACAGGCGCAACACACACACACACACACACACACACAGTCCACCTCTGTCACTGCCTGGGCCCAACTGGACCAGAGCACTACAAACTGGAACCACACACACTGGATTCACCAATAGAACTGTGTCCATGACGATATACAGAGGCTTCAGGGTCAGAGGTCATTATAGTGTCTAAGCTTCTGTCTTCATGTAGAGGAGCTTTAGAGGCTCTAACAAGTGATCATGGATCCATAAGGGTCCATTAGAGACCTACAGACCTGAAGAGGAGAGTACATCTACACACTGAGGTCAGAGGTCATTTCCTCGTGATTCAATCTTGTGAATATGCTGCTGGATCACTCAGGTTCATCTCTGCATCAAATACTTAAACGAAGCATTTCCTCCTGCTTCCTCCACTCAAAGGGTTCAGAACATAGGCTGTGTGTGTGTGTGTGTGTGTGTGTGTGTGTGTGTGTGTGTGTGTGTGCGTGTGTGCGCGTCCACGTAGATGAGGACCTACTTGGGAACCTCCTTGATGTAGCGGTCGTAGGCCAGTGTGTTCTTGCCGTAGTTGATCTGTTTCTGTCGTCGAAGCAACACGGTCTCATCAGTCTCCATGTTGTCTCCTTCCCTGGAGTCAGAGCTACACACACACACACACACACACACTTTAGTAGCTGGTCCCATCAGCTGTCACAGGGTTTCACACACTAGATGTTAAAGCTATTCATTAGTCCAATTTAACAGTGTTACATTAGCATGAAGAGGAAACCAAGGTAACTTTAACCTCAAACAGACAAACCAGCGCTTAAATAAGATCCATGATACAAACTAATGGATGTTTACCACACGTTTGCCTGTATTTTGCATGTAATCCTACAGATGACCTAGGTTACTATGGCAATACACATCAACACCACGGGTTGACCTAACCCCCCTGGATTCTCTTCCAATCAGAATAAGAAAGTTTCACACTAAATTGTCCAGGCCTGGATTTGTCATCACGTGGCTCTACCTTCCAGAGGAGCCGCAGGAGGTCTTCCTTTCTCTGACAGTCGTCTCTGCAGCCAGAATCCTCCTTCTGTAACTGAACACAGGAGATAGGGTCATAAACCATGTGATGTTAGAGGATGTAGATGAGAGAGAGGTCGTCTTCTCTTACCGCTGCATGTCTCGCTGCACATCCCTCCTCAGCTCGTCGTTCTCCACCTGGCTGCCCCAGTCGCTCGCTCGCCCACAGCGAGACACCGGCCCGTCGCTCTCTGGAGTGGTGAAACTTGGACAAACAGGGCAAAGCCACAGAGTGAGTGATATTCCCCCAGAGGCTGAGGCTGACTGCTGTGGGTCATCTCTTACTTGGCGTGTCTCTTCTCAGCGTGTCTGTAGGTGGCGTCGGCGTGCGAGCCGCTCTCCCCGTCGCTGCCCTCTGCCTCTCTGCTGGGCCTCAGACTCCCGTCCACTCCTCTCTTCCTGCAGTGAGACCACCGGGTCGGACCGTAGCTCCTACACACACACACACCCACCCACAGTCAGTGAACGGCCCAACAAGGCCCGCTGTGCTCCAGTGGGGACACTAGGACACGCAGACAGACAGGCACGGGATTCAAACCCACAACCTAGTGTGAATAAACAATGACAGTCTGGCCGTGGGCCTCAGGAAGACACTGACACACACTTATGAGCTATACCCTAACCCTACACTTATGGCCCCAGACAGGATGGATCTAATGTTACTGGGTGTGTGTGTGTGTGTGTGTGTGTGTGTTGGGGGTCCTAAATGCTTCCATATCGCCCTTTGTCATGTAGTAGACGGATGTGTGAACGTCGTTCTCTTGTTCTAGCCTCCTGTTGTTACTTTCGGAGCTAACCTTTACATGGAGGCGCTGCAGCTAAAGATGCTAACGTGAATGCTGGCGCCAAACGTGAAGCTAACAGCGAGTAGCGGCTCGGTGGGTTTCTACCAAGCTGTCCCGTAGTTACAGATGTGACGAAACGTTCTGAGTAAACGCGGAAGCACAAACAGCGCTAAAAGTCAGTAGCGGCTAACTGTAGCGTCAAGTTACTTCCGCCCAGACAAACACGGAAGCTAGCTAGCGAGCTAGCTAGTGAAAGCTAACGCGCAAGGCCAGTTTACCGCCACTTTATTCTCGCGCTTCACAGACGGACAACAGATCGAGATAGACCGGGACCGGGTTCAGGCTAGACCAGAGTCGGGTTCAGGCAAGACCGGGGTGGGCTTCAAGCTCGACCGGGTCGGGTTCAGGCCGGCCCGGGACCTCGTAATCTAATAGAGTCCGCGCTACAGCAGCGCAGCTTTAAATGTCCACTTGAACCTTTCACATCAACCTACTGAAACAGTTACAGTGTGATTATGAATTTAACTTGTGATCAAATCTACTGAAGTGATTAAATCTAGCGCAGTGATCTGTTAGATCTGTTGTGTAAGCACAGATTAACTCACCTGCTCTCCCGCTCGCTCCTGGTAGATTCGCGTTTGGTTCTCGACCAGTCCGACATTTTCTCAGCGGGTAAAAGTATTTAGTGTTAATCAGCAGAGTAGAGAGAGAGAGAGAGAGAATGTGTGTGTGTGTGTGTGTGTAAGAGAGAGTGTGTGTGAGTGTGTGACAGCGGGCTGAGACTGTGTGCAAGACGCGCGCCAGCGCTGGAACCGCGCGAAAACAACAATCAAAACGACATGTGACCGGAAGCTTCACTATTCTGCATCCGGTCTCTCGTCCTTTAACCTTTAATCGTTTGCCGTTCTTTACGGTCTATCGCGTAAAACGTGACGTCGGCGGGGCGGAGCGACGCCGGTCAGCACGCGCGGCTCAATGTGCAGCAGATGGCGCCCAAAACAACAGAGCAATATTAGAGAACGTTCCCTTCCGTATTTACCTTTACTGGAATTGTTGAGCTTCCAACATGTTGGGGAAATTAGATTATTTTCATTCCTCCTGTATAAAGAAAAAGGCCTCCAGCTGAGCAGAGAACAGACTGATGGTCCTCTGGCTCAGACCAGCTGAGTGGAGGTCAACACAAGCTGGAGTCCTCCCATCACCTCCTCAGTCTGCTATCTGTGATCTGTTCTACGTTATCATGACATCATTGCCCCCTGACAATAACATCATGACTGATGTCATAGTTGACACATGCAGACAGCTGTGCAGCTCCGCCTCATTTAATGCCACAGATGTGTCTGACTGATGACTTTCATTTACATTTCTTCTGTGCCAAGTATTTAGTTTGACAACAAAGACACGGATGTCTACAGAAACACTATGACTAGGAAGCTTTGGTTTCTGTGTGTGTGTGTGTGTGTGTGTGTGTGTGTGTGTGTCATTCAGAGGAAAGAAAGGGAGAAGGAACACAGAGTTCTTATGTGTGATTTATTGTTACACAGATGAAATGTGACAAACTCTTTAATCGATGTTACAAGTACTTCATTTTTCCACAACATTTCAGCCCATGAATCAAATCAGTCCTAAATAAATAACAAAGCTACTGAGGGCTGCAGACGGAGAGGCGGCGCTCAAACATCCTCCTCCGTGTGATGAAGGGGCCGTGTGTGTGTGTGTGTGTGTGTGAGGGGGCTGCAGCCTACGGAGCCTGGGTGGTCCCTAAGCCCACGGCGTTGGCGTAAGCAGAGAGCAGACCCACGGCCTGCCTGGTCTCCAGGGTCAGTCTGGCTTCCCTCAGCCAGTCCTGAGCCACTCTGCGTGCTTCTCCTCGCAGCTGGTTCACCAGTTTGGCCGCCAGCTCTAAGTCGCCGTGCTCCAAGCAGAAGCTGGCGTATGACAGAAGCTTAAACGGGTCTAAATCCTGGCTGCTCAGCTGGGCGGGCGGCGCTTCCTGTTTATCTTCAAACAGCAGGGCGGCTTGAAGGTAGGACAGGAAGTACTGGTATAAGGAGTTGTGCGATTCATCGATGAGAGCGACCCGGCGGGCCAGCGAACGCAGCGCGTAGAAGCGGGCGCGGAGAGAAGCTTCGCTGTACACGCCGCGCTGCAGGGACTCTTCGGGAAGGGCGTAGGCCAAAGCCAGGGCGAAGTCGTTATCGCCGCAGCTGTCTCTCACCACCTGGGCGGCGCCCTCCAGGGGCTTTGTGGGAGAGTCGGCATCCACGGTCTTCATGGCGTAGCTGAGCGCCTCCACAGACAACCAGAGCTGGTGAGCCTTACGGGCCTCCTCCTCAGCGATCACATGACCTGCAAACACACAGCAGCAGGTTACAGCCACACAGCCTGGCCACGCCCACCAGTGTGTTCACGTTCTTAAACGTTACACACACATCCCTCCTGTATGATGTGATCCATAGGTCTTACTGTCGATGGCCTCCTCCATCCCCTTCAGCCGGGCGTAGGCCGTGTTCATATCCAGAGTGAAGTTATCTAGCTGCTCCTGGCTCAGCTGACGGTGTCTGGTGTCCTGCTCCAACATCTTACTGCTCAGCACCTGAGGACAGAGAGGGACACACCTTTCACCCTGACCGGGACACGGAGGGATGTATGGATCCTACAGCACCAGCGTGCTGTGCTGTGTGAACGGCTCAGACCTGCTCTGCCTCTTCTCTCAGCTCCTGCTCCTGCACTTTGAGGACGTCTCGTACGTGGTCGGTGTGAGCCGCCGCCTGGCGACGGATCTGAGTCCTCATCTCCGCCTCCATCACGTCCCTCAACTCTGACAGCTACACACACACACACACACACACACACACACACACACACACACACACACACACACACACACACACACACACACACACACACACACACACACACACACACACACACACACACACACACACACACACACACACGTGAAAAGTCAATCTTAGGCAGCTGGACCTGCTGGTAAAGGCTAAAAGACGTTTGGCCTTCTTCAGTTCTGGCAGAAATAAAGGAGTCAGTTAACTGACTTCTCCTTGGATACCAGGACCTGGATGACTGAGAACCTTCACAGACACCACAGACACACACACACTGCCCCCCCCTCCGTACCCTCCTCTCCTGCTCCAGCCGGGCCTCCTCCTTGTTGTGCTGCAGGGCCGTGTTCACAGCTTTCTCCAGAGCCTTCTGGTCCTCCAGCTTCAGCTGCTCCAGAGCCGTGTCGATGTGGATCTGCTCCCTGACCCTCTGCTCAGCCAGCTCTCTGTTCAGCTGGTCGATACGACGGTGAGCGTGGGCGATCAGAGCGTTCAGGTCGTCCACAGAGAGTTTACCAGCTGAGAGAGAGACACACACACACACACACACACACACACACACACACACACACACACACACACACACACACACACACACACACACACACACACACACACACACACACACACACACACACACACACACACACACACACACACACACACACACACACACACACACAGTTTGGTGTCTTGTTCTAGGCAGAAGACTGGACTGAGCCAGACTGGACTGAGCCAGACTGGACTGAGCCAGACTGGACTGGCTTAATAAGAGTCTAGAGACGAGCCTATAGGAACAATATGGACGCTCACATGCAGATATGTGTTTCACGTCTGCTGTCTGCTGTGTGTGTGTGTGTGTGTGTGTGTGTGTGTGTGTGTGTGTGTGTGTGTGTGTGTGTGTGTGTGTGTGTGTGTGTGTGTGAGATCTTACTCAGTCCCTTCCAGCTGGTCTGGATCTCTGGAGTGAGACTGTTTACTTCCCTCTGGAACTGCTCTTTGGCTTCATTCACCAGCTCACTGTACTGAGACACAATCTTAGCTTCTGACTCAGCAGACTGCACCTACACACACACACACACACACACACACACACACACACACACACACACACACACACACACACACACACACACACACACACACACACACACACACACACACACACACACACACACACACACACACACACACACACACACGATTTAGGTGAAAGTTCTATGATCCCGTGCAGCTCTGTGTTGACCCCGTGCTGACCCCTCTCCTCACCTTGGTCACCACCTTGTCTAAATCGACCACCATGTCATGCAGGTTCTCCTCGGCTGCTAGGACCAGAGGCCGGACGGCGGCGACCTTTGACCCTTTAGCTTTGTCGATTACGGCCCTCAGAGAGTCTAGCTCCTCCCTGAGATGTGAGACACACACAAACATGTAAGATGATGTCATCGAGTCTGAATCCTCCTCGTATTTCTTCTTCAGGTGTTTGTTTAAAAGTGACAATGACTTTGTGGTTCATTGGATTTGTTGTTATTCAGTGTGTGTGTGTGTGTGTGTGTGTGTGTGTGTGTGTGTGTGTGTGTGTGTGTGTCTTACTTGGCCTTCAGTAGAGCAGCTCCAGCATCATTGATGGCAGAGCTTCTGTCAGCCAGAGCAGCTTCTAGATCCTTCCACTGGCTCGACTTCTCATCAGGGGCAACCTGAACACAATCAGTGATTAACACACACACACACACACACACACACACACACACACACACACACACACACACACACACACACACACACACACACACACACACACACACACACACACACACACACACACACACACACACACACACACACACACACACACACACCTCTGCCTCCATGGCCTCCTTCAGCTTGTAGGTGTGCTGAGCGATGGCCTGCAGCGCCGCCTCCTGGGCTCCGATGGCCTGCAGGGCAGCTTTGGCTGAGCTGGAGAGGTGGTCTTCAAGTCTGACTGACACAGCTGCAAACAGTACAGGAACCAGGTGTTACCAGGGAAACATGACACACTCTTGTAGATGAATCCCATGTATAGAACTTCATGAAGCTGTCACATCACAACAACAACTCATTACATTTACTACAATACTGTGTGTGTGTGTGTGTGTGTGTGTGCTCTTACATGCCAGTACATCCACGTCCTCCTGGTCTCGTTGAGCCAGACGAGCGCTCACTTCCTCCACTGGACGCTCTCTTAATGGTTCCTCTGTGGCCACCGGGGGCTCTGTGTCAGGATGGACTGCTGCTGCCTCACTCTGATGACACTCCCTACACTCTACACACACACACACACATTTAGACCAGACAAACACACAGAGATGCAGGTCGTCATGGAGACATGCTGCTGGTTACCTGCAGGTGGCGCCGCCTCTGAGTCACATGGAGCCGGGACTGATGGGACCTCACTCAGGGCTGAGATGATGTGAGTCGCCTCAGCTGAAGCTTCTGGAAGACAAACACAGTGAGGCCCAGTGTGTGTGTGTGTGTGTGTGTGTGTGTGTGTGAGTGAGTGAGTGAGTGAGTGAGTGAGTGAGTGAGTGAGTGAGTGAGTGAGTGAGTGAGTGAGTGAGTGAGTGAGTGAGTGAGTGAGTGAGTGAGTGAGTGAGTGAGTGAGTGAGAGAGAGAGAGAGAGAGAGAGAGAGAGAGAGAGAGAGAGAGAGAGAGAGAGAGAGAGAGAGAGAGAGAGAGAGAGAGAGAGAGAGAGAGAGCCTTATTCATCAGCAGCATGAGGAGCTGTGGTTCTAGAAGCTGCTGTTGTCTTTACAAAGTCTTGGACCTGTGCAGACCTCTACTGTCCTAACGGCTGCAGAAGAAGAAGCAGCCTGTTCTACTGTACGGCCGTCTGCAGACCTGAGGCTGGTTCTCTTCAGGACTCAGTAAGTGACATGATAAGGACTCTTTCTAAGGACTGTAGGTCACAGGGTAAGACTCTGGGTGGCACGGTAAGGACTCTAGGTCACAGGGTAAGGACTCTAGGTCACAGGGTAAGACTCTGGGTGGCACGGTAAGGACTCTAGGTCACAGGGTAAGGACTCTAGGTCACAGGGTAAGGACTCTAGGTGGCACGGTAAGGACTCTATGTCACAGGGTAAGGACTCTAGGTCACAGGGTAAGGACTCTAGGTGGCACGGTAAGGACTCTAGGTCACAGGGTAAGGACTCTAGGTCACAGGGTAAGGACTCTAGGTGGCACGGTAAGGACTCTAGGTCACAGGGTAAGGACTCTAGGTCACAGGGTAAGGACTCTAGGTCACAGGGTAAGACTCTGGGTGGCACGGTAAGGACTCTAGGTCACAGGGTAAGGACTCTAGGTGGCACGGTAAGGACTCTAGGTCACAGGGTAAGGACTCTAGGTCACAGGGTAAGACTCTAGGTCACAGGGTAAGGACTCTAGGTGGCACGGTAAGGACTCTAGGTCACAGGGTAAGGACTCTAGGTGGCACGGTAAGGACTCTAGGTCACAGGGTAAGGACTCTCGGTCACAGGGTAAGACTCTAGGTGGCACAGTAAGGACTCTAGGTCACAGGGTAAGACTCTAGGTGGCACGGTAAGGACTCTAGGTCACAGGGTAAGACTCTAGGTGGCACGGTAAGGACTCTAGGTCACAGGGTAAGACTCTAGGTGGCACGGTAAGGACTCTAGGTCACAGGCTAAGGACTCTACACAGCAGACTGTCTTACCCTGAGTGACCTCTGGGGCTGCAGGCAGATGAAACACACTCTCACACACTGAGTCAGATCAGCTCACAGCATGTGTGCGCCCCCTGCTGGCTGCTGAGGCTCTGACTCACCCTCTAAGCTCTGTGCTGGCTGAGGCACAGCTGGACTGGACTCCTCTGCTGCCTCCTTCTCCTTTAGCTTCTTCTCTGTTTTGGCCTTTGAGGGCTTCAACTGCTTTTCCAACATGGAGGGCGGTTGTGGAAGCTCCACCTAGGGGCAGAGAGAGGAAGTACAGATGTAAAGGTTTGAAACAGCAGCAACAGGTTGAGCTTCTCTTCTGTGGCTCACTGAAGCATGACTCCACCCTGACCTGTAGCCTGATGGGAGCAGGAGCGTCTGGGGGGCCCAGGGTCAGAGCCAGCAGCCTATCAGAGTACGGAACATTCTTCTCCACAGTGGTTCTGAACTTTGGGTCCCATTTAGCGTAAAGCAGCGTTCCCCCGACGCCCCCGGCCACCGTCAGCAGGCCGGTGGCCACCAGCTTAGCAGAGGAGCTGTGGAAGACAAGGAGAGCTGCTGGTTAACATCTGCCGACCTTTGACCCTCTACAGGTTCAGTGCTCGCTAGCAAGCCTCACAAAACCCCGCCCACATTTCCATGGGTTTGGGGGTCCAATGTTTACGTAACAGCATGCGGTCACGTCAGCTGATTAACCCTGAACACCCTCACACACAAACCAGGCTGTATGTGACAAAGGGGGGCCAGAGCCACGTCCTCACTCAGTGTGTGCGGCAGTGTTACCTGCTCCCCCCTGAGGTGTACGGACGACAATGCTGGAGGTTTGGGAGCAGGGATCTCCCATAGATGCTCGGCTAGAGGGAGGGAGAGACAGGAAACAGGAAGTTGTAAGTGACACATTGGAAAGAGGAAGAAAAACATCTTCATCTTCTTCAACAAACAATATTATAATACAATATAATATTAGAACATAATAATATAAGGTGAGGTGTCTTCATGTCTGTGCTCAGTCTCATCACTTTACTGATCTAATGTTTATTTGATCTCTAACTTTATGAAAACCAGCATTAAGAGTGAAGACGTCAGTGACCTCATCTGAATGAGAGAACCACGGGAGAACCATGAGAACCACGAGAGAACTATCAGAGAACCACGAGAGAACTATCAGAGAACTATCAGAGAACCACGACAGAACTATCAGAGAACCACGAGAGAACTATCAGAGAACTATCAGAGAACCACGACAGAACTATCAGAGAACCACGAGAGAACTATCAGAGAACTATCAGAGAACCACAAGAGAACTATCAGAGAACCACGAGAGAACCATGATAGAGAGCTGGAATGGAGCAGAGATCAGGAGGCTTCATGGTGTGAATACTTGCTGACACTTAGTCTCAGTCTCTTCTAGCTGACACTTAGTCTCAGTCTCTTCCAGCTGACACTTAGTCTCAATCTCTTCTAGCTGACACCTAGTCTCAGTCTCTTCCAGCTGACACTTAGTCTCAATCTCTTCTAGCTGACACTTAGTCTCAGTCTCTTCTAGCTGACACTTAGTCTCAGTCTCTTCTAGCTGACACTTAGTCTCAGTCTCTTCCAGCTGACACTTAGTCTCAGTCTCTTCTAGCTGACCCTTAGTCTCAGTCTCTTCCAGCTGACACTTAGTCTCAATCTCTTCTAGCTGACACTTAGTCTCAGTCTCTTCTAGCTGACACTTAGTCTCAGTCTCTTCCAGCTGACACTTAGTCTCAGTCTCTTCCAGCTGACACTTAGTCTCAATCTCTTCTAGCTGACACTTAGTCTCAGTCTCTTCTAGCTGACACTTAGTCTCAGTCTCTTCTAGCTGACACTTAGTCTCAGTCTCTTCCAGCTGACACTTAGTCTCAGTCTCTTCTAGCTGACACTTAGTCTCAGTCTCTTCTAGCTGACACTTAGTCTCAGTCTCTTCTAGCTGACACTTAGTCTCAGTCTCTTCCAGCTGACACTTAGTCTCAGTCTCTTCCAGCTGACACTTAGTCTCAGTCTCTTCTAGCTGACACTTAGTCTCTAGTCTCTTCTAGCTGACACTTAGTCTCAGTCTCTTCTAGCTGATACTTAGTCTCAGTCTCTTCCAGCTGATACTCTTCCAGTCACAGCTGTTCATCATAAACAAACATCTTTCTTCTTCTGTTATTTTCTTCTGGTGACATTTCTCCCCTCGGAACATGGCGCATGCGCGGTGTCGTCCAGAGCAGCCGTGTGGGCCTCCTCATGTTCCGATCCAGAGCTTCAAGTCAACAGAGCAGCAGCGACATGAAGCGTGTTTGACCTCTGCCCCTCTGTAACTCATGTGTCATGGCGCCCCGCCCACACGTTGCGCGACATGCGTCTCTCTGGACGCCGCGGCCCCTTGAGCCAGGCAGCAGGCAGCGGGCAGCGGGTCGCGCCCTGCTAACAGCCTCATGCTAACAGGCTCGTGCTAACGGGCTCATGCTAGCGGCTCTTACCCGGGCAGCAGACTTCGCTCCTCGGGCACAAACTCTCAGCATGGCGCCTGTAGTGTGTCAGCTGTGATGGCGCTGCTTGTTTCTCAATGACAACAATCCAACTCGACCTGCACAGGAGCGGAAGGGGAGCTGCTTCTTCTTCTTTACCTTCTTTGTTTGCCTTCTTCTCTTGAGGAACTATCACAGCCGCTGTCGCCACCTTCCGGATTGCAGTGTTAAATGCAGTTGGACGGTGACATTTTGTTTGTTGTGTTTTTAAATGCGGTTACTTTTAAACATACACTTTGTAGTAACGTGGTGACAGTTGCAGCTTCTTCAGTCACAAACTGAAGGTATTAAGAATAAACAACATTTCTTTGTACAGATCCTGAAAATGTGAATATGGAAACTGACGACACTGAGGTTTGATACAACAAACTTTATTATCAAAGGTGGCAGTAAACATGAAAGAACCCGCAAATCTGAAGAGAAAACTGTTTAAAATAATAATACATAACTATAAATACAACAACAACTTTAACCCTAAGAATGTGATGAGCACATGCATGTAGACCTGGACCTGGACCTGGACCAGCTGTGTCTGAGGTCAGAGGTGGTGGAGGCTGGACTGAGGCGTCTTCATGGTGTCTGACCCTTCCTGGGGTCAGCTGGTCACCATCAAGCCCAGTGGTTTGGAAGACAGCCGACTCATATCCTGGGCAGGAAGTGCGTGACGCTCATGGTAGCTTTCACTCGGTTGCCTCTCTTGGTCTTTCCGGCCTTGCTGAGGCCGATGTACATGCCGGGATGGGCGAAGGATTCATAGGCGTTGTAGTAGTTGGCCAGGAAATTCTCCTTGAACTTGCATTCGTCGCTGTAGTGGCCCTGAGGACATCAACGGGCAGAAACCATCAAATCTATCATCCACAAAATATAAACAAATAATGAGTGAGAAACCCCCACTTGTCCTCACCGAGCCATACAGTTTCCCCTTGTTGCTCATGGCAACAAAGAGACGACTCTTCACCCCAAAGAGAGTCACAACTCCGTGAGCCACAGGAGAGATCTCCAGAAGACCTGAAGGACAAACAAAGAACATTATTATTGTTCATATTTGTTTTGTTTCTCTGGTCACTTCTCTTCCAGTGATCACGCTGCCTTAGATCGCCATCTCCTGGCGGAATGGTGCTACTGCAACTACACTGAGCGGCAGGAGACTGAGCCCAGTCAAACCAATGACGTGTTTGGTTGTTAAAGTCAAATCTGATGAAATGTCAACAAACACTGCAGTGTGCCTGTGAGCTCTGAGTTGAGTTATCTGATCTGATCTGATCTGATCTGATCTGATCTCCTCTCCTCTCCTCTCCTCTCCTCTCCTCGTCTCTCCTCTCCTCTCCTCTCCTCTCCTCTCCTCTCCTCTCTTCTCCTCTCCTCTCTTACTGTATCTGTTGTCGTTGTGCACGCCTGTGATCTTGCCGCTGGGTAACACCTGGATGTGGAAGCCGATGCCCACGTTACAGTAGAGCCTCCTAAGCCTCTTGATCCCCAGCAGATAGTCTCCAGCTGTGGACCCTCTGTGGTCCCAGGAGCTGCTGGTCCCAACCAGAGCCCCAATGGGTCTGCTGATCACTAGAGGGGCAGAGGAGGTGCAGAGGAGGATCCCATAAAGGAGCGAAGGGAGCATGGAGGCTGGTGAGGACGTCCCTCTCTGTCTTCAATCAAACCTGAAATGTTGTCCAGCTGCAAATCAAAACTTCAGTTTCAGTTTCATGCTGCAGTCTGCAGACTTTAAAGCTCATGGATGGCACAGCGTCTGTCTCGTCTTCAGTCAGTGGGGACACTTGGACCTCTCGTCCTCACATTGTCCTCCTGCAGAGTCCCGAGCTGGCGTCCTCCTCAGACAGACTTTTATAAGCTGTATGACATCACAGAGGTCCTGCTGTGAGTCTGTCTGTGAGTCACTGATGCTGCCACACACACACGCACACGCCAGAGGTGACAGAGAGTGTGCGTGTGTGTGTGCAACATATGACCCATCAGGCTACGCAAGGTGACCAGGAAGTGTGTGTGTGTGTGTGTGTGTGTGTGTGTGTGTGACAGTCAGTGGCACTCCCTCACATGAGGAATAGCGATGTAGCTTTTGTCAAATTACTCAACTACTTGTTACCAGAGGAGCTGCATTGCTCTGTAGACGGAGGATGAAGCTGCTGACTGTAGATACAAACGCTGCCTGCTGTTTGCTTCTTATTACTCATCTAAACCCTCACTGACCCACACACACACACACACACACACACACACCTCCATGCTCCGGTCCTGGGGCTGTTTGCACATTGGGGTCACCCCCCTCAGTGTGTGTGGGTGTGGACCCCCGGTGCGACTCTCCTGTGGGCCGGACGTCTCCGCTGTGCTTCACGCAGAGACGCCTCCCCTCGTACTCACAGAGGTAAGAAGCACAACACAACACACAACATCATCAGTGAACCTCGGTGGTCAGGCTGGAGGGGATCGGGGGGGAAACCCGGGGGGGAAACCTGTCACACGTCGGTGCTGCTCGGCCCGATGGTGGCGCTGTTATAACCACGTTTACATTTTGGTCAGTGACCTTTGAATCATGAGGCCTTCTCCTCTCTTGGGAGAATTGGATCTATCCACACAGGCCACTACTCTGCCTTGGTGGAGGTATCAGAGTAATCTCATTCAGGCGCTCACACCATGTTTGTGTAATCACACAGTGAGTCAGTGACACAGTCTGATCCCAGCAGGGGGCCGACACACACACACACACACACACACACACACACACACACCAAGGTGAACGCTGCAAAACAACAACGTGATTCATTCACATGTGTGTCATGAGCTGTGTGTGTGTGTGTG